>NC_088622.1:7762128-8072213 GCF_036013475.1 Columba livia
CCATCATTTTCCTCATGTATGCAGATCACTGCCTTCAAACCCCCATGTACTTTTTCATTGGCAATCTGGCCTTCCTGGAAATCTGGTTTACATCCTCCACAAGCATCAAGTTGTTTGTGATCCTGGGTTCTGGTAGGAGAACAGTCTCACTAAGCAGCTGCTTTGCCCAATCCTATTTCTGTTTTGCCCTGGGCTGTACAGAGTTGTTCTACTTTTTGTTATGACCTTTGACCGCTGTGTTGCCATCTGCCAACCTTTGCGTTGTGCTGCCATCATGAAGCCTCAGCTCTGCATCCACCTGGTTGTTGCTCCTTGGGTCACACGCTTCACACTCTTGAGTTACCACCTGGTCATCCTCTCCCAGCTGACTTTCTGTGACTCTAATGAGATCCATCGCTTTTTCTCCCCCTTATTCAAACTGTCCTGCTCTGACACCAGGCTGCTTTGGAAAGTAGATTCTGTTTTCTTATCATTTGTCATTCTGGGTTCCTTATGTTTAACTCTGGCATTTTACATGTGCATCCTTTTCTGTATTCTACATCTTCCAGCTGCCTCTGGTAAGCAAAAAGCTTATTCTACATGTTCTTCCCACCTCACCACCTTGACAATTGAATAAGGGAGCTGCATTGCTCTCTACCTGGGTCCTTCAGTAGATGTTTCCTTGTAGAACAGCAGAATTGTAGCGTTGCTGAACACTATCTTGCACCCATTCTTAAATCCATTCATCTACAGTCTTAGAAACAAGACTGTGATACTGGCCCCGAATGCAGCCGTTGCCCGTACAACAACACAGCTTTTCATGAGGCATTTCTGTACAGCAATTCCAGTGATCTCCTATCATATGTTAAATAATACCAATGCATATGTATGTAACCTCCAGACAGAAATACCTCAGGAGATTTATAGATTCATAGAATCCTTTCAGTTGGAAGAGCCCCTCAGGATCATCAAGTCCAACTATAACCCAACTCTAGTGCTAAACCATGTCCCTAAGAACCTCACCTAAACACCTTTTAAACATCTTCAGGGATGGTGACTGCCCCACTGCCCTGGGCAGCCTGTTCCAATGCCTGACAACCCTTTCCAGGAAGAATTTTTTCCTAATATCCAATCAGAACTTCCCCTGGTGCAACTTGAAGTCTTTTCCTCTTGTCCTTTCTCGTTGGATTGTGTTAAGTGATAATAAGCTCCTCTGCACACACAAAGAAGGCATTAACAATGGCAGGAGGAGTAAGTCAGTTAATATCCTGACCCAACTGCTCCCATCACCATCACTGGGGAGCCACCAGCTCATCGCAAGCCCATCTCCAAAACCAAGAAGAGCACAGTGGCTCATTGGCAAGTGGGAACCCTAATTACAGGCTCTGAAGAATGAACATCTTGTCTCAAGGCTACCCTGGGAGAGCCATCAGCCTCATTGTCCAGGTGTGAAGCCCATCAAGAGGAGTCACTGAGAGCAGCTCTCTGGATCACCACTTAGATTAACGAGATTGTTGCCTAGGGCTGCAGGTCACATTAGGGGATGCAGGGGAATAGCACTTTTGGATTACACAGGACTTACCATAGGAAGTTTGGGGAAGGACCCCAACCAGTGCAGTCTGTCCTGTCTTCTCATTAAACTTAATTTCTAAGTCTTTGCTTTGTGAGCAGATTTCTTCTCTGCGTGAACATGTGAGCGTAGCAACCAGAGCCAGACCAGAGGGTCAGGCAGCCTGTATGACATTGGTGCCAGCAACTGAGAGACCAGAATCACTGGACATAAGGGTGTGTGTGCTTGTGTGTGACTAGGGTTGTCTGTACCAGTATCTGGAATGGGGCTGCAGCCCCAATGGAGCGCTCGTGTGTCCTGGTGTCTGCAACTGGCAAGGCCGGTGTCCTGGGGAGGTGTCACAGTCCATTTGGTGATGGACTCATGATGGTTCCTTTACCTTGATCTTGAAGTGCAAATTTAAGGCAACCAAAATGCCAAGTGGTTATAATTCGATCAAACAGTGTTACTTTATTATTTTGCCTGTAAAGCAGCACATGATAGAGTAAGTGGAGAAAAAGGCAGGCAAAAGAAAAAGGGGGAAAAAGAATTGGCTACCACCAAACAAGTCTCCCTCTGGTCCCAGGTCCTGTAAGAAGAGTCCTGCCAGTCCTCCGTTGTGATCTGAGATCCTTTGGTGGGGGGAATCTCAGTGACGTCCAGTTGGGAATCATCTTTTATGCTTCTTCACCCCCCCCCCACTCTCATGGATTGAGGCCAATCTCTGCCTTTGTTTTGTAATCCAGGCTTAATTGCACAGGCCTGAAGAGTCCCCGCTTTGCTTGTCAGAACCCATCTGTGCCTGCGTCACCCTGCATTCAGGGGTCTCTTACTGGTCCACTGGGTGGCCTCAAGATCCTCTGCATGTCTCTGTGCATGCTGCTCTTCATTGGCCTTTGTAACAGGGAGGAGGTGGGGGCAAGGTTGGCTGATGCAGCAGGTGAAATCCACCTTCTGGACAGCAGCTATTGCCCCAGGTTGGAGAGACCTGTATTGTGGAGGGGTTTTGATAGATAAAGATTTGTTGCTGAATTAGTCAGGCTCAAAGGAATCTCAAGGCCTCTTAGAGAAGCTGAGGTCAGAATCTGCTGTGAGAGAGAGGGGCGTTCCTCAATCACCGGGGTCCTAGCGTGGCGTGAATCATCGGACGTATCATCAGTGAGACTCTAGCGCATGGACAGCCCACGATACTCATTTAGCGAATCCATGCTTGGAGCATGGATGCGTGACTAGAATATAGTTACGTATATAAGGAGACTTGTTTCTGTAATAAATGGCTTAGTGTGATTCACATTGAATCGACTTGTTTTGCTGAGTCCTTATCTCGCTCTGACACCAGGGCACTGGCAGCGAGAGGCAGCTGGGTGGGCAGAAGGCAGTGCTGTGGGACGGGGACCTTTTCTGCCCGTCTGAAGCGAGTTCCTCACCCGCTGCACTGAGGGCTTTCCCTGTCCTGCCTGGCTCCAGCATCTCAGCCCGTCTGCCAGGCACCCTCCAGCCGTGACACGCATGGGACGACCGTGCCAGGGCAGCAGGCACTGGGATGGACATGGGGCAGAGCTCCTTCCTCTGCTCTGTCCTGCCTGCAAACCCTCTCTGCAGCCCTCCCTGCTCTCCTCCTTTAGTAGACACTGGCTGGTTGCCCACGTCTGAGGTGGAACCGGAACACATGGACTTGCCTATGCAGACCTATGGGGCCGTCCCACTGCCAGCGGGAGAGTCTCAGTGCCCGTCATCATCTCCATCATCCTGGGGGCCCTTCTCTGCCTGCTCCTGGCCCTTCTGGCCAGGCAAGTGCTCAGTGCCAGGGCTGGGCACAGAGGTGGGTCCTTCCACGGAGGTCCCAGGAGAGATGCCTTCTGGAAGGGCTGTGGGTGTCTGTAGGGGCACAGGCAGAGTTGAAGGGATGAGACTGTGTGCTGCCACTTGTCCCACACACATCCCCATTGACTGTCTGGCTACAGGGCACCAGCAGCAAGGGTTGGAGAGAGCCCAGAGGTGATGGGAGCAAGAGATGGGGCAAGGAGAGAAATGGCAGAACAGGACAGGGGTAGATGTTAGCCTGGGAGAGATGTTAGACTAGGGGAAATGTTAGCTTTGGGGAGATGGCCAAGGCTGGCAGTGCTCTGGGTACTAATGGAGGGAGCTGTGGGACAAGGGAGAAGATGGGAGGAGCACAGGGCAGCAGGGTCCATCCCCATGTCAGACTCCCCGAATGACCCTCTGCCCAGCCCTACCCAACCCCTGGCAGGGCAGAGGCCATGCTGTGGGCTCATGGGACAGACAGGGGTCAGTTCCAGGTGTAGAGAAAACATGGGAGCTGCTCTGGGATCAGACATAGGGGGCATGACCCAGGGGCCAGAGGGGCATGAGTGTTGTCTCTGAAGGGATGATGCAAGGGTGATGCTGCCCCAGGTAATCTCCACAGCAATGTGGCCCCCACTGGGGATATGGCAGCCATTCTGGGACAGCACAGTGTGGCTGTACTGTTGGAGCAGTCCTGGGATAGGCCAAGGAATGGGTTTAGGGGAGCACAGTGGGGTCCCATTGCCCCTCTGTCTGTCCCTGTGCCAGCCCTGCCTCTGTCCCCAGGCTCCATGAAAGCCCAGGAGCTCTTCCCCGAGGCTGTGTATGAGGAGATCGGTTACAGCCCAGTGTGGGAGAAGCAGAAGAGGTTGGGTCGCTCAGGTGGGTGTGGGTCCTTCCTGGAGGCCCATCTGCAGGACCCTTTGCCCTGGCCCCAACCTAGGGCTGATTCCCTGATGCCTCCAGCCCATGGTCCCTGTGGTGCTGGGGCTGTGTGGTATGTGGGTAGAGCACCCAAGTCCTAGGCTTGGGAAAGGAGCTTCTTCCCAACCAGCTTTGCCCATCACAGCTGGACAGCCCCTCTCTTCCTGCCCCTGAACCCAACGTGATGCCTGAGGAGTGAGGGAAGAGTGGTCCTGGGGTAGCTCTGGGAGCACCTCTGAGACAGGGCTTGTCCCAGGGAAGCAGGGTGAATTCCAAGAGCTCCTCCCCATGCAGCCCCAGCTCCGTGGGTCCCCCTTCCCCAGCAATTCTGACCACAAGCCAGATCAGTGGACTTGCTCCGTAATACCCGCTGCATATCTCTCCAGGCTCCTCTTCAGAGCAGTCCCTTTCAGAGCAGTCCCTGACCCAGCTGCAGCTGTACCCTGGGCACCATGAGGAGGAGCATGGTCTGAGATCAGCACCAGGTAATGGAGCAGGAAGGGGTTGATCTCCCTGCAGACAGGAGATGGACAGAGTTGTCACTAAGTGTCATTGTCAGAGATGGGGAGCACTTGAGCGTCTCTTGTGGTGCTGCCAACACCAGTGTCTCAGTCCTGTGTCCCTGTGCATTCTCTTGTTCTCTGTTCTGCAGGATGTATCTTCTCACTGTCACCAGCTCCCCTCTCCTTTCAGATGTTATTGTTCTGCCCGGGGATGACCCAGCAGATGGCTATGATGATGCCATGGAGGTTTCTGACCCTAGGGAGGACGTTGCCCCTAGGCAGGGAGCTTGGGAAATGCCCAGGGTGCCAGAGGAGGAAGCAGGACCCAGGGATGCACCCAGAGGTAAGAGAGAAATTTAGCGCTGCTGGTTCCTGGGGTGCCATCCCTGCCACCATAGTTGCTGCTGTGCTGAGACCTAAAACTCCTGGGAAGGGGGAACCTGCCCCCAGAGTTCTCAGTGGAGGGACTGAAGGGTGAGAGAAAGAGCTGAATATGGCGAGGAGCAGGGAGGAAGGTGATGCACAGATCACAGGGGACAAACTGCAATGTCCTGCCTTGCTGCTTGTAGGGGGCAGCCTGTGCTCCCAGAGAAATGCCGAGGTCCCTGGAGCTGAAGAAGACACCTCGTCTTTGACCCTGGAGAGCATGGGCTATGATGATGTTGAAGAGGACTCTCTGGCACATCCTCATGAGGACAGAGCTGCAACAGAGCTGGGTGCACAGCAATCCCTGAGCCCCCGGCCAGGAGAGCCCATCCCTGTTGTGCAGCTGGGTGCAGCCAGGAGGGAGGAGAGGTCTGTGCAGCTGGGAGACCCATGATCACCAGGGAACCATCTACCTTTGCCCATGGTCAGCATAAACAGCCCAGATTTTCCTTGTTTTTTTTTTTTTTTTTTTTTTTTTTTTCCCCGCTTTTACCCTGTGCATCGTATTTGTTTTTATTAAAAATCTCAGGAGCCTTTGACCCGGAGCCAGTCCATCTCTGCCCAAGTGTCATGAAATCTTCCTGAGTTTGATTAGGAGGAGCAGAGAACTAAGACATAGTGGTGGGGAACGGGCATGTCTCAGTGATGGCAGGCTTGGGGTCAGGCTGTGGGGCTGCCAGAGCCCATAGTCCCTGGTGAATAATTCTGCTGATACAGATGTCTCCATCCTGCTTGCCATAGGCAGTTTCTAGCCAAAATGTCTCTCTAATAGGTCCCATGATGCACCTCAGTGCCCATTTCTTGACTCCAAGATCTCCCAGCTACTCTTTCCCCCAGATCCTGCCTGGGCCATCCTGGTCCCACAGTGCAGTGACCATGACAGAGCTGCCGTGTCAGGGTGAGTCTTGGGCTGTGACCCCATGGGAGTGAACTGTAAGGTGGTCACAGTTCCCTTAAATTCCAGATGACCCCAGAGGGGATCATGGCCCACAAACCTCTTCCCACAATGGTCAGGAGGCAGCTCTGCTCCCTAGTGCCCCAGCATGGGGTGCAGAGCCACTTTCTGGGACACAGGGCTGGGATACCCTCTCCTCTGGCTCTGCCAGGGCCTCAGTCTCCATGGGCTGCTCCTGCAGCCTTGGGCCGTCACAGACCACGAGCATTCTTGTCACAGCCACAGAGCTGCTTTCTTCCTGAGCAGGGGCTGTAAGGCCCCACAGCAGCCCTGGGACCCCCTCGTCCTGCTCACCTCCAGCTTCTGCTGCCTCACCAGGGTGTCAGCATGGGTTTGTGTCAGGGCAGTACTTGTATGCAGGTACAGGAGGGATGGCAGCAGGTGGGATGGGGGCACCTTTCCTCCAGCACTATTGGAAGGCCAGGATGTTGGAGAAAGTATCCCCAGGAAACATGAGCTGCAGCCCAAAGCTGTGATCCAGCCCCCTGGCCTGGAGAAGGGCTCATCTGGGAGAATGCTCATGTGGTCACATTTCCATGACAGAGGATGTTTTGTGTCCCACCTCTGCTGGGAGCTGGGCCAGGATCCCTCTCCCTTGGCTGGGGCTTTCACCTACTCCAACACCCATGGACAGAGAAACCTCTCACACAGGTGCCAGGTGGGGAGAAGGGTGGCACGCTTGGGCAGGACTTGGAGTTCAAACTGGGTCTCCACACCCCTATGGTTCTTTTCTGAAAGGCTCCTCTGCTGTGGGCTGGCAGGAGCATTGGCTCCCTGTGAGGAGCTGCTGCAACTCAGTAGTGCTGCAAACAACAGAGTCTGACCCTAGAGTAGAAGATGTGAGGAGATGGCCGTGACAAACATCCTCTCCCGCTTCAGCATTGCCCTGTTCCCTGCTGGGAGCTCCTCCACCCATGGGGTGACCCTGGGGGGACAATGGGGGAGCCCAGGCTCACACATGCCTCTGCCAAGCACCCTGGGGTCTTCCTGCTGCCAGCCCCCATGGGAGAGCTGCATTCCCAGTGCAAGACCCCCATGGTGATTGGTGACATGCATGTGTACTGCAAACAGCCTCAGTCCCCTGGAAAACTCCCACTGGGGCAAGCTCCAGTCCTGCATCTCAGAGAAATGAAGTATAAACGTGAAGCAAAGAAGAAGGGGAGAGCATTATTTTCTGAACACAGGCTGGTGGGGGCCTACGGGCAATAGGAACACTGACCTACAAACTCAGTGTGCCCCAAGTGGGGACTGGGAAGAAGAGCCCAGTGCCTCTCCCGTGCCACCTTGCTGGCAGCTCTGCCCTCCCACAGTTGTAAAATTCCTCCCTTACTTGGGCACCTGGCAGAGGTTTGCCTCCTCCTCCTTGGGGAGATGAGTCACAGGTTCTCAGTGTGCATGAGGGGCAGCACACCCGAGCAGAAAGAGCCCGTTACCTGGCATTTTGGGACTTGAACAATCTGTTTTTGGGGGCTGGGGCTGTTCTCTGCAACAAAGCAGGATCATGACCACGCCCCAGATCTGTGGTTGCTCCTGCTGCTCCCAAGGACCTACCTGAGGATGGACATGATGAGACCTCAACCCTCAGCGCTGCTGTCCCACTCCAAGTAGAGCACAGCTTTGGAAAGCCCCCAGGAGACCCACCTTGTTTCCCTGAGTCTGGGTTCACTGTTTGCAAGTGCTGGGCACCCTGCAGTAAAAGCCCGTGTCTCACACCCCGTTTTGGTTGTGGGTGTTTTTGCCAGGGGAGCACCTGAGTCATCTCCTGGTCCTCAGTGCCTGTGCACGGCTGTGGACAGGCCTGTGCCTCCCCAGTCCCACCAGCATGGGACACCAAACACCCCAGGAACAGGAGGTGGGCAGCAGTGTTACCTCTGCAGGGCTGGTGTCTGACCTCAGCATCTCCAGGTTCCCTGCTCTGCTCAAGCCAGTGGTGATGGTGGAAGGAAAAGGACTCAGAGACATGGTAAGGGCAAGAAGTGTCTTTCCTCCTGTTGGGAGTCCCACAGCCCTGCCCAGGCCTGTCCAACTCAGACACCCCTACCTGCTGGCACAGGGAGGTGCTTCCCAAGTGGTATGTATGGGTTCTCCACCTGGGGACAGGACAGTCTCAGACCCTTATCCCTGGAAAGCCACCATGGAAGTGTGGCTCTGGTCTCAAAGGACACCTGAGCTGGACCAGCACTCTCACACCACATCTCTCAATGCAGCCAGAAAGGATTCCTAGTGTGCTGCAGATGCCCATCCACTTGCTGAGGCTGCACTGCAGGGAGCTGCCCCTTCAACATCTCCGCAGGGCAGTGCGGCAGGAGGAGGCTGCACCTCTCCCATGCTCTGGCCCACCAGTTCTGCTTCGCAGGTGTTGTCATCGGAATCAGACTCCCCGGCTGTATCCTGGCTTTCAGCCTCGGCGATATCTGGAGGGGCATGCTCAGGAAATGTCCACTTGGGAAAACAGGAACATTTCTGCTCTCATCCTGCAGCCCTGCTCCCCTCGGATGAACTGCAGGTCCCCAACCTGCAGGAACATGCAGGGCTAGCGCTGGTGCAGCCTTTCACAGGGTCTTGTCCATGAGAAGCACGGACGATTGCTTTTTGCTCCAGTTTCTTCCTTCCTCTGTGAGTGTTGAAACTTCTCTGTGTTCGATTCCAGGGTATGGCATTGTCAGCGTTTATCGAGCTTCTCGGCTGTATCCTGGTTATGAGCCTTTGGTGCATCTCAGAGGTAAATTGTCATTGTCTTTCGGCTTGAGGGAATAAACACTTATCTTTTAATAAGTTATTCACGTGCAGTTTTACCAAACATCGTCTTAAGGACTTCCAAGAGCTTTTTGTGCCTTAGGGGTGTTGCGCAGATAAGTCATGAATATTCCTTTACCAAAAGAGCTGCTAGGTCTTGGCAAAAAGGTCACCCATGTTCCTTTTATCTGTGGGAACCTACACCTTTGTATGTGTCCTGTGTCATTACCCCACTCCCTTCCAGTCACTGCAGGTGACTAAGAAGTAGATCACAACATGCCCTGGAAACTCCTTGCCTGTGTTTGATTCCCTGTCTGGTTCCTGCAGTTCATGGTGACGAAGTCACTTAGTGGAATCTTGTTCCTGAGCATGGGGAGAATCCCAGAGATAAGTGTTCAGTCTTCATTTGCTACTGACCTTTTGCATTTGTTAACATTTGATTTGTTATTTGTTAACATTTTGTTGGGACAGTTCCGCCTCGCAGTGGCCAGCAGGCTCTTCTCTACAAGAATTGTGAATGATCACTTTTTCCTCTGGTGCTACATGCTCCCACTCCAGTGTGGGTTTCCTTTTGTGTGTGTGAGAGGCCTCCTGCTCAGAAGGCCCTGAGAGGCCCCATATTTGTCCATCCGCTCCTTGAGGAGAGTGCCACGGGTGGCTCTGCTTTGCGAAGCTCTTTGCCAGCTGCTTCATCCTGCGATGCTCCCAGTGCCACTGCCAAGCCAGAGGCACGCTGGGGTTGAGTTTAGAGCTGGAGGAGCTCCAGGGAGTCCTTTCTCCCGACAGCTCCAGGCCTGGTGTGGGGCCACTGCGAGCACCAGCAAATGTCTGCAGAATGCTCCTGGGAAGATATCTCAAGTTCCAAAGGAAATGCTGAAAGACCTGGAGAAAGCGACACCTGGTCAGTGTAGTTCACTCTGTAACTGTGTAACCTGGGCAGCTGAGCTTTTAGATTCATGTATGGATGTGCTGTAGACTTGACGGCAGGGGGGGGTCAATCAGCGCCTCACTGCAGTGACATTCGATTTCATGTCTGGCGTGGGCTGGCAGCCACAGAGATGGTCCAGCACAGGGTCTGCTACCAGCTGTGGTTCAAGCTGAGTCCCAGGGGCAGCTGCTGCCCCATCTGTACCATTACTGGCCAGAGGTGCTTTGTGCAGACACTGGTATCCAGAACCAGTGTGTGCTGCATTCATGTTCAACTCATGCACAGGCCAGCTGTCAGCTGGGCAAGTTCCAGTCAGGAATGAGGTCCCAAGAAATCTTGGCTGTCCTTTCATAACGTTGGAAGTCAGGGGCAGATGCTGTTTCTGCAGCATTTCTCTTTGGGATCGATTTTCATCCCGCTGGTACGGCAAGGTGACTGGGCTTCAGGCAGGATTGATCTCCTGGGTAGGATTAGAGCAGCCCAGTCTTCATAGCCTGGTCCAGCCCAGTTACTCTCCTGGGTGTCTGCAGGATCTCAGTGTCATCTCAGGGTTGGGGTGGGTTGGAGCTGGACACTCGTCTTGAGGCTGGACACTGATCTTTCAGGCGGCCTTGAGTGGTACCTTCATTTAATACAGTCTTGAGTGGTTTCTCTCTCTGTTTCTAGTTGCAATTCCAAAAACTTGGCTGTGGTTTTCCGCTGGTTTTGGGGGACAGTGGGCTCTTCAGCACCACTTGTGAAAGTGCCTAGAACATGTTTGGAGGACCCTGGGATTCGGTGTCCCGTGTGTGTTATCCTTCCCGTGTGATGGAGTTGGCTTGGTGGGACATGCTTCTCAGATGGCTCTTTCTCCAGATGAACTGGCTGAAGGTATAATGTTCCTGATGAGGAAGTTACATCTCATGAAACTGTCCCACTTTCTTTCTAATGAGGTGGACCATGAGACTGAGCAGAAGAGCCTTCCGAAGCGGAACAGTCACACAGTGCCAGTGTCCACTGAAGAAAGAAAGACAATGCCAGCAACTGGCACGCCAGGTAATTGCTGTCCTGTGGTCACCCAGTGTCACCAGTCAGAATTACTGTGTGCCTGCAGGCTCTTCCCCAGCTCTTGCACAACAGGCTGGTGCTGCTGGAACAAGCGCTGTCATGGCCACGCTTCCTTTTCCTGTTGCTCCACACTTCCTTATGGGGAAGAGAGAGCCCTGATAGGCATGACAGCTGTCTGAGTCATACCTTCCTCTGCATCCACATCTTGGGTCCTCCTCAAGGAAGTTCTGGAAAGAAAGAATAATCTGAGAGGTCCAGAGTTAAGCCCATCCATTCTCATGCCCAGGAAGCTTGTCTGTCTGTGCTGTCTGGCCTGGGGCCTTTTCACAGGAAAAGCCCCTTCCCGCAGCTCCAGCATTCAGAGCACTGGAGTGAGCAGCCCCCCCTTTCTGATCCCATCAATCACAGCAGAGCAAACTTGAGACGCTTCCAGATAATTTGGGTGTTCCTTCCATCTGAGATGGGCCTTGTCCCGATTCACCTTGGCTGGCCTTGCATGGGGAGCTGCTTGCCCCATTCCTTTTCCTTCTAACAGGCTCTCCTTTGTGTTCCTTCCCAGGCTGTTCAGGAGATCATCATTCAAGCCCTGGACAAGCTGGAAGAAATGCAGGTCCCGATGCCTGATTATGCCCTCAAATCAGCAGGTGCCGTGACATTGTACATACAAACCAGTTCCAAAGCGCTTCGTGTCCAGATTGGCAAGATGGGCATTGGAACATGCCCGGGGTAGGAGAGAAGGGGCGAGAAGTCAAGTTTCACCTCGTGCCCTAAAAGTACCCCCACTGACAGAGCAAGACCCCATGGGAAGAACAGAAAGGCTGGTTCACAGTCTTGCCTATTTCAACAGCCAAATACAACAGTTTGATGACTCCTTGCTATGTGTTCCAGAGGGGTTGTGCCATCAAGACAAAGGGGAATCCACTGTAGGACATGGATGACAACTGAGAAGCCTTTTCCAAGTCAACAGTGTAATATTCCTCCTGACTCTGCCTGGTGATCATGCTCATGTTTTAATTTCCAGGGGCTGCCGTCGTTGTTTACAGAACTTCTCCATCCCTCCAGACTGGCAAAGCAAAGTTTTTCCTATATTCCCTGCCGAGAATGGATTACATGAGGACCCCTGAGCTGATTCTGCAGGTAGGAACACCAAGAAGCAGTAAAACAAATGTCAGGAGAATGAACTACACATGCTGCTCAGAGTTGCCTTCCCCCATCTTTGCTCCTCAAAGCTTCTTCTCCTGCCTCATTCTTGCATGGACCTGCTCTCCTCCTGTGTCTCCTTGCTGAGTGTTTCTTGTCCTTGCAGCCAGAAAATCATCCTGGCAACTGCTGGCCCTTCCCAGGAAGTCAAGGACACGTGTTCATCAAGCTGTCCATGCCGGTCATTCCCAGAGCCGTCACCATGGACCATGTCTCAGGGACAGCGTTCCGTGGAGAAAGTATCTCTGGAGCTCCAAAGGACTTTGCTGTCTACGTAAGTGACTTCTCTAGAGTGGGGGGCTGGGGGTTGCACAGCATTTCAAAGCAGGGGATGAAGATGGGTCAAAGATTTTGGTGGCTTAAGCTTCCTCCTGTCTCTCAGAAGAAACAGGCTCCTTGATGTTGCTTCCTTCACATTGTGTTCCTCTTTTATTCAATGTACCACTCAAAAAAAGGCTTCTGGGGCAAGATGCTACTCCTGGAGCCACAAGGAAAAGGAGCTGGCACAGTGCATGCTCCTAAACCTTTTTGGCTTCCAACCCCAGTGGTATTTGCGATCCTCAGGTTACCTCCCTCTCGCTGGGAGTGTCTGCTCCTTTTCTGACTGCCAGCTTGGACTCGTTGAGTAGGCAAGTGTGGCGTGCTGCCCACCTGTAGCTTCAGGTCTTTTCCTTGCCCTCATCATCCTTGGACTACGTAGCTGAAATAACCCCGTACTTCACCGACTGAAGTTCCGTCTTCCATGGTGCACAAGACGCTCTTGTTTTCTCCACCCCATCTTTCTGTAGGGCTTCAAGGAAGAACATGAGGAGCAGGGAATGTTCCTGGGACAGTTCACTTTCCTGGCGGCGCTGAATCCCAGTCCTTTAGACCTTCCAGCTGAAGGTATGGGGACAAAGAGGGAGGAGAAATGCGGTTGAATGGGTAGAGGCTTCCCTGCCAAAGGGCTACAGGCAGCCCTGTCCTCGAGTGTGTGCCACGCTGGCCTTTCTTCTGCTTCAGCTTCCTGGTGGCGGATGCCTGGGCTGCTGGTCTTCTCTTTCATTTTGGATTTGATCTTCAGGGCCTAGAAGCGCCACAGTTGAAGCTGGAATCAGCTTGACTGTCTAGACCCCAAGTGCACACAAGTGGCCACATCTGGTAGGATGCACGGCTGCTGTTTTGCCAGTTGAAGACCAGAAATACTGGGCTTCCTGAGGATTCTGTTGGTGCAGGAAATGACCAGTGTTAGGGAGGCCATTCTGTTTCCGTTGCTTTCTAGAGAAGGCAATGAGACATTATACTGACCCCAGCACTGGATCTTCTGACTGTGGAAGCCTGTGGCCCAAAGCAGGCGAGAACTTTCCAGTGTATTTGCTGAGGCATCTGGTAGCTGCTTATTCCTTTGCTGTTCTCATGGCCCAATGAGGGAACATCTTGACCATGACAGGTCAAAAGCCCCCGTGGGGCAGCAGGAAGGAAACTGTTGAACAAGGCCGTTGCTGTGGCACTTCTGTCAGCGCTCACGTGCCAGAGAGGAGAAGGCGACTCCTTTCTTCTTGTCATTGCAGAACGAGCTCCCTGGGGTTGTGAATTACATCAGGCTGCAAGTGCTGAGCAACTGGGGCCACCCGGACTACACCTGCCTGTATCGGTTCAGGGTGCACGGTGATCCACCCAAAGATGGGGAAGAGGTTCCTGTTTCACCTGTCCATAAATTCCATTAATGTTGACCAAGTCGAATTCCAGTCTGCTTTGCCTGTGATGCTGCCTGGTCCTCCCTGAGCTCACTGGAGCTCCCCGTCCTTCTCTAAACCCACCAGCTTATGGGAGACTTCAGGAGTACACAGCAAGATTTTCCTTATTAAGAGAAACGGGAAAACTCAGTTACAAATCTGCAGAAAGCCTGACATCCACACACTTGCTGCCTACACAGAAACATCAGCAAGGCCCTGCCTGTACACCAAAGATTAGATTAATGGACAGCTTTCCTGTGGAAGAAGCACCTAAGGATCGACTGAGTGGAACCATCTGTTGTTTTCACAAGAGGCAGATGCTGTTTCAGCTTCCATCTTTCAGTATGTTGCCAATGAGAAAATGGAAGTTTGTGTTTTTGTAAGAAAGAAACCTTAATAGGAAAGTTGGTTCATGGACTTATTTGCCTCTCTGGGCAGATATCGTGTTTATATCCCAGGAAACATTACAGAGTGATTAGCAAAGCAATCCCAGGACACTTAAGAGATCCTGTAACCACACGAGTTTGTCTTTTCTTTTCACCCGGGTTCCCCAAGCCCCAAGGCAGGAGCAGGCAGGGCAGTCGTGCGCTCGGGCCGCACCAGGGAGGAGAGAGCAGGAGCAATTTGTGCTCTGAGCTGGGGCTTAGTCCATGTACAAGCCCAGCACGGGTCCAGATACCAAACTGAGGGTGTCGGTTCATTCCCGGTGTCACACACGCAGCACCTTCTTCCATTGCCTCCTCCTGATGAGCTGTTTTCCAGCCCCTTCCAGCTCAGCCCAGCTCAGACGCCTGCAGTCTGGCTCAGGGCTGCCTGGGGCTGGTGACCCTCGGGGCAGCAGCAGGAACCGCTCTGACCCTGGTTGTGGGGCTGTCCCTGGGCTGAGCCCTCGGGCCCAGGGCTACTGAACTGCGCCCTGGTGGGGGTGGACAGGTCCCCCCGGCCTGTCCATGCTGGGATACACCTGCTCCTGCAGCACCCCTGGTACTGATCCCGAACCTGGTCCAGCCTCATCCAGAAGTACACTTTAGTTTGGTTTCTTTTTCTTAAAACTGAAATAATTCAGGTGGAGGCAGAGCCTGTTTACAAGTCTGAGTATTTTGGGGATAGAGGCCAGTTGCGGGCTGGGACCCTTGTGGGCGGGGGATCTTTCTGCCATGTGCCCTTGGCTTGGCGCTCACATCTGGGAAGGGACTTTCCAAAATGCTGCTGGGAGGAGCCAGATGTGGCCACCCCTGGCACAGCCTCAGGGTCTGCTGCCAACCTGCCCTCAAATCATCTCTGCCCAGCTGGACATTGCCCAGGAGTCACTGCCAGTGTTGCTGTTCTCCTTGGGGCAGCGTGGTGCTCACCAGGCACAGCCAGAGCTGTTCCTGTGCCAGGAGAAGACTTCACACAGAGCCTTGGCTGATGGTGACAGTTCCCACCAGCCCTCCAGCTCTGGAAGGTCCAGGTGCCCCAGAGGGGGCACTGACTGGTTGTCACTTCTCTTGCAGGAAAAGGATTGAACAGCAGGAGGGAGGCAGGACCAGAGGGTCCATGATGTCAGAAAGCACATCAGACATCTGGTATAGTCATGGTGACAGCAGAGGGAGAAGAGAAAGAGATGCAGTGACCTGGCTGGGTCAATGCTTCTGATGTAACACACGCCACACAAACACAGAGACAGATACATCACCCCATAATGCAGAAGGCAGAAGTTAGAATAAGTGAACCACCATGGATCAGCTAGAAACTATGCAAATTACATGTGGGAATATTGATATACCTGGTTACAGAATGTCATCTGTCAGAGGATGTAACAGGAGAGCACTCGAAAATGAACAATTAGATAATGTGGAGCAGCAGCTGACCTAACAATATCAAAACTAAATACAAAAGCTGCAATATAGCAATGTAAACTGGGAGGAGCTGAATACCCAATTTGGTGTCTGATGTTGGAGTGGGTGGCCTCAGCATCTCTGGCTACTTCTCAAAAAGAAGCATTTACTACTCTATCATATGTCAATGGTGGCTCGTCAAGTCCCCAAACTAGACCTCCAGGATTCAGCTGGCATGTGCCACAGGCAAGAGCAATGTTTTGTTTGCAGAGCCTTATGGAGTGGGCTATGGCCGTCCCTGTCCAAATGTGACTCAGGTGCCTTTGGAATGTCCAGGAAGAAAGTGAAGTGCTTGGAGAGATTCTTACCAGAAACTTATGTGCTGTCAACTTTTGTGTGTCACCAGACTGAAGACAAATATGTAGCTTTTGTAAGCAATTGCTTACGCTTCCATGCCAATACCATATTTATGTCATACTTCAGGTGACTGTGCTCTCTTGTGAAGCTGGAACTTGTGTGCACAAGCTTTCCTGTCCCTGGTGCAGAATGGTCAGAGAGCATCAGTGCTCGGGAAGGCTGAACAGGCTGTTGAAGAGGGACAGACAGGGCAGGTGAGGTGGGGGAGTTGCAGTGTATGTAAGGGAGAGGTTTGACTTGGCAGCCCTTACGGTTAGGAGCAATATAGTTGAGAGCGTGTGGGTGAGGATTACTGGCTGGAAAACAAAGAAGGTTCATTGTGGGTGTCTCCTATCAATCAGCCAGGCAGGATGATAGCACTGGTGAGTTCTTGCCTAGGAAATGAGGAGAAATCTCTGGCAATGCTATGGGTGTGAAGCATCCTGGGACACGTGCACACAGACTTGTGAGCCAAAGCACCTTGTCAAAGCTGCTGGCAAAGAGCATGGCACAAAAGGTCCTGAGCTCCTGGTGGACCCCAAGTTGAACAGGAGCCGGCAAGGTGGGCTTGGCCCAAGGAGGCAGCCAGTGGTACTCTGGGCTGCACGGGCAAAGCCTTGCCAGCAGCTGGAGGGAGGAGACCCTTCCCCTCTGCTCAGCGCTGCTGAGGCCAGGCCTGAAGTGCTGTGCCCAGGGCTGGGCTCCCAGTGCCAGAGAGACAAGGGCATATTGGGGAGAGCCCTCAGTGCCCCTCCCCCAGCACTGCGGTCACAATAGGGGGTTTTGTTGACCCGGCGCTGTCTCGGCAATGGTTCTGTGCCAACACGGAGTGTCAGGGGAAGAGCTCTTGCCCCGCAGCGCGACTTGGCACTGGGACACCCTTTGGCAGACCTTGTCCATCCGTCTGGTCAGCACCTTGTGCCCCACAAGCGTGCCCTGCGGGAGGCTTCTCTTGGCTTGGTCGGGATGGGCCAGGTGAATTGCTGCCGTGGCTCCAGGTAGGCTCCCCCCATGCACAGCTGGGAGACAGCCCAGAACAGCCGGACAATGCAGCAGCAGATTTTATCCTGCCCAACACCATCTGCTCTGCAGGGACGAGCCTGAGCCTGAGCAGCCATGCGTGCCCATCCCATAATATGCATGATCCCTGCACCAAACCACCATGACACAGCCTAACTAGATCTGCAGCTTTTATGTTTGTACTGCCAACAGATTGTGAAAGTACAGTATAAAAACCATCATTATTGAGAGATCTTTGCATTATACGCTTATTCTAAGTGTCTCAGGTAGTTGGGTTTTTTATTAAGGTCTAGTCTAAAACGTCTGATAGCTTTCCTCCTTATCTAAAGTACAGTGTGGTATAAAATGTAAATAGAAAAACCATTCTTTTGGAGGGATCTTGGTGTTTTAGGCTCAGTCTAAGTTTCCCAAGTAGTTAAGGTTTTTTGTTTTACTCTTACATGAAAAATATTTTACTCCTTGTGCATTCTCAAAATGTCTCTTTGGTGTGTGGAAATGATAGAAGTGTGATGTTACGTATAAAATTTTGCATTTGTATCTGTAAAGGGATTCTCATGTTCATATACACTCATGAATTTACTGATTCATTTTTTCTTTTCTGTACTTCTGTTGTTTTCAGAACACACAGATGACAATGCACCAGTCCCTAAGAACTCACCAGAAACTGTTGGAGGAATCGCTCCTGGCAAAACACACATTTTGTACGTATTCCTAGGGCTTTGTAGAATATAAGGTATATATTCCTGTCAAATACTTTAATACTTTCTGGAAGAGAAAAAAAAACCAAGCAAACCAAATCTGAGAGGAAAAAAACTGGGGAGTGTGACTGCTTTGAAATAATGTAATTATCTTTCTGTGTTGTGTTTATTTAAGGTCCGAGTCTCCTTGTAGTGCTCTGTCTTACCCTAGAAGTTCGTATACCTACTGCAAGTCATGATCAGGCTCTTCCTGCACTCACTCCGACTCTTGATCACGAAGTTGTTCATGTTCTCATTCCTACTCACCACTGCTGCCATCTCCAAGAAGAAGCAAAGGGAAGAGTCCTAACTATCGTTCTAGGTCAAGGTCACATGGTGATCGCCACCCAAGGTCAAGGTGTTCTTCAAAAACATCAAGCGAGGAGAAGCCAGTGCCAGCACTGAGCAACTCTCAAAAGAGCTCTGGCCCCTCTTTGACTCTGTCGGATCTTGTCGGGCTCTTTCAGGCTTTTTCATGCTCTGTCAGGTACTGTTGGGCTCTGTTGGCCGCTGTCAGACTCTGTCAGGCCCTGTCAGGCTTTGTCGAGCCTTGTCAGGCTCTCTCAGTCTTTGATGGGCTCTGTCACGCACTGTCAGGCTCTATAGGTTTTTGTCAGTCTTTATTGGGCATGGTTGGACTTAGCCTCTGTCAAGCCCTGTCAGCCTCTGTTGGGCTCTGTCAAGCCCTGTTGGGCTCTGTCAGGCTCTATGGGGCTTTGTCGGGCTTTATTGGACTTTGTCAGGATCTGTCCAGCTCTGTCAGACTTTGTCAGGTACGAGGGCAAAAAATCATGGACTCCACACAATTCAATATGAATTCAAGCGAAGCCATTTATTACAGAAACAAGCCTCCTTATATATGCAGTTATTTCCTGATCACGCGTCCACGCTCCAAGCATGCATTAGCTGATTGGATATTGTCCATGTTCATGAACTGTCCACGTGCCCAAGTCTCACTGCTAATAGGTCTGTTGATTTACATCTTGTTGAGGCCTTGTTATTGTAGAACTACCTCACTCCCACAGCAGGTCCTGTTTTCAGCTTTCCAAGCTGGCCTTGAAATTCCTTTGGGCCTGGCTAGTTCAGTAACAAATCTCCATCTAATAGAAACCCATCCACACATTAACTTCAAGAAAATCCCTCAAATCTCCCACAGCCAGGCTCTGTCAAGCCCTGTTGATCTCTCTCGGGCTCTATGGGGCTTTGTCGGGCTTTACTAGGCTTTGTCAGGATCTGCCGGGCCCTGTTAGGCTCTGTCAGTCTCTTTCGGCAAAACCCAACAGAGCCCAGCAAACCTTGATAGAGACTGGCAGGGCCCAACAGAGCCCAATAGAGCCTGACCAAGCCAGACAAAGACCAACAAAGCCCAACAGAGCCCAATAAAGCCTGACAAAGACCTATAGAGCCTGACAGAGCCAGAAAGAGTCTGACAAAGCCCAAAAGAGCTTGACAGATCCTGACAGGGCCCAGAAAGCCTGACATACCCCAATAAAGTCCGACAAAGCCTGACAGAGCCCAGGCACTATAGGTCTTTCTTTGGCTCTATTGGGGTATGTTGGGCTTTGTCGGGCCCTGTTGGGCTCTGTCATTCTCTTTCAAGCTCTGTCAGGTTCTTTTGGGCTCTGTCGGGTTCTTTCAGGCTCAGTCAGGTTCTGTCAGCTTTTTCAGGCTCTGCTGGGCTCTAAAGAGCTTTGTTGGCCTTTATTGGGCTTTCTCAGGTTCTGTCTGGCCCTGTCAGACTTTGTCTGGCTCTGTCAGTCTCTGTCAGGCTCTTTCAGTCTCTTTCGGGCTTTGCTTGGCTCTGTTGGGCTCTGTTGGGCTTTGTCAGGCTCTGTCAGGCTTTTTCAGGCTTTGCTGAGCTATATAGGTCTTTGTCGGGCTTTACTGGGCTTTTTCAGGCCCTGTCAAGCTCTGTCAGTCTCTTTCGGCAAAGCCAAAAAGAGCCCAACAAACCTTGAAAGAGACCTACAGGCCCTGACAGACCCAAACAGAGCCCACCAAATACCAACTGGCCAAACTGGAAATAAATAGGATAGTTAGGAGCCTTGGCTCTCTCCCAAGTGGAAGTAGAAAGTCCAGCCCAGCAGAGCTTCCCTGGTCCCTCCCGGCCCTGGCTGAAAGCTCAGGTGGCGTCCACTGCCCCACGCGTTGGTGTCCTTCATGCCTCCCCAGCTGCACTCTCATCCTCTCCTTTCTCCAACAGAGAGGAAAAGGGAGGAAATAAAAACCCATCTGAATTAGTTGGAATACAATAAATGCAATTTACATTAAAATTAAGACAAAAAATAAAAAACATGTAAGAGACACATAGTATTTGACCTCAGCGGCAAATCCAGATCCAGACCGTTTACCAGTCCGGTATTTCCTTGTGTTTCTCATTTATATAATATTTTAGCAGCAGAATGAGGGTATTTGCAAACCTGAAGAAAAACATCACCCCTTTCCCAAATGTAAATTCATAGTTGTGTAGCAATGTTATTTAAATTCATGGCAATCTATTAAAGACATTTTTGTACTCCAAGGGGCCCCAACCAAATCACTGCAATTACACAGTTTTAGGAACAAATCCCCAAGCATTGAAGGACGCGACAAGGAATCACGGAGCTGCACAGAGCTGTCCTCACAACAATGGCATGACTCACTTTTTACATTGTTGAGTCCAATATTTACAATATTTACTGGAAAATACTTTATGTTAACAAGTGGAAAACTCATACAAGGCTGCGTTGGCTAAAATTTGGCATGGTGTGTAGGAAAAGGGGTGAGATTATGTTTTTACATACTGCTTTTGATGTTCTGCTCATTGGCTCCTTGTGACTTCTAGAAGGAGAAATAAAGGTGATCAGTACTTCAATAAAGCATCTGGACCCAACAAAAAGCAGTGAAACCAGATTCTAAAACCTGAACATCAAACTTTATGTTCTGATTGCCTAAGGAATGTAGAAATTTATTCTTATGCATAAACTCTTCTCTCCAGGTGCATTCAGTGCGACTGAAAAATAAACCAAAACAAAATTACATTAGTATTTGGTGACTAATCACTCTAATTAGTCATCTGAGGAAAACACAACTGAAATCTCTTTCGAAGAGTGTTTCTTTGTGGAAGCCCAAGCACTGTGATCAGGTCTCTGCCATGTTTAGCCACAAAAGCACCAAAATACGAAATATGTCATAAAACATATGCTATATTGACTAAAAATAGCAGTAGAAATGTCCTTTGAAAGCAGCTACAAGGGGTTTGTGTTATTTCAGAGCCCTGCAATAGACAAAAAAAAAGAAAAAAAGATCTTAATTGCCAGAAACTGCTTTAAGTGCTTTAAAGTAATATTGAAAGCACTGCAATATCTTAGGAAATATTTATGACACTTGAAAACTTGCTGATATTCCACATACTCATTGATCTTTCACTTCATTTTTTCATGTCTTTGATCTTTTTCTTTAGTGTGCAAAACACTCAGATTTGGTGCCTATGAATACCTGTTATATACCCCCCTCACCCAAATGGAAGAAACAGTCAAACACTGAGAATGAGCTTCTTCCCAGATGGGAACAAATTCAACGTTTCTGCTACAATGTCTTTACTATAAAAGCAAACACATAAACAAAGGAATATCTCTGTGCCCAGGAAATGGGATCTACACTTGGGTCTCAGAACAACCAACCCCAAGAACAAACCCATTTAAATAATCTGAAGAGTCACTGCTGTCAGAGTTTGAAACTTACGTCCTAAAAATGCAGGCCTGAAAACGTAGGCTTATATAATTTAAGCCTAAAAATGTAGGCCTAAAGTTTTACGCCAAAAACTGTGGGCCTAAAAACGTAGGCATAAAAACATAGGACGAAAAATCTGCTTTGGGTCAGATCCATTCAAATCCACCCCATCACAAGAGAAATTAACAGCGGCTTTAATAAGCAAGATACAATCTGAATGCCTGTGTAAACTAATCTCCATAAAAAAGGTTAAACCACACTGAAATGCCTCGCAAAGAATACAAAGCCCTAGCAATACTTACAAAATACTTAAAAAAACCCGCACAACTCCTTGGGAAACTTAGACTGAGCCTAAAACACCAAGATTCCTCTATGAGGATGGTTTTTCTATTTATATGTTATACCACATTCTTCTTTAGATGAGGATGAAAGCCATCAGTCCTTTTAGATTAGGCCCAAACAAAAACCCCAACTACTTGAGACATTTAGACTAAGCCTAAAATGCAAAGATCTCTCCATAAGGATGGTTTTTACACTGTACTTCCACAATCTGTTGTCAGTACAAAAAAAAAAAGCTGCAGATCTACTTAGGCTGAGTCATGGTGGTTTGGTGCAGGGATCATGCATATCATGGGAATATTTCACCATTTCTGCTCTGGTTTTCAGTGTATTACACCAAAACACCCACCTGATGACATCCTTTCAAGAGCTAATCCAGCAATTTGCAGAATTCCGCTTCTTTGGGGAACTGAGAAATTGCTGAGCTGACACCAAGTCCTGCAGTGTCCCTGTCACCTGCAGAGTCACCACATCCTTGCCACGGTAGCAGGCATTGTGACAAAGGTTCTATGTCAGCTGGGTGTGGCAGCCGAGCGCCCCCTAGGGGAGGGGGAGCCTGTCAGCTGCGGGCCTGTCACTGCCTGGTGTCCCTGCTGTCCCTCCCTAGGCCTTTAAAACTGGCCAAAAATGGGCAAAACATCTCCGTATTTGGGGCTAAACTGGCCCAAAGATTCAAAGAGAAGAGACAGGAAGAATGATATGGGACAGAGGGAGAAAGCGAAGGGAGCACGACAAAGGGAGGGAAGAGGAAACACTAGTGCTGGGCTGCAGGACTGAAATGGAGGAATTGAAATAGCCAGGGAGTAGGACAGTGGGAGAGAGAAAAGGAAAGAAGAGAGGGAAGAAGAGACATCCAACCAGACGAGGGGTTAGTGAGAGAGGATGGGACAAGGACGGGCATGAGAAGTGGGGAGAGAAAGGGAAAGGGAAAGGGAAAGAGAAAGGGAAAGGGAAAGGGAAAGGGAAAGGGAAAGGGAAAGGGAAAGGGAAAGGGAAAATGAAATGAAAGGAAAAGGTTTCCTGGAAAGGCACCATCTTGGCAGGGCTTCAAAGGGGCAATACCCTCACCATCTGGAGACAAATTTCAGTGTTTCTGGGCATGGTCTGAAGATTCAAAATGACTCTGAGCAGGGGGAAGGATCGGCTGAAGCAGAACCTGGGCCTGAAACATGGTGGCCTGGCAGCCCCAGAACTGCAACTCCCAGCACTTCAACAAGATGTGAAGTTCCCAGCCTGGCAGCCTGGGATCTCCTGCAATTGTTGCAGAAAGATCCACCCCTGCAACATGAAATTCAGCTTTGTAACCCCCCGACGCTCGCAGCAGCGTCCTCAGGAACAAGCTTTGCTCAAGGTCAGGGCTGAAATTTTTAGGGTGGCCTCAGGGTGGTTCCTCTGCCCAGATGCTGAAGGTGGCCCTAAGCAGAAACTTCCCATCAAGGCCAGTTTGGTTCCTGGGTGGAACAGAATGGATTTGGGCAAGGATATGCTGGGTAGCAGCAGGGGACACGAGTGCCGTAGTGCTGGGACTGGAGACGGACCTTATGCCAGTGTAGGTGGCACATGTGGTGGCCAAACAGCAGAGCTTCCTGGAGGATTGCATAAGCAAAGCTAGAAATGGGATAGAAATTGTCTAATGTGGAAGATAAATAGAATAGTCAAGAGCCCTGGCTCTTCCCCAAGTGGAATAGAAAGTCCATCCCAGCAGAGCTTCCCTGGTCCCTCCCAGAACTGGCTGAAAGCTCAGGTGGCCTCCACTGCCCCGCATTGTTGGTGTCCTTCATGCCTCCCAGCTGCACTCTCATCCTCTCTCCCACAGGGACATTCAGATCTTTACCTCATTTCTCTGAGTGCCCACTGGCCCTTGATGCCCCAGAAAACAGGTTCCTGTCTATAGTGACCATGGAAAAGGTCCCTCGGTTAGAAAAGGTCCCCAAGGACAGCCCCTCAGATGTCCCCACTTCCAGCGTCACTCTGGGCTGATCTCAGAGCCAAGGCCAACTGTGAAACCCCTCTCCACGTTCCAGGGAAGGACTGTTGCTAACAATGGAAAAAGTCAACACTTTTGCAACTTTTCCTTTGTGTTTTTACTCAGTTCTTTCCCCAGCTCCTTGTGTCCCAGGCTGAGCTTTGGAGATGAGGGACAACAGAGATGCTCTCAAGGATGTTTTTGAGTAGTGATACTATCACCAATAACAGTGCCAAAGATGAGGGTGAACTAAAGCTTTTTAATTTCATTGCCAACAGTCATTCTAGCTTCTCAAAAGAACGAATTGTTTCTTTTGGCCAAAGAAAGCCAAGGAACAGATGCCAGGTTGGTGCAAAGTCATAAAGGAAGACAGAAATTTTATGTGGTGTCCCCTGACACACACCATCACCTGCTTTTCCAGTCTCTGCAGTCCCAAATGTGCAGCAGAGTCTGGAGTTCTGAGCTGCCTTCATCTGTCCTGCGTGACACATGTAAAATAAAACTACCTCAGTCAAAAAGTTGGTTGTGATTCTCTTCAGAGCCTGAAGCACCACGTGGGTCAGGAGACAAGCCAGGATCCCCAACCAGGACTCACATGCTCTGCACTTAAAGTTCAGGTGTTCCCAGGAATCTCAGGTGACAAGGCGTGCTGATTGCTGGGTGCAAGGACCCGGTCAAGAGCCTCATCTCCATTTCTGTAATGGTGGCTTTGCTGCCTGGCTGAAGTGCAGACTCTGTACATGGATGCTGACACCTGTTGAGCAACCTGCTCTGAAAGGATTAACAAGGTGGGCATGAGGATGTAGCAAAACAGAAGCAAAACAGGGTGTGGTCAAATGAAAAGGGATGCACAAGATGTGGTCAAGGCTGCTTGGGGGCAATTGTAAAGCAGCCCTGGACAACATGTGGATTAAGCCTGTGCTCGGGGAGAACCTGAGAGCTGTTCCTATATTGAAAATATGCAATGAGTTTGAAAGGACAGTGTCATTCAGGCTGGATGAGACCTTGGGAGGTGTCTTGACCAAACTGCTGCTCAAATCAGGGTCAGACCAGATTACTCAGGGCTTTATCCAAACACATCTTGATCACTTTCTGGGACAGAGTGGATGCACACTCCTGGGAAACAGCTTCCAGTGCTTGACTGTCCTCATGAATGGAAAGTTTCTCCCTTTCTATAGCACCTTTCCAAGCCCAGCCATCCAGATTGCTTTTTACCCGTGTACTTCCACACTGAGATAGACCAAAATGTCCTATCTTGGACACAAGAATATTGTGGGGGATGATGCTGAATGCCTTGCTGACTTCCAGGTAACAGACCACCACTGCTCTGCCCACGGCCAGCAACCCCGTCCTTTCCTCACAGAGAACAAAGAGGATGGACAGACACAACCTGCCCTGGGTAAAACCCATCACCTTCTCTTTCAGACACCCAGAAATGGGGTTCCAGTGGACACGTTCTGGGGCAGAGCCCTTGGTTCCCCTGCTCACCCACTGGCCATTTTTGAGAAGTGCACACACTGTGTGAGAGCTGCCAGTGGTCAGGGAGTCCCCCCAGTCTCCATGAACTTTCCAAGATGATGGAGAGTGGCCTCACTGTGACGTCGTCCTGCTGTCTCAGCTCCTGGGGTGCTGCCCCTCCTGTCCCATAGACTGGAAAGGATTGTGTTAGTTCCAGTGATCCCTGACTTGATTCCCATCCACTGCTGCTTGTTCTGCCTCCAGTCACAGAGGCCTGAGAGACCTTGCTGGTGAAGATGGAGAGCAAGACACACAGGGAATGTCACTTCCTTCCCTTATTAAATTCGTCAGTGGCCACATGTTGTCTTTGTTTCTCCTTTAACTGTTCCTGCAGTAGTAACAGCTCATTATGGGGACCTTCAATTGCCTTACAGGTCTAGACTGAGTTCTGATCTGGACTGCTGCTGTGCTTGGAGGCTGCTGTCATTGAGCACCAGATGAACTCACTCCTGCCACCCTGCCTGGCAGTTTATTCCATCCGTGTCACAGCTCTGTCTGCAGCACTGACAGCTCCAGCCCACCCCGTCAGGTCCCTGGCTGAGGACATTGCCTCACATCTGGGCTGAACCACCCCAGCTGTGGCACCAGCCCGGCTCTGACCTGCCACAGGAAACCTGGTACCAAGTGTCCAAGACCGCATGTGTGCAAAGGCTTTGCCTCAGAGCACAGACATGACATGGCCACAGATTATTGAATGTCTCTCTACACCTAGGAGTATAAAACCAGAATAAAATGCCTGAATTCATTCAACTGAAGATGCTCCTCCCCCAGCTTGGAGGAATTAGATACTTTGCTGTAACATTCCTGGTGTCCTGTCTAACGACAGGTGACAGGGACACTGCAGGACTTGGTGTCAGCTCAGCAATTTCTCAGTTCCCCAAAGAAGCGGAATTCTGCAAATTGCTGGATTAGCTCTTGAAAGGATGTCATCAGGTGGGTGTTTTGGTGTAATACACTGAAAACCAGAGCAGAAATGGTGAAATATTCCCATTCCTGGTGTCCTGTCTAAACTACTGCAGGAAAGAATTGTCTCTGTAGTGGTGAGAGAAGAAACATCACTGATTATTTCAGACATTTTCATGGGCCATTCCTCTGGAGATCCAGGAAGAACACAAGGGAGCCCAGAGGGCACAGAGAAAGGGACCTCATGGGCTGCTGCTGTGCTGCTGAGCTGGGCTGGGCTCCTGGGACAGAGGGAGCTCATGGCAAGCGGCAGCGCTGCAGAGAGACAGCTCTGCCCAGGAGCAGCTCCTCTGCAAAGCGCAGCAGGCCTGAGGTTTCTGCCTGGGCATCTCAGGGAGACGAGCCAGGCAGAGAGAGATTAAAGGTGGTCAGGACTGGGAGGATGACTGAGAGCTCACTGGAGGAGAAATCTTTGCAGCCCTTGCCATGGTAAGTCTCTGGCTGCAGGGCAATGCAGCTGTAGCTCCTGGAATTATCTCCTAAAACTGGCACAGGCACAGCTTGTGGGATCTGTACAGAGGGGGCTCTTGTTCAAGCAGTTTTGAACAGCTGTGAAGCCAGGTGAGCACCCAGGGGTGCCCAGGGCTGTCCTGCAGAGCAGGGTCCCTGCACCCCAGGGCTGTGACAGGGCAGGGACTCTGCCGCCTGCCAGGGTCAGCGCTCAGCCTGCCCGGGGACATCCCCTTGCGCTGCAGGGAGAAGCTCTGCATGAAAGGAGCAACCCCAGCAATGCAGGGTCCTTCTGCTGTACAGAGGGTGCTGTCTGGGTGTCACGGCCCATTCGATGATGGACTCGTGATGGTTCTTTTAACCTTGATCTCAGAGTGCAAAATTAAGGCGACCAAAATGCCCAGGGGTAATAATTCAATCAAGCAGCATTACTTTATTAATTTCCCCTTAAATGGGCACGTGATAGAGAGAAAGAGGAAGAAAAAGAAAAGGGAAAAGAAACGGGGAGAAGAAAAAGTAAAGATGAGAAATGAGGTTGTGTTTGTCACCAGTTGAGTTCCTGATGGCGATGGACAGGCAAATCGTCAGACCGACTCTTACAGACGGTCACCATCAGGGGACACCACAGGGACCAGGGGACACCAGGGCCTCTGAAGGGACAGCCAGGGCCACCGGTGTCACCACAGGGGTGGCCGGGACCCTTGGGAAAATGAGCAGGGTCACCATGGGGTCAGCGCCACCACAGGGATGGTCGGGGCCACCGTGGGGTCAAGGCCATTGCGGGGTCAGGGTCACCACGGGGTCAAGGCCACTGTGACGAAGGTCGCAGACAGGAACCAATAAAAGTGACACCAGATCTTGGAACCGCGTCGGAGCGGTTCTTGATGGCGATGTTCAGGCAAATACTGCTCCATCTTCGGACCGATTCTCACATTGGGTCAGAGCTATTCACATCTCAAGATCACTACAGGGCACTTCCCACCATCATGTCCTATGACCGCTACGTTGCCATCTGCAAACCCCTGCACTACCGGAACCTCCTGGGCAGCAGAGCTTGTGTCCACATGGCAGCAGCTGCCTGGGCCACTGGGTTTCTCAGTGCTCTGTGCCATTTTCACTGCCACTGTGCAAGGGCACTGCTGTGGACCAGTTCTTCTGTGACATTCCCCCGATCCTCAAGCTCTCCTGCTCAGACACCTACCTCGGGGAAATCTGGCTTCTTGTGGCCAGTGTCTTGGTATTACCTGGGTGTTTTTTCTTTATTGGGCTGTCCTATGTGCAGATCTTGAGGGCCGTGCTGAGGATCCCCTCTGAGCAGGGAGGGCACAAAGCCTTTTCCACATGCCTCCCTCACCTGGCCGTGGTCTCCCTGTTTGTCAGCATTGGCATGTTTACCTACCTGAAAACGCCCTTCATCTCCTCCCCATCCTTGGGCCTGGCTTTGTCATTTCTGTACTCAGTGTTGCCTCCAGCAGTGAATCCCCTCATCTACAGCAGGAGGAACCAGGAGCTCAAGGATGCCCTGTGGAAACTCATTTCTTATTGTTTTCTGAAGCAATAAACTCCCACCTGCTTCTACACAGGAGTTTTAATGCAGCTAATTACAGGACCAGCCTGTCATCTGGATTTTCTGTTGTTATTAGGTGTTTTTTTAATGTGATCCTGTTGTCATGCCCTTTCTAATTCTCTGTCTGATTTTCTTTTATAACTACTGGCTGTGTAAATGAAGAGCTGTGCTCTCCTTGTCTCTTAAACAAAATAAACATTCCTGTAGTAACTTGTTTTTCACTATATCCTTCCTCCAAGGCCTTTTTGGAGGTTCAGGGACAATTCCTGTGTGCGCGGGAGGAGGGGAAAAGAGTCCAGCACGGCAGCACTGCCAGGGAGCAGCTGCGCTTGGTCTTCCAGAGCTGTTCTCATTCCACTCCCACACTCTCCTTCTGATCCCTTGTGCTGGTGCAAGGTCTGAGTGCTCTGGCAGCTTGGTCACCGTCCTGCTGTGTGTCAGTCCTGTGAGCGCAGGCAGGGACAGGCAATGGGCACTTGTGTGACAGAGCTGGACTCAGAACAGCCTTTCCAGATAGAAAGGTGATCTCCTCAGGGCAGTGCATGATGCTTTAGGTCTTCTTCCAAAGATTCTCTCAAGAATATGCCCATGAAATTGGCCACGGATGCAAACCCCAGGGTACAGCTGAACAGTGTGTGTGTGCGGGGCTGGCACACAGCAGTGTCCTCTCACAGCCAGGCCTCCTGCCAGAGACCTGCAGGACCAGCAGAGCAGGGGCTGGGCTGTGCCCGTGTGCACCGGACACCCCACAGAAGCTGCCCCAGGACATCCTCACGAACTGCCCCTTATAACCACCATTTCCAGCACTGGCCTCTCTCCCCACCTCACAGATGTTGCTCTTCCCTCCATGGAGGGACACTGAATGAGCAGGTCAGAAATCCATGTTTGCTTTGTACAGATGAGATGTGAGCACGCACATCACGGATGTGAGGTGAGATGTACCCAAGTAAGCACAAACAACATCAGCTATTCCTGGGAGTTCCATGAAGGCCTGTGGGACAGACAGTGCCTTGAGGTCACTTCATGTTGGCAGAAACATCCAATGGGAAACCACCTGAATGCAGCACTGGGTTGTGCTTCCTTGAACTGTGATCCCCGTGTCCATTCCTCATGGCGTGGGACATCTCAGATGAGTGCAGAGCAGGGTGACATGCCACAGGGCTGGGGTGCCTCCCATCCTTTGGGAGTGGCAACAGGAGGCCAGAGGGAAACCAAGACTACGGCCTCTATGTGCAACAGGGAAAGATTCTGTCTCTGAACATCCCACTCAGAGAGGTTCTGGGGTCCTTGGAAAAGGCAGACATCCAACCGAACTTCAAGAAGGGCTCTTTATTAAAACCCAGCCATTTTCCTCAAGAAGAGCTGCTCCTCCACCTGGTTTAGCGCCAGCAGCACAGGGCTCTCAGGATCCATCGTGATCTTGGCCGCTTCCATGAAGAGCGCACGATGACAATGGTCTGAGTTGCCAGGAAGCAGATGGAAGGCTCACTGTCGTTCTCCAAGGGTTGAATGGCTGCCAGAGAAAGAAGCAGAGCCCAGGTGACCTCTCATGTCTGGCCCCCAGGAATCCCCTCCCGACCACGCTCCCTACTCACCTCTGCAGATCACAGGCAGCTTCTCGTTGCATGTGCCCCTCAGGTGCCACACAGCCAGCCCTGGGCACAGAGCTCCATCAGCCCCTGCTCCCTCCCCTCACCAGGGCTGAGCCCAGGGGAGAGCAGGAGCTGAGATGGTGGGACCAAGCAAGGCAGCCACCAAGCCCACCTGTGTGGGCAGGGCTGGGAGGGGAGGCCAAGGCCCTGCACGGGGCAGCAGGGGCTCTGGCAGGCACAGGGCTGCTCCTTGTGCCAGGGCAGCGGTGGGGACCGGGGCCAGGCTGCCAAGAGAGGGACCCTGGGGACTGTGACTCACCGATGAACCTCAAGGCCGCCTCTCGCAAGCTGGCCTGAGCATCCATCAGGTATGGCAGGCTCTGAATCAAGAACTCTTGAGCTCTGCTTCTGTCCTGCTCCAGCTGGAGAGAGCACAAGGGTGTGAGCACGTCAGTGTCCCTCCCCACTTGGCTGGATCAGTCTCTCCTCCCAGGAACCCCCGTTCCCCTTCCCCTCCGGCCATTCCCGTGTTCCAGCCAGGAGCCCTGTGGGGCTGAGGCTGAGAGAGAGACACAGGCTGAGGAGTGCCAGGGCTGCTGAGAGCCCTCCATCCCAGTGGGTGCAGGGAGGGCAGCGGGACAGAGAGAAGAGCCCTTGGGGGCTCTGTTCTTGAGGACAGGGAACAAGGATGCAGCCTGGAGCTGCAGCAGGACAGGCGAGGCACATCTGCAGAGCCCACAGCAGAGATATGTGCCTTTGTCCAGCCTGGGCCCTGGGCCTTGGGGGTCGTCCTCACCAAGCACTCTCCAATCCTCCATTTCTGCTGTGTCTGCACCAGGTGTTCGAGCTGTTTCCACTTGAGGAGCTCTGCTGCAGCAAGGAGGCCTTCCCTGGCGACCTACGGAACAGCAGAAGCTGGGAGATGGCAGCATGGTCTGGAGAAGGAGATCTGGCATCACCCTCCTCTGGGCTCCGTTCCTGGGATGATTCTGCCCTTAGGGAGCTGAGACATGCCCTGGCCCAATCATCCAGGGGTCTCTTCCCTGCGTCACTGCTCAGCTTTGAAATCTGTACCTTGGCCACGCTCTGCGTTTGGTCACTCATGTGGAAGAAGAGTGGGAGCAGGCCAAGTCGCACCCTGTTCTTCGTCTTTCTCTTGTTGTTACCCACCAACACCTTCATCAGGTCTCTGAAGAGGCTGATGGACATCTCTCTCAGCTGGCTCAGCTCCTGGAAGGGAGAAGCACAGTAGGACCTGAACACCAGCAGCTCTCTGCCCACAGTTTGCAGAAGCTCCTGCATGGCTGATGTGAGGGGAGGTGCTCCAGGGCAGCATTCTGCACACTGCAGTTGTGGGCCAGATCTGCAGCCCTGCGTCCATGAAAGGCCACTCAAGAGACTTGTTCAGGCAGTGCCTGTGCCTCAAAGTGCTCTCCCAGCCACCCAGCGACCCCCACCAGCTTCAGCAGCCATGGTGGGGAGGAGTTGTGGGAGCAGCTGGCAGGGAGAAGCTGGGCTGGGCTGCAGAACACAGAAACTATCCAACAAGAGCCTCAGGGAGAAAGCAGAGAAGAAGCCCCTGCTCCGCGTGGCTGGGCTGAAGGGCAGCTCTCATTGTCCAGTTCTCATCCACAAGGCTCAGGCTTATATATCAGCCTTACATCATCGAAAAAGGGCGGGAGAAATTCTGCCAGCAGCACAGCCATGGGGGTGGCCTCCTTCCTCTCCAGCTGAGCCATCACGTTTCTGAAGACCACCAGAGCCTTGATCTTGATAGCCTTATTGCCGTACTGCAGGACCCACAATAGGTCTGGCAGCATGACCTTCATTTTTCTTGCCTGTATGAAAAAGAGAGTTGCCCTCTTGGGACCAGGTCGATGCCTGGAGAGCTCCCCAGGCAGCCACCAGGCCCCACCATGGCAGGGAGGGCCTTTGGAGCAGTCACCCCTGCGCCTGACTGCCAGCCAAGGCCAAGCCCGAACCCACTGCCCCGGCCCTTGGCTGCCAACATGGCTGCCCTTGGTGACGCCCTACTCACCATCTCGTGTCTCTCTGACAGCGTCATCATGCCCCTGAGCAACAGGGAGAGCAGCGTTGGTCTTCGTTGCCTCAGAAACCTACTGACTTGGTACAGTGGAGCAAACGCCTCATCTTGCAGGTCACTGCTAGCCAGCATCTGAAAGCAAGCCAGAAGTGAGCAACTGGCAGAGCTGGTGGGGCTCCTTGCACCGTGCAGCTCCTGGGGCACCAGGAGCTTTTTCCAGTAACTCACAGCCAAGCGAAGGATGGAGGCGTCGTCCCGGTGTGTATATAAGATCCTACGGTGCCGGTCCTGCAGTTGGATGTGCAGCTCCTTCAAGACGTTCTGCAAGGTCTGGGGCACGGAGAACATCACCTCCCACAGTGCCAGGGCAGTCCTGCAAGAGAGCGCTCTGTCAGCAGGGCAGCCTGGGCCACAGCAGCGTGTCCAGGCTCAGCGCTGCAGGACGCTTGGGATGCCCTGGGCAGCAGCAGAGGGCTGAGCTGCTGCTCCTGTGGGGCTGGCAGGAGTGCAGTGGGGGGCTCTGGGCTGTCTTGCTCAGCTGTGGCTGCTGCGGGCCTGGCTGAGCCCCAGCGCCGGCAAATGTGGTGGGATGGAGGGTCCTGCTCCTCGGGGGTGTCCTGCAGGATTCCTTGGCGCTGGCAGCCAGAGCATCTCCAGGCCCCTCTCCCCACAGGGAACAAGCCCTCATGGCTTTTGGGGCCAGTACCTGTCTCCTGGTGGTGCGATTGTCAGCAGCGTCGAGACCACCTCCCCAGGGCATTTGTCAGCCATCTCGACAATGAGGGACTCCACACTCTGCCGGGCTGCTGTCGTGTTTATGCTCTCCAGGTTTCTGTGGATGCAGCTCGTGATCTTTGGTACCTGGAGGGGACAAAGGTGAGGATGGCGCTGCCACTGGAGTGCAGCCATTTTTTCAGCTGTCCTTCCCATCCCTCTCTGCCGCCTTCACGTGGCTTCACTTTTCCGAGACACCGGGATTTGAGAGGAAAAGACGGATGGAGGGAGGAACGAGGCCTGACAGGGCCAAAGGGCAATCCAGCCAAAGGCCACTTACATCCACCAGCCAGAAATCACAGTTTCTCTTCACCGTGTTCAGCATGTTTCTGGCCGCCTCCTTGTCAAAGGTGCTGGAGTCTCTCATTGCCTCGATTAACACCAGGACCATGTCTGTTTTCTCACAAGGCTGGAGGTCTTCTGCAAAGAACTATGGGAAGAAGGGAGGCAGCGAAGCCAAGTCACACCCGGTGCCCTGATGCTGCTGCTTAGCCGGGCAGTGCCAGCAGCCCTGCAGAGGCACCCGGCGGTGCTGCAACAGTGCCTGCAGCCAAACTGGGAGCAGGGGCGGCAGTGACTGCTGGGGAGGATGAGAAGAGAGGCCCCAGGTTGAGGGAGAAGGTTTGGGCTCATGGGCACAGGGTGCTGGCCCTGCCGTGAACCGGGGCTTGCTGGTGGCCAGGAGGACTGGGGCTGCTGCTGGGACACTGGAGCACACCCTCGCATTGTCCCTGCTTGGGGACAGCAGGAACCCTCTCAGCAGGGACCATGCCAGCCCCGCTGATTGTGGAGGCCTTTGCTCACACAAGGCCCCTGCTGATGCCACAGCCAAGGATGCCAGCCAGAGCCGGGAGCTCGTTACCTCGATAATGTGAGCAGCACTCGGCGAAGAACGCAAGGAGGTGGTCTTGGCTTCACAGTCCTCCTGGAGATGTGCGTTCTCCTCTGGCAGTGTCGTGCCAAAAAAGCGGGCAAACACAGAACAGTTGGTAAGACACAGCAGCTTCCCCAGTACCGGAAAGAGCTTTGAACTTGGAGTGGCCGAGGAGAGAGGTCATGTCAGTGCAGGAGGTGGTGGAGAGTGGTGCCATGGAAAGCCTGACCTGCCTCCAGTGTACGTGTGTGAATGCTCCTGGCTGTGGAAACTGCAAGGCCCTAGAGCTCTGTGTGCAGTCCCACAGCTCAGTCCCCATGGCTGGAGTAACGTGGGAGATGTGGGGGAGGGCTCGCATGGCTGGAGTGCTGCGGGGCAGGGATACAGGACCCCCGGGAGAGATGGGAAGATGCAGCACAACTGTGTCCTGCTCTCCTAAGGAGCAGCTCAGCTACACGTGAGCATCACGGTCTGGGAGAGAGCGTGGGGGTCAGGAGCAGAGGAGGGGCAGTGCTGGTGACACGGAGGTCCATCACAATGCCAAGGAAGATGAGAGTCCATGTGTTCCGGTTCCACCTCAGACGTGGGCAACCAGCCAGCGTCTGCTAAAGGAGGAGAGCAGGAAGGGCTGCAGAGAGGGTTTGCAGGCAGGACAGAGCAGAGGAAGGAGCTCTGCCCCATGTCCATCCCAGTGCCTGCTGCCCTGGCACGGTCGTCCCATGCGTGTCACGGCTGGAGGGTGCCTGGCAGACGGGCTGAGATGCTGGAGCCAGGCAGGACAGGGAAAGCCCCCAGTGCAGCGGGTGAGGAACTCGCTTCAGACGGGCAGGAAAGGTCCCCGTCCCACAGCACGGCTGCCTCCTGCCCACCCAGCTGCCTCTCGCTGCCAGTGCCCTGGAGCAGGAGCTGGGTCCCCTCTGCCTGCAGAAGCTGTGCTGGCGCCAGCTCCCAGCTCAGAGCAGCCCTGGACTTCAGGCAGCATAATCACCACCCATGGGAACCCCCTGCCAGCCTGTGGGGAAACGTGATGCTGGTGTGGAGCAGAGAGCCATAGCTGGGCCCCACCCTGGCCAGACAGTCAGGGCCTCTCACTCACCGATCTGCAGTGGCTGGACCACATCCACCTGGTTGGGGTCCAGTGGAGATCTGAGCTCCTGGGGATCCCCAACCTCCTCCTGCCAGGCCACCCTGGGGCGGCTGGGGGGTCTCTCCTGCCAGGCCAGCCTAGGTCGGATCGGGGGTCTCTCCGCCATTTTGCAGACAAAGGCTACGACTAAGGATGGGGAAGGCGGATGCTTCGGAAAAATGCCTTGGTGCTGCAGCTCTGCCAGAGGCAGCGACGAAAGGTGTGGGCTGCGCTCGTGTGCTCCTCGTTGGGGAAAGACGTGAGCTGCGCTCAGGAGCTCCTTGCTCCAAGTCTGCCAGGGGCAGCAGAGAGTCTGCCGGAGGCAGCTAGAGCTAGGTTGTGGTTGGACTCGACGATCTTAAGTGTGTCTTCCAACCAAAAAGATTCTCCGATTCTCTGAAAGACGTGGGCTACGCGCGGGGGCTCTCGCCAGCTCCGTGCTCACACCCTGTCTCCTCACCGTCCTGTCGGACAGTGTGGGCTGGGCCCGCAGCTGCGCTGAGCACGTGCAGGGCAGTGGGTGTCACCAAGTGAGGTCACAAAGGGCCCCACTGTGACCCTGCGCCTGGGGAGGGAGGCCAGGGTGTCCCTTGGGAGGCACAGGCCAGCTCAGCCCTGGGCACCTGGGTTCTCTCAGGGTGGCCATGGCTAAATTTCAATGCCAATTTCTAAACCCATTGCTCTGAGCATAGTCTTTAACAGTCCGTTGCACCGCTCCATTTTCCTGGTGGCTGGTGCATGATGGGGATGTCACAGACCCACTCAATGCCACGGTCCTTGGTCCAGACGTCTATGAGGATGTTGTGGAAATGAGTCCTGTTGTCTGGCTCAGCTCTCTCTGGGCTACCGCGTCACCACAGGACTTGCTTTTCAAGGCCCAGGACAGTGTTGCGGGCAGTGCCGTGGGACACGGTGCATGTTTCCAGCCAATGGCTGCCCCATTGTAAGCACAGAGCTCGTGCCGTGGCGGGTTTGTGTCAGTGTGATATATTCAATTTGCCAGGCCTCCCCATGTTTACACTTTAGTCATCGCCCCCCATACCACACAGGCTTTGCCTGCTTGGCTTGTTTGATCGTAGCACATGTTTCACAACGGTGAATAACCTGTGCAAGAGCGTGCATGGTCAAGTCCACCCCTCGACTGTGAGTCCATTCATATGTTGCATCCCTTCCTCGATGACCTGAGGCATCGTGGGCCCAATGGGGCATCAATAATTCACCTTCATCTTGCCAGTGCAAATCTATTTCAGCCACTTTAATCTTGGCAGCTCGATCCCCCTGCTGGTTGTTCTTATCAGATTCTTCAGTGGACCGACACTTGGGCACATGGGCTTCTACGTGGTAAACTCTCACAGGCAGGTTCTCCAGCCGGGCAGCAATATCTCGCCATGATTCAGCAGCCCAGAATGGTTGGGCTCTGCGCTGCCAGCGGCTCCGCTTCCATTGCTGGAACCAGCGCCACGGGGCATTTCCACCATCCATGAGAGAGCAGAGGTGAAGCTGCTTAGATGCTGGGGCCTCTTCAGCCCCTGTCAGGATGGCGGGTGCTGGGTCTCGTGGGGCCTCTGCCCCACAGCATGGGCTGTGGCCCAGCGTACAGCAGGGGCCACAATGGTCGGACGCTGTTGGCGGTGGCGGCGAGAAGCCAGATGGCCCATGGCTGCGTTCCAGCGGCACAGCCCGCGATACTGACTGTGTGAGCGGGTGGTGCCACGGACACGCGGGGTCTGGAACATGGGGGTGGCCGGGAGATGGGAGGGACAGGGAGGGTGGCAGAGAGGAAGGGGTCCCGGGCCTGGGCCGGGGCTGCTCGAGCTCGGGGCAGCCTGAGCACTCTGCCCTGGTTTGGGTGCCACACTGCCATGTGGCGCTGTGTCCTCTGATTGGCAGTCTGGGATTTCCCTCTGGCTCCTCCCATCAAATGATTGGTCAGACTGTTTGTCAATGATCCATGTGCTGCACTCCCACCAGGTGTGACTGGTGCAGCTAGCACAGCCCGGCCCTGAATGCTGCCCAGTTTGTTCAACTCTCGTCACCTTTTTGCAGGTCTCAAAGCTTGATTGGCTGGTTACCTCTCAGTCACATGGCTCGCCCCGCCTCCTCAAATGTGATTTGCTCTCCTCGGTCCACTGACTCTCTAGAGACTTCGGCTTGGTTGTTGCCAGGCAACGAGCTCCACCTAAAAATGGAGCTGTGCGGCCTGAGCAAAGGCCATGGGTGATAAACGACACGTTGGGACTCTGAACATGAGGATTTGGCCCCATGAAGGAGGCTCTGGGCACTCAAAAGGACGGGCAGATGCTACAGATGGCGCTTTGGGCCCTGAACATGAGGGGACCCTCTTGGTTCCCACCCGAGCTGGGTTTGGTGCCCAAAGAGTGGGAAGAGGAGCAGTGGTTGGTGAGGACGTATTGGATCATGTGGGACCTGAGCCCGACGTCCATGGGGTGGAACAAGGGGTGGAGAAAGAACTGTTGGGGTGGCGACACTGCTCCTGCGTGGAGCTCCAGAGGCTGCAGGAGGATTTCTGCTCCACAAGGGACCAGCACAAGCCAGTGGCCCGTTCCTGTCTGTCACTGCTCTGGGGTTGTGACCTCGGCAGCACCTGCACAGCAGGAGTGTCCTCACTGCCAGCACCGGCTCTTTCCTCTGTCTGCACCTCTGTCCCCATCTCCCCGTGCTCTCCTCCCTCCCAGGCACCTTTTCCGCCTCCTCCAGGACCCACCAAGGCCTCTGTCTGTCTCTAAAAGGAAAGAAAAACTTTCCACTCTGACGCCATCAAATAAGCGCATGAAATGAAAACATTTTTAATGGGAAGGGTAACCCTAACGTTTCCCTGTCTGAATGGTTTTAATAATTGTACTGCAGTTTTTAAAAAATCGTGTAGCTTTAGTTTCTACTGGGAGGTTGTCTTCCGTGTGCCGTTGAGATTTCACACATATTATACCAATTTCTTTATTCTCCCTGTTCAGTTGCTTTCGACACGTATCATGTTATGTCCATAGGCAGCCATCCAGAATTTGTGTTTAGTTTTGATATTGTTAGGTATTGCAGTTGAGACGGACAAATGAGGTAGACCAAGTTCTTAGGTAAAAGCAGCAGTCGCCATTTATTGCCACAAACATCTTTTTATGTATTTTTCCAGCTCAAGTGTCTTTTTGCTATTGGTTACAAGTTGCGGCAGTAGCATCTCATTGGCTAATTTTGCTGTCATCAGTGTCACTCTTTTACTCCCTTCTCTCTCATGGCTACACCTCAATATCTCTGGATACTCCTTTAGTTCCATCTTTCTCACAGGTAGGCCTTAGTATCTTCAAGGCTAATTTCTGTTCCCATGTCCTCCCTTAGGGAATCCACAGACTCACCATAGTCCCCCACAAGATACCAAACTGAGGGTGTCAGTTCATCCCCGGGGCCACACACACGTGCCACACGCATTTCCTCCATCGCCTCCTCCTCTGGTGACACACAAGAGTTGACAGCACATGAGGTTTTGATAAGAATCTCTCCAAGCACTTCAGTTTCTCCCTGGATATTCCAAAGGCACCAGTGTCACATTTGGACAGGGACAGCCATAGCCCACTCCATGAGGCTCTGTATGGGGATAGAGGGGAAGATTTGGGGAGGAGGTTAGTGAAATGTAAATACGCTCAAGTGACTTGCACTTGTCTGTAGAAAAAGCACATGCATCACACTAATTGTTCTACTGACCTTGTGTGCTTGTTGAGTAGAACCTCTGCGTTAGATAACATAGGCCTGTGAGAAACTGCAGGCACCTCATCACTATGTCTGAGGTTCCTGCTTGGTTGTGAGGAAGAGCGGGAAGCTGCGCCTGCCTGAAGCCTTGAAATACAGGCGAGCTCAGCAGTTCCGGTGATCTTCCAGCAGGGTGAACTGACCAGCGCCTGCGTCCCCGCTTCTGTCACCTCTGCCTGGGAGCTCCGGTGTGGCTTCGGAGATCCCCCAGTAGAGAGGGAACTAAAATAAAACTTGCTCTTTGCAAATGCATTTGTGGCCTCTGGCTCTTCTTGCGATGTGCCTGCGTATGTGTACACAGGCTCTGCAAACAAAACATTGCTCTTGTCCATGGCACTGTGTCAACAGAGCCTGATAGAGCCCAACAGCACCTGACAAAGTCTGACAGGGCCAGACAGAGCCCGACAAAGCGTGAAAGAGCCCATATGACCCCAAGAGAGTCCAAGAGGGCATGAAAGAGCCCTACAGAGCTTGACAGAGTCCGACAGGGCCCAAGAGAGACCAACAGAGGGTCCAGAGAAGAGCAACAAGACTGGTGAAGGGACTTGAGCACAAGACCTATGGGGAGAGGCTGAGGGAGCTGGGCTTGTTTAGTCCGGAGAAGAGGAGGCTTAGAGGTGAGCTCATCACTCTCTAGAACTACCTGAAGGGAAGTTGTGGCCAGCTGGGACTGGGTGCCATGATCTAGCAAATGGGCTGGAGTTGGACCAAGGGTTGGACTTGATGATCTCTGCGGTCTTTTCCAACCCAGTCGATTCTGTGATTCTGCGAACAGAGCCTGACAGAGTTTCACAGAGCCTGACAGGGCCCAAAGAACATGATCATGACTTGCAGGGTACAGTCACGCTTGATTTTAAAATGCCAGTCTAGTCTATTTTTCTTCACTGCTTATTTGGCTATTTGTAGAGGACACAAAGCACTTGTACTGCAATCCTATATGCTATGCTATGTAGTCCTGTGTACTATTTGTTCCTCCATACTGTTTAATCAATACTTGCAGCCAGATGTCCTAGCAAAATCTTGCACATACCTCGAGAACTGACCAGGAACAGTGGCCACATGTTGCTAAAATCATCTCTAAAAGCTTCTAAACTCAGTTTCTAGAAGTAGGACAGATCCTGGCACCGTGACTGATAGAGAGCTCTTCAGACTCCTGCCCAAGCGATTTTGGGGGATAGAAAATATCAGCTGCACTGAGTTTTTTCTTCACAAGCTTTTCCTTCATCATTTTTTAAAGAATCATTTCACATTATTCCCCGTATGTTCATTAGCATCAAGTCTGATCTTTTATTTCCCAAGAAAAATTTAACCATGTCAACAAAAGACTAGTGGAAACCACCAGTCTGCAGTCCAGGTTAAAATCTCTGAGTATCCACATGAGAGAAACAAAACATGATATGAAGACAGAGACGTGGAGTGGAACTCCTCCAGCTTCTTCTAGAAAGTCTACTTCTCCATTACAGACATATAAAGCAGTTACCTGGAATATGGAGGCGTATGCTTTTACATTCCATCAAATCCTTCACAAAATCGTTTGTAAACGATTGTTTGCTGAATGCCTTGCTGACTTCCAGGTAACAGACCACCACTGCTCTGCCCACAGCCAGCAACCCCGTCCTTTCCTCACAGAGAACAAAGAGGATGGACAGACACAACCTGCCCTGGGTAAAACCCATCACCTTCTCTTTCAGACACCCAGAAATGGGGTTCCAGTGGACACGTTCTGGGGCACAGCCCTTGGTTCCCCTGCTCACCCACTGGCCATTTTTGAGAAGTGCACACACTGTGTGAGAGCTGCCAGTGGTCAGGGAGTCCCCCCAGTCTCCATGAGCTTTCCAAGATGATGGAGAGTGGCCTCACTGTGACGTCGTCCTGCTGTCTCAGCTCCTGGGGTGCTGCCCCTCCTGTCCCATAGACTGGAAAGGATTGTGTTAGTTCCAGTGATCCCTGACTTGATCCCCATCCACTGCTGCTTGTTCTGCCTCCAGTCACAGAGGCCTGAGAGACCTTGCTGGTGAAGATGGAGAGCAAGACACACAGGGAATGTCACTTCCTTCCCTTATTAAATTCGTCAGTGGCCACATGTTGTCTTTGTTTCTCCTTTAGCTGTTCCTGCAGTAGTAACAGCTCATTATGGGGACCTTCAATTGCCTTACAGGTCTAGACTGAGTTCTGATCTGGACTGCTGCTGTGCTTGGAGGCTGCTGTCATTGAGCACCAGATGAACTCACTCCTGCCACCCTGCCTGGCAGTTTATTCCATCCGTGTCACAGCTCTGTCTGCAGCACTGACAGCTCCAGCCCACCCCGTCAGGTCCCTGGCTGAGGACATTGCCTCACATCTGGGCTGAACCACCCCAGCTGTGGCACCAGCCCGGCTCTGACCTGCCACAGGAAACCTGGTACCAAGTGTCCAAGACCGCATGTGTGCAAAGGCTTTGCCTCAGAGCACAGACATGACATGGCCACAGATTATTGAATGTCTCTCTACACCTAGGAGTATAAAACCAGAATAAAATGCCTGAATTCATTCAACTGAAGATGCTCCTCCCCCAGCTTGGAGGAATTAGATCCTTTGCTGTAACATTCCTGGTGTCCTGTCTAACGATGGGGCAAGAAAATCTGTTTCTCATGCCAAAATTATTTCTTAATATGAAAAAAACTACTGCAGGAAAGAATTGTCTCTGTAGTGGTGAGAGAAGAAACATCACTGATTATTTCAGACTTTTTCATGGGCCATTCCTCTGGAGATCCAGGAAGAACACAAGGGAGCCCAGAGGGGACAGAGAAAGGGACCTCATGGGCTGCTGCTGTGCTGCTGAGCTGGGCTGGGCTCCTGGGACACAGGGAGCTCATGGCAAGCGGCAGCGCTGCAGAGAGACAGCTCTGCCCAGGAGCAGCTCCTCTGCAAAGCGCAGCAGGCCTGAGGTTTCTGCCTGGGCATCTCAGGGAGACGAGCCAGGCAGAGAGAGATTAAAGGTGGTCAGGACTGGGAGGATGACTGAGAGCTCACTGGAGGAGAAATCTTTGCAGCCCTTGCCATGGTAAGTCTCTGGCTGCAGGGCAATGCAGATGTAGCTCCTGGAATTATCTCCTAAAACTGGCACAGGCACAGCTTGTGGGATCTGTACAGAGGGGGCTCTTGTTCAAGCAGTTTTGAACAGCTGTGAAGCCGGGTGAGCACCCAGGGGTGCCCAGGGCTGTCCTGCAGAGCAGGGTCCCTGCACCCCAGGGCTGTGACAGGGCAGGGACTCTGCCGCCTGCCAGGGTCAGCGCTCAGCCTGCCCGGGGAGATCCCCTTGCGCTGCAGGGAGAAGCTCTGCATGAAAGGAGCAACCCCAGCAATGCAGGGTCCTTCTGCTGTACAGAGGGTGCTGTCTGGGTGTCACGGCCCATTCGATGATGGACTCGTGATGGTTCTTTTAACCTTGATCTCAGAGTGCAAAATTAAGGCGACCAAAATGCCCAGGGGTAATAATGCAATCAAGCAGCATTACTTTATTAATTTCCCCATAAAGGGGCACGCGATAGAGAGAAAGAGGAAGAAAAAGAAAAGGGAAAAGAAAGGGGGAGAAGTAAAAGTAAAGATGAGAAATGAGGTTGTGTTTGTCACCAGTTGAGTTCCTGATGGCGATGGACAGGCAAATCGTCAGACCGACTCTTACAGATGGTCACCATCAGGGGACACCACAGGGACCAGGGGACACCAGGGCCTCTGAAGGGACAGCCAGGGCCACCGGTGTCACCACAGGGGTGGCCGTGACCCCTGGGAAAATGAGCAGGGTCACCATGGGGTCAGCGCCACCACAGGGATGGTCGGGGCCACCGTGGGGTCAAGGCCATTGCGGGGTCAGGGTCACCACGGGGTCAAGGCCACTGTGACGAAGGTCGCAGACAGGAACCAATAAAAGTGACACCAGATCTTGGAACCGCGTCGGAGCGGTTCTTGATGGCGATGTTCAGGCAAATACTGCTCCATCTTCGGACCGATTCTCACATTGGGTCAGAGCTATTCACATCTCAAGATCACTACAGGGCACTTCCCACCATCATGTCCTATGACCGCTACGTTGCCATCTGCAAACCCCTGCACTACCGGACCCTCCTGGGCAGCAGAGCTTGTGTCCACATGGCAGCAGCTGCCTGGGCCACTGGGTTTCTCAGTGCTCTGTGCCATTTTCACTGCCACTGTGCAAGGGCACTGCTGTGGACCAGTTCTTCTGTGACATTCCCCCGATCCTCAAGCTCTCCTGCTCAGACACCTACCTCGGGGAAATCTGGCTTCTTGTGGCCAGTGTCTTGGTATTACCTGGGTGTTTTTTCTTTATTGGGCTGTCCTATGTGCAGATCTTGAGGGCCGTGCTGAGGATCCCCTCTGAGCAGGGAGGGCACAAAGCCTTTTCCACATGCCACCCTCACCTGGCCGTGGTCTCCCTGTTTGTCAGCATTGGCATGTTTACCTACCTGAAAACGCCCTTCATCTCCTCCCCATCCTTGGGCCTGGCTTTGTCATTTCTGTACTCAGTGTTGCCTCCAGCAGTGAACCCCCTCATCTACAGAAGGAGGAACCAGGAGCTCAAGGATGCCCTGTGGAAACTCATTTCTTATTGTTTTCTGAAGCAATAAACTCCCACCTGCTTCTACACAGGAGTTTTAATGCAGCTAATTACAGGACCAGCCTGTCATCTGGATTTTCTGTTGTTATTAGGTGTTTTTTTAATGTGATCCTGTTGTCATGCCCTTTCTAATTCTCTGTCTGATTTTCTTTTATAACTACTGGCTGTGTAAATGAAGAGCTGTGCTCTCCTTGTCTCTTAAACAAAATAAACATTCCTGTAGTAACTTGTTTTTCACTATATCCTTCCTCCAAGGCCTTTTTGGAGGTTCAGGGACAATTCCTGTGTGCGCAGGAGGAGGGGAAAAGAGTCCAGCACGGCAGCACTGCCAGGGAGCAGCTGCGCTTGGTCTTCCAGAGCTGTTCTCATTCCACTCCCACACTCTCCTTCTGATCCCTTGTGCTGGTGCAAGGTCTGAGTGCTCTGGCAGCTTGGTCACCGTCCTGCTGTAGTGTCAGTCCTGTGAGCGCAGGCAGGGACAGGCAATGGGCACTTGTGTGACAGAGCTGGACTCAGAACAGCCTTTCCAGATAGAAAGGTGATCTCCTCAGGGCAGTGCATGATGCTTTAGGTCTTCTTCCAAAGATTCTCTCAAGAATATGCCCATGAAATTGGCCACGGATGCAAACCCCAGGGTACAGCTGAACAGTGTGTGTGTGCGGGGCTGGCACACAGCAGTGTCCTCTCACAGCCAGGCCTCCTGCCAGAGACCTGCAGGACCAGCAGAGCAGGGGCTGGGCTGTGCCCGTGTGCACCGGACACCCCACAGAAGCTGCCCCAGGACATCGTCACGAACTGCCCCTTATAACCACCATTTCCAGCACTGGCCTCTCTCCCCACCTCACAGATGTTGCTCTTCCCTCCATGGAGGGACACTGAATGAGCAGGTCAGAAATCCATGTTTGCTTTGTACAGATGAGATGTGAGCACGCACATCACGGATGTGAGGTGAGATGTACCCAAGTAAGCACAAACAACATCAGCTATTCCTGGGAGTTCCATGAAGGCCTGTGGGACAGACAGTGCCTTGAGGTCACTTCATGTTGGCAGAAACATCCAATGGGAAACCACCTGAATGCAGCACTGGGTTGTGCTTCCTTGAACTGTGATCCCCGTGTCCATTCCTCATGGCGTGGGACATCTCAGATGAGTGCAGAGCAGGGTGACATGCCACAGGGCTGGGGTGCCTCCCATCCTTTGGGAGTGGCAACAGGAGGCCAGAGGGAAACCAAGACTACGGCCTCTATGTGCAACAGGGAAAGATTCTGTCTCTGAACATCCCACTCAGAGAGGTTCTGGGGTCCTTGGAAAAGGCAGACATCCAACCGAACTTCAAGAAGGGCTCTTTATTAAAACCCAGCCATTTTCCTCAAGAAGAGCTGCTCCTCCACCTGGTTTAGCGCCAGCAGCACAGGGCTCTCAGGATCCATCGTGATCTTGGCCGCTTCCATGAAGAGCGCACGATGACAATGGTCTGAGTTGCCAGGAAGCAGATGGAAGGCTCACTGTCGTTCTCCAAGGGTTGAATGGCTGCCAGAGAAAGAAGCAGAGCCCAGGTGACCTCTCATGTCTGGCCCCCAGGAATCCCCTCCCGACCACGCTCCCTACTCACCTCTGCAGATCACAGGCAGCTTCTCGTTGCATGTGCCCCTCAGGTGCCACACAGCCAGCCCTGGGCACAGAGCTCCATCAGCCCCTGCTCCCTCCCCTCACCAGGGCTGAGCCCAGGGGAGAGCAGGAGCTGAGATGGTGGGACCAAGCAAGGCAGCCACCAAGCCCACCTGCGTGGGCAGGGCTGGGAGGGGAGGCCAAGGCCCTGCACGGGGCAGCAGGGGCTCTGGCAGGCACAGGGCTGCTCCTTGTGCCAGGGCAGCGGTGGGGACCGGGGCCAGGCTGCCAAGAGAGGGACCCTGGGGACTGTGACTCACCGATGAACCTCAAGGCCGCCTCTCGCAAGCTGGCCTGAGCATCCATCAGGTATGGCAGGCTCTGAATCAAGAACTCTTGAGCTCTGCTTCTGTCCTGCTCCAGCTGGAGAGAGCACAAGGGTGTGAGCACGTCAGTGTCCCTCCCCACTTGGCTGGATCAGTCTCTCCTCCCAGGAACCCCCGTTCCCCTTCCCCTCCGGCCATTCCCGTGTTCCAGCCAGGAGCCCTGTGGGGCTGAGGCTGAGAGAGAGACACAGGCTGAGGAGTGCCAGGGCTGCTGAGAGCCCTCCATCCCAGTGGGTGCAGGGAGGGCAGCGGGACAGAGAGAAGAGCCCTTGGGGGCTCTGTTCTTGAGGACAGGGAACAAGGATGCAGCCTGGAGCTGCAGCAGGACAGGCGAGGCACATCTGCAGAGCCCACAGCACAGATATGTGCCTTTGTCCAGCCTGGGCCCTGGGCCTTGGGGGTCGTCCTCACCAAGCACTCTCCAATCCTCCATTTCTGCTGTGTCTGCACCAGGTGTTCGAGCTGTTTCCACTTGAGGAGCTCTGCTGCAGCAAGGAGGCCTTCCCTGGCGACCTACGGAACAGCAGAAGCTGGGAGATGGCAGCATGGTCTGGAGAAGGAGATCTGGCATCACCCTCCTCTGGGCTCCGTTCCTGGGATGATTCTGCCCTTAGGGAGCTGAGACATGCCCTGGCCCAATCATCCAGGGGTCTCTTCCCTGCGTCACTGCTCAGCTTTGAAATCTGTACCTTGGCCACGCTCTGCGTTTGGTCACTCATGTGGAAGAAGAGTGGGAGCAGGCCAAGTCGCACCCTGTTCTTCGTCTTTCTCTTGTTGTTACCCACCAACACCTTCATCAGGTCTCTGAAGAGGCTGATGGACATCTCTCTCAGCTGGCTCAGCTCCTGGAAGGGAGAAGCACAGTAGGACCTGAACACCAGCAGCTCTCTGCCCACAGTTTGCAGAAGCTCCTGCATGGCTGATGTGAGGGGAGGTGCTCCAGGGCAGCATTCTGCACACTGCAGTTGTGGGCCAGATCTGCGGCCCTGCGTACAGGAAAGGCCACTCAAGAGACTTGTTCAGGCAGTGCCTGTGCCTCAAAGTGCTCTCCCAGCCACCCAGCGACCCCCACCAGCTTCAGCAGCCATGGTGGGGAGGAGCTGTGGGAGCAGCTGGCAGGGAGAAGCTGGGCTGGGCTGCAGAACACAGAAACTATCCAACAAGAGCCTCAGGGAGAAAGCAGAGAAGAAGCCCCTGCTCCGCGTGGCTGGGCTGAAGGGCAGCTCTCATTGTCCAGTTCTCATCCACAAGGTTCAGGCTTATATATCAGCCTTACATCATCGAAAAAGGGCGGGAGAAATTCTGCCAGCAGCACAGCCATGGGGGTGGCCTCCTTCCTCTCCAGCTGAGCCATCACATTTCTGAAGACCACCAGAGCCTTGATCTTGATAGCCTTATTGCCGTACTGCAGGACCCACAATAGGTCTGGCAGCATGACCTTCATTTTTCTTGCCTGTATGAAAAAGAGAGTTGCCCTCTTGGGACCAGGTCGATGCCTGGAGAGCTCCCCAGGCAGCCACCAGGCCCCACCATGGCAGGGAGGGCCTTTGGAGCAGTCACCCCGGCGCCTGACTGCCAGCCAAGGCCAAGCCCGAACCCACTGCCCCGGCCCTTGGCTGCCAACATGGCTGCCCTTGGTGACGCCCTACTCACCATCTCGTGTCTCTCTGACAGCGTCATCATGCCCCTGAGCAACAGGGAGAGCAGCGTTGGTCTTCGTTGCCTCAGAAACCTACTGACTTGGTACAGTGGAGCAAACGCCTCATCTTGCAGGTCACTGCTAGCCAGCATCTGAAAGCAAGCCAGAAGTGAGCAACTGGCAGAGCTGGTGGGGCTCCTTGCACCGTGCAGCTCCTGGGGCACCAGGAGCTTTTTCCAGTAACTCACAGCCAAGCGAAGGATGGAGGCGTCGTCCCGGTGTGTATATAAGATCCTACGGTGCCGGTCCTGCAGTTGGATGTGCAGCTCCTTCAAGACGTTCTGCAAGGTCTGGGGCACGGAGAACATCACCTCCCACAGTGCCAGGGCAGTCCTGCAAGAGAGCGCTCTGTCAGCAGGGCAGCCTGGGCCACAGCAGCGTGTCCAGGCTCAGCGCTGCAGGACGCTTGGGATGCCCTGGGCAGCAGCAGAGGGCTGAGCTGCTGCTCCTGTGGGGCTGGCAGGAGTGCAGTGGGGGGCTCTGGGCTGTCTTGCTCAGCTGTGCCTGCTGCGGGCCTGGCTGAGCCCCAGCGCTGGCAAATGTGGTGGGATGGAGGGTCCTGCTCCTCGGGGGTGTCCTGCAGGATTCCTTGGCGCTGGCAGCCAGAGCGTCTCCAGGCCCCTCTCCCCACAGGGAACAAGCCCTCATGGCTTTTGGGGCCAGTACCTGTCTCCTGGTGGTGCGATTGTCAGCAGCGTCGAGACCACCTCCCCAGGGCATTTGTCAGCCATCTCGACAATGAGGGACTCCACACTCTGCCGGGCTGCTGTCGTGTTTATGCTCTCCAGGTTTCTGTGGATGCAGCTCGTGATCTTTGGTACCTGGAGGGGACAAAGGTGAGGATGGCGCTGCCACTGGAGTGCAGCCATTTTTTCAGCTGTCCTTCCCATCCCTCTCTGCCGCCTTCACGTGGCTTCACTTTTCCGAGACACCGGGATTTGAGAGGAAAAGACGGATGGAGGGAGGAACGAGGCCTGACAGGGCCAAAGGGCAATCCAGCCAAAGGCCACTTACATCCACCAGCCAGAAATCACAGTTTCTCTTCACCGTGTTCAGCATGTTTCTGGCCGCCTCCTTGTCAAAGGTGCTGGAGTCTCTCATTGCCTCGATTAACACCAGGACCACGTCTGTTTTCTCACAAGGCTGGAGGTCTTCTGCAAAGAACTATGGGAAGAAGGGAGGCAGCGAAGCCAAGTCACACCCGGTGCCCTGATGCTGCTGCTTAGCCGGGCAGTGCCAGCAGCCCTGCAGAGGCACCCGGCGGTGCTGCAACAGTGCCTGCAGCCAAACTGGGAGCAGGGGCGGCAGTGACTGCTGGGGAGGATGAGAAGAGAGGCCCCAGGTTGAGGGAGAAGGTTTGGGCTCATGGGCACAGGGTGCTGGCCCTGCCGTGAACCGGGGCTTGCTGGTGGCCAGGAGGACTGGGGCTGCTGCTGGGACACTGGAGCACACCCTCACATTGTCCCTGCTTGGGGACAGCAGGAACCCTCTCAGCAGGGACCATGCCAGCCCCGCTGATTGTGGAGGCCTTTGCTCACACAAGGCCCCTGCTGATGCCACAGCCAAGGATGCCAGCCAGAGCCGGGAGCTCGTTACCTCGATAATGTGAGCAGCACTCGGCGAAGAACGCAAGGAGGTGGTCTTGGCTTCACAGTCCTCCTGGAGATGTGCGTTCTCCTCTGGCAGTGTCGTGCCTAAAAAGCGGGCAAACACAGAACAGTTGGTAAGACACAGCAGCTTCCCCAGTACCGGAAAGAGCTTTGAACTTGGAGTGGCCGAGGAGAGAGGTCATGTCAGTGCAGGAGGTGGTGGAGAGTGGTGCCATGGAAAGCCTGACCTGCCTCCAGTGTACGTGTGTGAATGCTCCTGGCTGTGGAAACTGCAAGGCCCTAGAGCTCTGTGTGCAGTCCCACAGCTCAGTCCCCATGGCTGGAGTAACGTGGGAGATGTGGGGGAGGGCTCGCATGGCTGGAGTGCTGCGGGGCAGGGATACAGGACCCCCGGGAGAGATGGGAAGATGCAGCACAACTGTGTCCTGCTCTCCTAAGGAGCAGCTGAGCTACACGTGAGCATCACGGTCTGGGAGAGAGCGTGGGGGTCAGGAGCAGAGGAGGGGCAGTGCTGGTGACACGGAGGTCCATCACAATGCCAAGGAAGATGAGAGTCCATGTGTTCCGGTTCCACCTCAGACGTGGGCAACCAGCCAGCGTCTGCTAAAGGAGGAGAGCAGGAAGGGCTGCAGAGAGGGTTTGCAGGCAGGACAGAGCAGAGGAAGGAGCTCTGCCCCATGTCCATCCCAGTGCCTGCTGCCCTGGCACGGTCGTCCCATGCGTGTCACGGCTGGAGGGTGCCTGGCAGACGGGCTGAGATGCTGGAGCCAGGCAGGACAGGGAAAGCCCCCAGTGCAGCGGGTGAGGAACTCGCTTCAGACGGGCAGGAAAGGTCCCCGTCCCACAGCACGGCTGCCTCCTGCCCACCCAGCTGCCTCTCGCTGCCAGTGCCCTGGAGCAGGAGCTGGGTCCCCTCTGCCTGCAGAAGCTGTGCTGGCGCCAGCTCCCAGCTCAGAGCAGCCCTGGACTTCAGGCAGCATAATCACCACCCATGGGAACCCCCTGCCAGCCTGTGGGGAAACGTGATGCTGGTGTGGAGCAGAGAGCCATAGCTGGGCCCCACCCTGGCCAGACAGTCAGGGCCTCTCACTCACCGATCTGCAGTGGCTGGACCACATCCACCTGGTTGGGGTCCAGTGGAGATCTGAGCTCCTGGGGAGCCCCAACCTCCTCCTGCCAGGCCACCCTGGGGCGGCTGGGGGGTCTCTCCTGCCAGGCCAGCCTAGGTCGGATCGGGGGTCTCTCCGCCATTTTGCAGACAAAGGCTACGACTAAGGATGGGGAAGGCGGATGCTTCGGAAAAATGCCTTGGTGCTGCAGCTCTGCCAGAGGCAGCGACGAAAGGTGTGGGCTGCGCTCGTGTGCTCCTCGTTGGGGAAAGACGTGAGCTGCGCTCAGGAGCTCCTTGCTCCAAGTCTGCCAGGGGCAGCAGAGAGTCTGCCGGAGGCAGCTAGAGCTAGGTTGTGGTTGGACTCGACGATCTTAAGTGTGTCTTCCAACCAAAAAGATTCTCCGATTCTCTGAAAGACGTGGGCTACGCGCGGGGGCTCTCGCCAGCTCCGTGCTCACACCCTGTCTCCTCACCGTCCTGTCGGACAGTGTGGGCTGGGCCCGCAGCTGCGCTGAGCACGTGCAGGGCAGTGGGTGTCACCAAGTGAGGTCACAAAGGGCCCCACTGTGACCCTGCGCCTGGGGAGGGAGGCCAGGGTGTCCCTTGGGAGGCACAGGCCAGCTCAGCCCTGGGCACCTGGGTTCTCTCAGGGTGGCCATGGCTAAATTTCAATGCCAATTTCTAAACCCATTGCTCTGAGCATAGTCTTTAACAGTCCGTTGCACCGCTCCATTTTCCTGGTGGCTGGTGCATGATGGGGATGTCACAGACCCACTCAATGCCACGGTCCTTGGTCCAGACGTCTATGAGGATGTTGTGGAAATGAGTCCCGTTGTCTGGCTCAGCTCTCTCTGGGCTACCGCGTCACCACAGGACTTGCTTTTCAAGGCCCAGGACAGTGTTGCGGGCAGTGCCGTGGGACACGGTGCATGTTTCCAGCCAATGGCTGCCCCATTGTAAGCACAGAGCTCGTGCCGTGGCGGGTTTGTGTCAGTGTGATATATTCAATTTGCCAGGCCTCCCCATGTTTACACTTTAGTCATCGCCCCCCATACCACACAGGCTTTGCCTGCTTGGCTTGTTTGATCGTAGCACATGTTTCACAACGGTGAATAACCTGTGCAAGAGCGTGCATGGTCAAGTCCACCCCTCGACTGTGAGTCCATTCATATGTTGCATCCCTTCCTCGATGACCTGAGGCATCGTGGGCCCAATGGGGCATCAATAATTCACCTTCATCTTGCCAGTGCAAATCTATTTCAGCCACTTTAATCTTGGCAGCTCGATCCCCCTGCTGGTTGTTCTTATCAGATTCTTCAGTGGACCGACACTTGGGCACATGGGCTTCTACGTGGCAAACTCTCACAGGCAGGTTCTCCAGCCGGGCAGCGATATCTCGCCATGATTCAGCAGCCCAGAATGGTTGGGCTCTGCGCTGCCAGCGGCTCCGCTTCCATTGCTGGAACCAGCGCCACGGGGCATTTCCACCATCCATGAGAGAGCAGAGGTGAAGCTGCTTAGATGCTGGGGCCTCTTCAGCCCCTGTCAGGATGGCGGGTGCTGGGTCTCGTGGGGCCTCTGCCCCACAGCATGGGCTGTGGCCCAGCGTACAGCAGGGGCCACAATGGTCGGACGCTGTTGGCGGTGGCGGCGAGAAGCCAGATGGCCCATGGCTGCGTTCCAGCGGCACAGCCCGCGATACTGACTGTGTGAGCGGGTGGTGCCACGGACACGCGGGGTCTGGAACATGGGGGTGGCCGGGAGATGGGAGGGACAGGGAGGGTGGCAGAGAGGAAGGGGCCCCGGGCCTGGGCCGGGGCTGCTCGAGCTCGGGGCAGCCTGAGCGCTCTGCCCTGGTTTGGGTGCCACACTGCCATGTGGCGCTGTGTCCTCTGATTGGCAGTCTGGGATTTCCCTCTGGCTCCTCCCATCAAATGATTGGTCAGACTGTTTGTCAATGATCCATGTGCTGCACTCCCACCAGGTGTGACTGGTGCAGCTAGCACAGCCCGGCCCTGAATGCTGCCCAGTTTGTTCAACTCTCGTCACCTTTTTGCAGGTCTCAAAGCTTGATTGGCTGGTTACCTCTCAGTCACATGGCTCGCCCCGCCTCCTCAAATGTGATTTGCTCTCCTCGGTCCACTGACTCTCTAGAGACTTCGGCTTGGTTGTTGCCAGGCAACGAGCTCCACCTAAAAATGGAGCTGTGCGGCCTGAGCAAAGGCCATGGGTGATAAACGACACGTTGGGACTCTGAACATGAGGATTTGGCCCCATGAAGGAGGCTCTGGGCACTCAAAAGGACGGGCAGATGCTACAGATGGCGCTTTGGGCCCTGAACATGAGGGGACCCTCTTGGTTCCCACCCGAACTGGGTTTGGTGCCCAAAGAGTGGGAAGAGGAGCAGTGGTTGGTGAGGACGTATTGGATCATGTGGGACCTGAGCCCGACGTCCATGGGGTGGAACAAGGGGTGGAGAAAGAACTGTTGGGGTGGCGACACTGCTCCTGCGTGGAGCTCCAGAGGCTGCAGGAGGATTTCTGCTCCACAAGGGACCAGCACAAGCCAGTGGCCCGTTCCTGTCTGTCACTGCTCTGGGGTTGTGACCTCGGCAGCACCTGCACAGCAGGAGTGTCCTCACTGCCAGCACCGGCTCTTTCCTCTGTCTGCACCTCTGTCCCCATCTCCCCGTGCTCTCCTCCCTCCCAGGCACCTTTTCCGCCTCCTCCAGGACCCACCAAGGCCTCTGTCTGTCTCTAAAAGGAAAGAAAAACTTTCCACTCTGACGCCATCAAATAAGCGCATGAAATGAAAACATTTTTAATGGGAAGGGTAACCCTAACGTTTCCCTGTCTGAATGGTTTTAATAATTGTACTGCAGTTTTTAAAAAATCGTGTAGCTTTAGTTTCTACTGGGAGGTTGTCTTCCGTGTGCCGTTGAGATTTCACACATATTATACCAATTTCTTTATTCTCCCTGTTCAGTTGCTTTCGACACGTATCATGTTATGTCCATAGGCAGCCATCCAGAATTTGTGTTTAGTTTTGATATTGTTAGGTATTGCAGTTGAGACGGACAAATGAGGTAGACCAAGTTCTTAGGTAAAAGCAGCAGTCTCCATTTATTGCCACAAACATCTTTTTATGTATTTTTCCAGCTCAAGTGTCTTTTTGCTATTGGTTACAAGTTGCGGCAGTAGCATCTCATTGGCTAATTTTGCTGTCATCAGTGTCACTCTTTTACTCCCTTCTCTCTCATGGCTACACCTCAATATCTCTGGATACTCCTTTAGTTCCATCTTTCTCACAGGTAGGCCTTAGTATCTTCAAGGCTAATTTCTGTTCCCATGTCCTCCCTTAGGGAATCCACAGACTCACCATAGTCCCCCATGAGATACCAAACTGAGGGTGTCAGTTCATCCCCGGGGCCACACACACGTGCCACACGCATTTCCTCCATCGCCTCCTCCTCTGGTGACACACAAGAGTTGACAGCACATGAGGTTTTGATAAGAATCTCTCCAAGCACTTCAGTTTCTCCCTGGATATTCCAAAGGCACCAGTGTCACATTTGGACAGGGACAGCCATAGCCCACTCCATGAGGCTCTCTATGGGGATAGAGGGGAAGATTTGGGGAGGAGGTTAGTGAAATGTAAATATGCTCAAGTGACTTGCACTTGTCTGTAGAAAAAGCACATGCATCACACTAATTGTTCTACTGACCTTGTGTGCTTGATGAGTAGAACCTCTGCGTTAGATAACATAGGCCTGTGAGAAACTGCAGGCACCTCATCACTATGTCTGAGGTTCCTGCTTGGTTGTGAGGAAGAGCGGGAAGCTGCGCCTGCCCGAAGCCTTGAAATACAGGCGAGCTCAGCAGTTCCGGTGATCTTCCAGCAGGGTGAACTGACCAGCGCCTGCGTCCCCGCTTCTGTCACCTCTGCCTGGGAGCTCCGGTGTGGCTTCGGAGATCCCCCAGTAGAGAGGGAACTAAAATAAAACTTGCTCTTTGCAAATGCATTTGTGGCCTCTGGCTCTTCTTGCGATGTGCCTGCGTATGTGTACACAGGCTCTGCAAACAAAACATTGCTCTTGTCCATGGCACTGTGTCAACAGAGCCTGATAGAGCCCAACAGCACCTGACAAAGTCTGACAGGGCCAGACAGAGCCCGACAAAGCGTGAAAGAGCCCATATGACCCCAAGAGAGTCCAAGAGGGCATGAAAGAGCCCTACAGAGCTTGACAGAGTCCGACAGGGCCCAAGAGAGACCAACAGAGGGTCCAGAGAAGAGCAACAAGACTGGTGAAGGGACTTGAGCACAAGACCTATGGGGAGAGGCTGAGGGAGCTGGGCTTGTTTAGTCCGGAGAAGAGGAGGCTTAGAGGTGAGCTCATCACTCTCTAGAACTACCTGAAGGGAAGTTGTGGCCAGCTGGGACTGGGTGCCATGATCTAGCAAATGGGCTGGAGTTGGACCAAGGGTTGGACTTGATGATCTCTGCGGTCTTTTCCAACCCAGTCGATTCTGTGATTCTGCGAACAGAGCCTGACAGAGTTTCACAGAGCCTGACAGGGCCCAAAGAACATGATCATGACTTGCAGGGTACAGTCACACTTGATTTTAAAATGCCAGTCTAGTCTATTTATCTTCACTGCTTATTTGGCTATTTGTAGAGGACACAAAGCACTTGTACTGCAATCCTATATGCTATGCTATGTAGTCCTGTGTACTATTTGTTCCTCCATACTGTTTAATCAATACTTGCAGCCAGATGTCCTAGCAAAATCTTGCACAGACCTCGAGAACTGACCAGGAACAGTGGCCACATGTTGCTAAAATCATCTCTAAAAGCTTCTAAACTCAGTTTCTAGAAGTAGGACAGATCCTGGCACCGTGACTGATAGAGAGCTCTTCAGACTCCTGCCCAAGCGATTTTGGGGGATAGAAAATATCAGCTGCACTGAGTTTTTTCTTCACAAGCTTTTCCTTCATCATTTTTTAAAGAATCATTTCACATTATTCCCCGTATGTTCATTAGCATCAAGTCTGATCTTTTATTTCCCAAGAAAAATTTAACCATGTCAACAAAAGACTAGTGGAAACCACCAGTCTGCAGTCCAGGTTAAAATCTCTCTGAGTATCCACATGAGAGAAACAAAACATGATATGAAGACAGAGACGTGGAGTGGAACTCCTCCAGCTTCTTCTAGAAAGTCTACTTCTCCATTACAGACATATAAAGCAGTTACCTGGAATATGGAGGCGTATGCTTTTACATTCCATCAAATCCTTCACAAAATCGTTTGTAAACGATTGTTTGCTGAATGCCTTGCTGACTTCCAGGTAACAGACCACCACTGCTCTGCCCACAGCCAGCAACCCCGTCCTTTCCTCACAGAGAACAAAGAGGATGGACAGACACAACCTGCCCTGGGTAAAACCCATCACCTTCTCTTTCAGACACCCAGAAATGGGGTTCCAGTGGACACGTTCTGGGGCACAGCCCTTGGTTCCCCTGCTCACCCACCTGCCATTTTTGAGAAGTGCACACACTGTGTGAGAGCTGCCAGTGGTCAGGGAGTCCCCCCAGTCTCCATGAGCTTTCCAAGATGATCGAGAGTGGCCTCACTGTGACGTCGTCCTGCTGTCTCAGCTCCTGGGGTGCTGCCCCTCCTGTCCCATAGACTGGAAAGGATTGTGTTAGTTCCAGTGATCCCTGACTTGATCCCCATCCACTGCTGCTTGTTCTGCCTCCAGTCACAGAGGCCTGAGAGACCTTGCTGGTGAAGATGGAGAGCAAGACACACAGGGAATGTCACTTCCTTCCCTTATTAAATTCGTCAGTGGCCACATGTTGTCTTTGTTTCTCCTTTAGCTGTTCCTGCAGTAGTAACAGCTCATTATGGGGACCTTCAATTGCCTTACAGGTCTAGACTGAGTTCTGATCTGGACTGCTGCTGTGCTTGGAGGCTGCTGTCATTGAGCACCAGATGAACTCACTCCTGCCACCCTGCCTGGCAGTTTATTCCATCCGTGTCACAGCTCTGTCTGCAGCACTGACAGCTCCAGCCCACCCCGTCAGGTCCCTGGCTGAGGACATTGCCTCACATCTGGGCTGAACCACCCCAGCTGTGGCACCAGCCCGGCTCTGACCTGCCACAGGAAACCTGGTACCAAGTGTCCAAGACCGCATGTGTGCAAAGGCTTTGCCTCAGAGCACAGACATGACATGGCCACAGATTATTGAATGTCTCTCTACACCTAGGAGTATAAAACCAGAATAAAAGGCCTGAATTCATTCAACTGAAGATGCTCCTCCCCCAGCTTGGAGGAATTAGATCCTTTGCTGTAACATTCCTGGTGTCCTGTCTAACGATGGGTCAAGAAAATCTGTTTCTCATGCCAAAATTATTTCTTAATATGAAAAAAACTACTGCAGGAAAGAATTGTCTCTGTAGTGGTGAGAGAAGAAACATCACTGATTATTTCAGACTTTTTCATGGGCCATTCCCCTGGAGATCCAGGAAGAACACAAGGGAGCCCAGAGGGGACAGAGAAAGGGACCTCATGGGCTGCTGCTGTGCTGCTGAGCTGGGCTGGGCTCCTGGGACACAGGGAGCTCATGGCAAGCGGCAGCGCTGCAGAGAGACAGCTCTGCCCAGGAGCAGCTCCTCTGCAAAGCGCAGCAGGGCTAAGGTTTCTGCCTGGGCATCTCAGGGAGACGAGCCAGGCAGAGAGAGATTAAAGGTGGTCAGGACTGGGAGGATGACTGAGAGCTCACTGGAGGAGAAATCTTTGCAGCCCTTGCCATGGTAAGTCTCTGGCTGCAGGGCAATGCAGCTGTAGCTCCTGGAATTATCTCCTAAAACTGGCACAGGCACAGCTTGTGGGATCTGTACAGAGGGGGCTCTTGTTCAAGCAGTTTTGAACAGCTGTGAAGCCAGGTGAGCACCCAGGGGTGCCCAGGGCTGTCCTGCAGAGCAGGGTCCCTGCACCCCAGGGCTGTGACAGGGCAGGGACTCTGCCGCCTGCCAGGGTCAGCGCTCAGCCTGCCCGGGGACATCCCCTTGCGCTGCAGGGAGAAGCTCTGCATGAAAGGAGCAACCCCAGCAATGCAGGGTCCTTCTGCTGTACAGAGGGTGCTGTCTGGGTGTCACGGCCCATTCGATGATGGACTCGTGATGGTTCTTTTAACCTTGATCTCAGAGTGCAAAATTAAGGCGACCAAAATGCCCAGGGGTAATAATGCAATCAAGCAGCATTACTTTATTAATTTCCCCATAAAGGGGCACGCGATAGAGAGAAAGAGGAAGAAAAAGGAAAGGGAAAAGAAAGGGGGAGAAGTAAAAGTAAAGATGAGAAATGAGGTTGTGTTTGTCACCAGTTGAGTTCCTGATGGCGATGGACAGGCAAATCGTCAGACCGACTCTTACAGACGGTCACCATCAGGGGACACCACAGGGACCAGGGGACACCAGGGCCTCTGAAGGGACAGCCAGGGCCACCGGTGTCACCACAGGGGTGGCCGTGACCCCTGGGAAAATGAGCAGGGTCACCATGGGGTCAGCGCCACCACAGGGATGGTCGGGGCCACCGTGGGGTCAAGGCCATTGCGGGGTCAGGGTCACCACGGGGTCAAGGCCACTGTGACGAAGGTCGCAGACAGGAACCAATAAAAGTGACACCAGTTCTTGGAACCGCGTCGGAGTGGTTCTTGATGGCGATGTTCAGGCAAATACTGCTCCATCTTCGGACCGACTCTCACATTGGGTCAGAGCTATTCACATCTCAAGATCACTACAGGGCACTTCCCACCATCATGTCCTATGACCGCTACGTTGCCATCTGCAAACCCCTGCACTACGGGACCCTCCTGGGCAGCAGAGCTTGTGTCCACATGGCAGCAGCTGCCTGGGCCACTGGGTTTCTCAGTGCTCTGCGCCATTTTCACTGCCACTGTGCAAGGGCACTGCTGTGGACCAGTTCTTCTGTGACATTCCCCCGATCCTCAAGCTCTCCTGCTCAGACACCTACCTCGGGGAAATCTGGCTTCTTGTGGCCAGTGTCTTGGTATTACCTGGGTGTTTTTTCTTTATTGGGCTGTCCTATGTGCAGATCTTGAGGGCCGTGCTGAGGATCCCCTCTGAGCAGGGAGGGCACAAAGCCTTTTCCACATGCCACCCTCACCTGGCCGTGGTCTCCCTGTTTGTCAGCATTGGCATGTTTACCTACCTGAAAACGCCCTTCATCTCCTCCCCATCCTTGGGCCTGGCTTTGTCATTTCTGTACTCAGTGTTGCCTCCAGCAGTGAACCCCCTCATCTACAGCAGGAGGAACCAGGAGCTCAAGGATGCCCTGTGGAAACTCATTTCTTATTGTTTTCTGAAGCAATAAACTCCCACCTGCTTCTACACAGGAGTTTTAATGCAGCTAATTACAGGACCAGCCTGTCATCTGGATTTTCTGTTGTTATTAGGTGTTTTTTTAATGTGATCCTGTTGTCATGCCCTTTCTAATTCTCTGTCTGATTTTCTTTTATAACTACTGGCTGTGTAAATGAAGAGCTGTGCTCTCCTTGTCTCTTAAACAAAATAAACATTCCTGTAGTAACTTGTTTTTCACTATATCCTTCCTCCAAGGCCTTTTTGGAGGTTCAGGGACAATTCCTGTGTGCGCGGGAGGAGGGGAAAAGAGTCCAGCACGGCAGCACTGCCAGGGAGCAGCTGCGCTTGGTCGTCCAGAGCTGTTCTCATTCCACTCCCACACTCTCCTTCTGATCCCTTGTACTGGTGCAAGGTCTGAGTGCTCTGGCAGCTTGGTCACCGTCCCGCTGTGTGTCAGTCCTGTGAGCGCAGGCAGGGACAGGCAATGGGCACTTGTGTGACAGAGCTGGACTCAGAACAGCCTTTCCAGATAGAAAGGTGATCTCCTCAGGGCAGTGCATGATGCTTTAGGTCTTCTTCCAAAGATTCTCTCAAGAATATGCCCATGAAATTGGCCACGGATGCAAACCCCAGGGTACAGCTGAACAGTGTGTGTGTGCGGGGCTGGCACACAGCAGTGTCCTCTCACAGCCAGGCCTCCTGCCAGAGACCTGCAGGACCAGCAGAGCAGGGGCTGGGCTGTGCCCGTGTGCACCGGACACCCCACAGAAGCTGCCCCAGGACATCGTCACGAACTGCCCCTTATAACCACCATTTCCAGCACTGGCCTCTCTCCCCACCTCACAGATGTTGCTCTTCCCCCCATGGAGGGACACTGAATGAGCAGGTCAGAAACCCATGTTTGCTTTGTACAGATGAGATGTGAGCACGCACATCACGGATGTGAGGTGAGATGTACCCAAGTAAGCACAAGCAACATCAGCTATTCCTGGGAGTTCCATGAAGGCCTGTGGGACAGACAGTGCCTTGAGGTCACTTCATGTTGGCAGAAACATCCTATGGGAAACCACCTGAATGCAGCACTGGGTTGTGCTTCCTTGAACTGTGATCCCCGTGTCCATTCCTCATGGCGTGGGACATCTCAGATGAGTGCAGAGCAGGGTGACATGCCACAAGGCTGGGGTGCCTCCCATCCTTTGGGAGTGGCAACAGGAGGCCAGAGGGAAACCAAGACTACGGCCTCTATGTGCAACAGGGAAAGATTCTGTCTCTGAACATCCCACTCAGAGAGGTTCTGGGGTCCTTGGAAAAGGCAGACATCCAACCGAACTTCAAGAAGGGCTCTTTATTAAAACCCAGCCATTTTCCTCAAGAAGAGCTGCTCCTCCACCTGGTTTAGCGCCAGCAGCACAGGGCTCTCAGGATCCATCGTGATCTTGGCCGCTTCCATGAAGAGCGCACGATGACAATGGTCTGAGTTGCCAGGAAGCAGATGGAAGGCTCACTGTCGTTCTCCAAGGGCTGAATGGCTGCCAGAGAAAGAAGCAGAGCCCAGGTGACCTCTCAAGTCTGGCCCCCAGGAATCCCCTCCCGACCACGCTCCCTACTCACCTCTGCAGATCACAGGCAGCTTCTCGTTGCATGTGCCCCTCAGGTGCCACACAGCCAGCCCTGGGCACAGAGCTCCATCAGCCCCTGCTCCCTCCCCTCACCAGGGCTGAGCCCAGGGGAGAGCAGGAGCTGAGATGGTGGGACCAAGCAAGGCAGCCACCAAGCCCACCTGTGTGGGCAGGGCTGGGAGGGGAGGCCAAGGCCCTGCACGGGGCAGCAGGGGCTCTGGCAGGCACAGGGCTGCTCCTTGTGCCAGGGCAGCGGTGGGGACCGGGGCCAGGCTGCCAAGAGAGGGACCCTGGGGACTGTGACTCACCGATGAACCTCAAGGCCGCCTCTCGCAAGCTGGCCTGAGCATCCACCAGGTATGGCAGGCTCTGAATCAAGAACTCTTGAGCTCTGCTTCTGTCCTGCTCCAGCTGGAGAGAGCACAAGGGTGTGGGCACGTCAGTGTCCCTCCCCACTTGGCTGGATCAGTCTCTCCTCCCAGGAACCCCCGTTCCCCTTCCCCTCCGGCCATTCCCGTGTTCCAGCCAGGAGCCCTGTGGGGCTGAGGCTGAGAGAGAGACACAGGCTGAGGAGTGCCAGGGCTGCTGAGAGCCCTCCATCCCAGTGGGTGCAGGGAGGGCAGCGGGACAGAGAGAAGAGCCCTTGGGGGCTCTGTTCTTGAGGACAGGGAACAAGGATGCAGCCTGGAGCTGCAGCAGGACAGGCGAGGCACATCTGCAGAGCCCACAGCACAGATATGTGCCTTTGTCCAGCCTGGGCCCTGGGCCTTGGGGGTCGTCCTCACCAAGCACTCTCCAATCCTCCATTTCTGCTGTGTCTGCACCAGGTGTTCGAGCTGTTTCCACTTGAGGAGCTCTGCTGCAGCAAGGAGGCCTTCCCTGGCGACCTACGGAACAGCAGAAGCTGGGAGATGGCAGCATGGTCTGGAGAAGGAGATCTGGCATCACCCTCCTCTGGGCTCCGTTCCTGGGATGATTCTGCCCTTAGGGAGCTGAGACATGCCCTGGCCCAATCATCCAGGGGTCTCTTCCCTGCGTCACTGCTCAGCTTTGAAATCTGTACCTTGGCCACGCTCTGCGTTTGGTCACTCATGTGGAAGAAGAGTGGGAGCAGGCCAAGTCGCACCCTGTTCTTCGTCTTTCTCTTGTTGTTACCCACCAACACCTTCATCAGGTCCCTGAAGAGGCTGATGGACATCTCTCTCAGCTGGCTCAGCTCCTGGAAGGGAGAAGCACAGTAGGACCTGAACACCAGCAGCTCTCTGCCCACAGTGAGCAGAAGCTCCTGCATGGCTGATGTGAGGGGAGATGCTCCAGGGCAGCATTCTGCACACTGCAGTTGTGGGCCAGATCTGCGGCCCTGTGTACAGGAAAGGCCACTCAAGAGACTTGTTCAGGCAGTGCCTGTGCCTCAAAGTGCTCTCCCAGCCACCCAGCGACCCCCACCAGCTTCAGCAGCCATGGTGGGGAGGAGCTGTGGGAGCAGCTGGCAGGGAGAAGCTGGGCTGGGCTGCAGAACACAGAAACCATCCCACAAGAGCCTCAGGGAGAAAGCAGAGAAGAAGCCCCTGCTCCGCGTGGCTGGGCTGAAGGGCAGCTCTCATTGTCCAGTTCTCATCCACAAGGCTCAGGCGTATATATCAGCCTTACATCATCGAAAAAGGGCGGGAGAAATTCTGCCAGCAGCACAGCCATGGGGGTGGCCTCCTTCCTCTCCAGCTGAGCCATCACGTTTCTGAAGACCACCAGAGCCTTGATCTTGATAGCCTTATTGCCGTACTGCAGGACCCACAATAGGTCTGGCAGCATGACCTTCATTTTTCTTGCCTGTATGAAAAAGAGAGTTGCCCTCTTGGGACCAGGTCGATGCCTGGAGAGCTCCCCAGGCAGCCACCAGGCCCCACCATGGCAGGGAGGGCCTTTGGAGCAGTCACCCCTGCGCCTGACTGCCAGCCAAGGCCAAGCCCGAACCCACTGCCCCGGCCCTTGGCTGCCAACATGGCTGCCCTTGGTGACGCCCTACTCACCATCTCGTGTCTCTCTGACAGCGTCATCATGCCCCTGAGCAACAGGGAGAGCAGCGTTGGTCTTCGTTGCCTCAGAAACCTACTGACTTGGTACATTGGAGCAAACGCCTCATCTTGCAGGTCACTGCTGGCCAGCATCTGAAAGCAAGCCAGCAGTGAGCAACTGGCAGAGCTGGTGGGGCTCCTTGCACCGTGCAGCTCCTGGGGCACCAGGAGCTTTTTCCAGTAACTCACAGCCAAGCGAAGGATGGAGGCGTCGTCCCGGTGTGTATATAAGATCCTACGGTGCCGGTCCTGCAGTTGGATGTGCAGCTCCTTCAAGACGTTCTGCAAGGTCTGGGGCACGGAGAACATCACCTCCCACAGTGCCAGGGCAGTCCTGCAAGAGAGCGCTCTGTCAGCAGGGCAGCCTGGGCCACAGCAGCGTGTCCAGGCTCAGCGCTGCAGGACGCTTGGGATGCCCTGGGCAGCAGCAGAGGGCTGAACTGCTGCTCCCGTGGGGCTGGCAGGAGTGCAGTGGGGGGCTCTGGGCTGTCTTGCTCAGCTGTGCCTGCTGCGGGCCTGGCTGAGCCCCAGCGCCGGCAAATGTGGTGGGATGGAGGGTCCTGCTCCTCGGGGGTGTCCTGCAGGATTCCTTGGCGCTGGCAGCCAGAGCGTCTCCAGGCCCCTCTCCCCACAGGGAACAAGCCCTCATGGCTTTTGGGGCCAGTACCTGTCTCCTGGTGGTGCGATTGTCAGCAGCGTCGAGACCACCTCCCCAGGGCATTTGTCAGCCATCTCGACAATGAGGGACTCCACACTCTGCCGGGCTGCTGTCGTGTTTATGCTCTCCAGGTTTCTGTGGATGCAGCTCGTGATCTTTGGTACCTGGAGGGGACAAAGGTGAGGATGACGCTGCCACTGGAGTGCAGCCATTTTTTCAGCTGTCCTTCCCATCCCTCTCTGCCGCCTTCACGTGGCTTCACTGTTCCGAGACACCGGGATTTGAGAGGAAAAGACGGATGGAGGGAGGAACGAGGCCTGACAGGGCCAAAGGGCAATCCAGCCAAAGGCCACTTACATCCACCAGCCAGAAATCACAGTTTCTCTTCACCGTGTTCAGCATGTTTCTGGCCGCCTCCTTGTCAAAGGTGCTGGAGTCTCTCATTGCCTCGATTAACACCAGGACCACGTCTGTTTTCTCACAAGGCTGGAGGTCTTCTGCAAAGAACTATGGGAAGAAGGGAGGCAGCGAAGCCAAGTCACACCCGGTGCCCTGATGCTGCTGCTTAGCCGGGCAGTGCCAGCAGCCCTGCAGAGGCACCCGGCGGTGCTGCAACAGTGCCTGCAGCCAAACTGGGAGCAGGGGCGGCAGTGACTGCTGGGGAGGATGAGAAGAGAGGCCCCAGGTTGAGGGAGAAGGTTTGGGCTCATGGGCACAGGGTGCTGGCCCTGCCGTGAACCAGGGCTTGCTGGTGGCCAGGAGGACTGGGGCTGCTGCTGGGACACTGGAGCACACCCTCGCATTGTCCCTGCTTGGGGACAGCAGGAACCCTCTCAGCAGGGACCATGCCAGCCCCGCTGATTGTGGAGGCCTTTGCTCACACAAGGCCCCTGCTGATGCCACAGCCAAGGATGCCAGCCAGAGCCGGGAGCTCGTTACCTCGATAATGTGAGCAGCACTCGGCGAAGAACGCAAGGAGGTGGTCTTGGCTTCACAGTCCTCCTGGAGATGTGCGTTCTCCTCTGGCAGTGTCGTGCCTAAAAAGCGGGCAAACACAGAACAGTTGGTAAGACACAGCAGCTTCCCCAGTACCGGAAAGAGCTTTGAACTTGGAGTGGCCGAGGAGAGAGGTCATGTCAGTGCAGGAGGTGGTGGAGAGTGGTGCCATGGAAAGCCTGACCTGCCTCCAGTGTACGTGTGTGAATGCTCCTGGCTGTGGAAACTGCAAGGCCCTAGAGCTCTGTGTGCAGTCCCACAGCTCAGTCCCCATGGCTGGAGTAACGTGGGAGATGTGGGGGAGGGCTCGCATGGCTGGAGTGCTGCGGGGCAGGGATACAGGACCCCCGGGAGAGATGGGAAGATGCAGCACAACTGTGTCCTGCTCTCCTAAGGAGCAGCTCAGCTACACGTGAGCATCACAGTCTGGGAGAGAGCGTGGGGGTCAGGAGCAGAGGATGGGCAGTGCTGGTGACACGGAGGTCCATCACAATGCCAAGGAAGATGAGAGTCCATGTGTTCCGGTTCCACCTCAGACGTGGGCAACCAGCCAGCGTCTGCTAAAGGAGGAGAGCAGGAAGGGCTGCAGAGAGGGTTTGCAGGCAGGACAGAGCAGAGGAAGGAGCTCTGCCCCATGTCCATCCCAGTGCCTGCTGCCCTGGCACGGTCGTCCCATGCGTGTCACGGCTGGAGGGTGCCTGGCAGACGGGCTGAGATGCTGGAGCCAGGCAGGACAGGGAAAGCCCCCAGTGCAGCGGGTGAGGAACTCGCTTCAGACGGGCAGGAAAGGTCCCCGTCCCACAGCACGGCTGCCTCCTGCCCACCCAGCTGCCTCTCGCTGCCAGTGCCCTGGAGCAGGAGCTGGGTCCCCTCTGCCTGCAGAAGCTGTGCTGGCGCCAGCTCCCAGCTCAGAGCAGCCCTGGACTTCAGGCAGCATAATCACCACCCATGGGAACCCCCTGCCAGCCTGTGGGGAAAGGTGATGCTGGTGTGGAGCAGAGAGCCATAGCTGGGCCCCACCCTGGCCAGACAGTCAGGGCCTCTCACTCACCGATCTGCAGTGGCTGGACCACATCCACCTGGTTGGGGTCCAGTGGAGATCTGAGCTCCTGGGGATCCCCAAGCTCCTCCTGCCAGGCCACCCTGGGGCAGCTGGGGGGTCTCTCCTGCCAGGCCAGCCTAGGTCGGATCGGGGGTCTCTCCGCCATTCTGCAGACAAAGGCTACGACTAAGGATGGGGAAGGCGGATGCTTCGGAAAAATGCCTTGGTGCTGCAGCTCTGCCAGAGGCAGCGACGAAAGGTGTGGGCTGCGCTCGTGTGCTCCTCGTTGGGGAAAGACGTGAGCTGCGCTCAGGAGCTCCTTGCTCCAAGTCTGCCAGGGGCAGCAGAGAGTCTGCCGGAGGCAGCTAGAGCTAGGTTGTGGTTGGACTCGACGATCTTAAATGTGTCTTCCAACCAAAAAGATTCTCCGATTCTCTGAAAGACGTGGGCTACGCGCGGGGGCTCTCGCCAGCTCCGTGCTCACACCCTGTCTCCTCACCGTCCTGTCAGACAGTGTGGGCTGGGCTCGCAGCTGCGCTGAGCACGTGCAGGGCAGTGGGTGTCACCAAGTGAGGTCACAAAGGGCCCCACTGTGACCCTGCGCCTGGGGAGGGAGGCCAGGGTGTCCCTTGGGAGGCACAGGCCAGCTCAGCCCTGGGCACCTGGGTTCTCTCAGGGTGGCCATGGCTAAATTTCAATGCCAATTTCTAAACCCATTGCTCTGAGCATAGTCTTTAACAGTCCGTTGCACCGCTCCATTTTCCCGGTGGCTGGTGCATGATGGGGATGTCACAGACCCACTCAATGCCACGGTCCTTGGTTCAGACGTCTATGAGGATGTTGTGGAAATGAGTCCTGTTGTCTGGCTCAGCTCTCTCTGGGCTACCGCGTCACCACAGGACTTGCTTTTCAAGGCCCAGGACAGTGTTGCGGGCAGTGCCGTGGGACACGGTGCATGTTTCCAGCCAATGGCTGCCCCATTGTAAGCACAGAGCTCGTGCCGTGGCGGGTTTGTGTCAGTGTGATATATTCAATTTGCCAGGCCTCCCCATGTTTACACTTTAGTCATCGCCCCCCATACCACACAGGCTTTGCCTGCTTGGCTTGTTTGATCGTAGCACATGTTTCACAACGGTGAATAACCTGTGCAAGAGCGTGCATGGTCAAGTCCACCCCTCGACTGTGAGTCCATTCATATGTTGCATCCCTTCCTCGATGACCTGAGGCATCGTGGGCCCAATGGGGCATCAATAATTCACCTTCATCTTGCCAGTGCAAATCTATTTCAGCCACTTTAATCTTGGCAGCTCGATCCCCCTGCTGGTTGTTCTTATCAGATTCTTCAGTGGACCGACACTTGGGCACATGGGCTTCTACGTGGCAAACTCTCACAGGCAGGTTCTCCAGCCGGGCAGCGATATCTCGCCATGATTCAGCAGCCCAGAATGGTTGGGCTCTGCGCTGCCAGCGGCTCCGCTTCCATTGCTGGAACCAGCGCCACGGGGCATTTCCACCATCCATGAGAGAGCAGAGGTGAAGCTGCTTAGATGCTGGGGCCTCTTCAGCCCCTGTCAGGATGGCGGGTGCTGGGTCTCGTGGGGCCTCTGCCCCACAGCATGGGCTGTGGCCCAGCGTACAGCAGGGGCCACAATGGTCGGACGCTGTTGGCGGTGGCGGCGAGAAGCCAGATGGCCCATGGCTGCGTTCCAGCGGCACAGCCCGCGATACTGACTGTGTGAGCGGGTGGTGCCACGGACACGCGGGGTCTGGAACATGGGGGTGGCCGGGAGATGGGAGGGACAGGGAGGGTGGCAGAGAGGAAGGGGCCCCGGGCCTGGGCCGGGGCTGCTCGAGCTCGGGGCAGCCTGAGCGCTCTGCCCTGGTTTGGGTGCCACACTGCCATGTGGCGCTGTGTCCTCTGATTGGCAGTCTGGGATTTCCCTCTGGCTCCTCCCATCAAATGATTGGTCAGACTGTTTGTCAATGATCCATGTGCTGCACTCCCACCAGGTGTGACTGGTGCAGCTAGCACAGCCCGGCCCTGAATGCTGCCCAGTTTGTTCAACTCTCGTCACCTTTTTGCAGGTCTCAAAGCTTGATTGGCTGGTTACCTCTCAGTCACATGGCTCGCCCCGCCTCCTCAAATGTGATTTGCTCTCCTCGGTCCACTGACTCTCTAGAGACTTCGGCTTGGTTGTTGCCAGGCAACGAGCTCCACCTAAAAATGGAGCTGTGCGGCCTGAGCAAAGGCCATGGGTGATAAACGACACGTTGGGACTCTGAACATGAGGATTTGGCCCCATGAAGGAGGCTCTGGGCACTCAAAAGGACGGGCAGATGCTACAGATGGCGCTTTGGGCCCTGAACATGAGGGGACCCTCTTGGTTCCCACCCGAGCTGGGTTTGGTGCCCAAAGAGTGGGAAGAGGAGCAGTGGTTGGTGAGGACGTATTGGATCATGTGGGACCTGAGCCCGACGTCCATGGGGTGGAACAAGGGGTGGAGAAAGAACTGTTGGGGTGGCGACACTGCTCCTGCGTGGAGCTCCAGAGGCTGCAGGAGGATTTCTGCTCCACAAGGGACCAGCACAAGCCAGTGGCCCGTTCCTGTCTGTCACTGCTCTGGGGTTGTGACCTCGGCAGCACCTGCACAGCAGGAGTGTCCTCACTGCCAGCACCGGCTCTTTCCTCTGTCTGCACCTCTGTCCCCATCTCCCCGTGCTCTCCTCCCTCCCAGGCACCTTTTCTGCCTCCTCCAGGACCCACCAAGGCCTCTGTCTGTCTCTAAAAGGAAAGAAAAACTTTCCACTCTGACGCCATCAAATAAGCGCATGAAATGAAAACATTTTTAATGGGAAGGGTAACCCTAACGTTTCCCTGTCTGAATGGTTTTAATAATTGTACTGCAGTTTTTAAAAAATCGTGTAGCTTTAGTTTCTACTGGGAGGTTGTCTTCCGTGTGCCGTTGAGATTTCACACATATTATACCACTTTCTTTATTCTCCCTGTTCAGTTGCTTTCGACACGTATCATGTTATGTCCATAGGCAGCCATCCAGAATTTGTGTTTAGTTTTGATATTGTTAGGTATTGCAGTTGAGACGGACAAATGATGTAGACCAAGTTCTTAGGTAAAAGCAGCAGTCGCCATTTATTGCCACAAACATCTTTTTATGTATTTTTCCAGCTCAAGTGTCTTTTTGCTATTGGTTACAAGTTGCGGCAGTAGCATCTCATTGGCTAATTTTGCTGTCATCAGTGTCACTCTTTTACTCCCTTCTCTCTCATGGCTACACCTCAATATCTCTGGATACTCCTTTAGTTCCATCTTTCTCACAGGTAGGCCTTAGTATCTTCAAGGCTAATTTCTGTTCCCATGTCCTCCCTTAGGGAATCCACAGACTCACCATAGTCCCCCACGAGATACCAAACTGAGGGTGTCAGTTCATCCCCGGGGCCACACACACGTGCCACATGCATTTCCTCCATCGCCTCCTCCTCTGGTGACACACAAGAGTAGACAGCACATGAGGTTTTGATAAGAATCTCTCCAAGCACTTCAGTTTCTCCCTGGATATTCCAAGGGCACCAGTGTCACATTTGGACAGGGACAGCCATAGCCCACTCCATGAGGCTCTGTATGGGGATAGAGGGGAAGATTTGAGGAGGAGGTTAGTGAAATGTAAATACGCTCAAGTGACTTGCACTTGTCTGTAGAAAAAGCACATGCATCACACTAATTGTTCTACTGACCTTGTGTGCTTGATGAGTAGAACCTCTGCGTTAGATAACATAGGCCTGTGAGAAACTGCAGGCACCTCATCACTATGTCTGAGGTTCCTGCTTGGTTGTGAGGAAGAGCGGGAAGCTGCGCCTGCCTGAAGCCTTGAAATACAGGCGAGCTCAGCAGTTCCGGTGATCTTCCAGCAGGGTGAACTGACCAGCGCCTGCGTCCCCGCTTCTGTCACCTCTGCCTGGGAGCTCCGGTGTGGCTTCGGAGATCCCCCAGTAGAGAGGGAACTAAAATAAAACTTGCTCTTTGCAAATGCATTTGTGGCCTCTGGCTCTTCTTGCGATGTGCCTGCGTATGTGTACACAGGCTCTGCAAACAAAACATTGCTCTTGTCCATGGCACTGTGTCAACAGAGCCTGATAGAGCCCAACAGCACCTGACAAAGTCTGACAGGGCCAGACAGAGCCCGACAAAGCGTGAAAGAGCCCATATGACCCCAAGAGAGTCCAAGAGGGCATGAAAGAGCCCTACAGAGCTTGACAGAGTCCGACAGGGCCCAAGAGAGACCAACAGAGGGTCCAGAGAAGAGCAACAAGACTGGTGAAGGGACTTGAGCACAAGACCTATGGGGAGAGGCTGAGGGAGCTGGGCTTGTTTAGTCCGGAGAAGAGGAGGCTTAGAGGTGAGCTCATCACTCTCTAGAACTACCTGAAGGGAAGTTGTGGCCAGCTGGGACTGGGTGCCATGATCTAGCAAATGGGCTGGAGTTGGACCAAGGGTTGGACTTGATGATCTCTGCGGTCTTTTCCAACCCAGTCGATTCTGTGATTCTGCGAACAGAGCCTGACAGAGTTTCACAGAGCCTGACAGGGCCCAAAGAACATGATCATGACTTGCAGGGTACAGTCACGCTTGATTTTAAAATGCCAGTCTAGTCTATTTTTCTTCACTGCTTATTTGGCTATTTGTAGAGGACACAAAGCACTTGTACTGCAATCCTATCTGCTATGCTATGTAGTCCTGTGTACTATTTGTTCCTCCATACTGTTTAATCAACACTTGCAGCCAGATGTCCTAGCAAAATCTTGCACATACCTCGAGAACTGACCAGGAACAGTGGCCACATGTTGCTAAAATCATCTCTAAAAGCTTCTAAACTCAGTTTCTAGAAGTAGGACAGATCCTGGCACCGTGACTGATAGAGAGCTCTTCAGACTCCTGCCCAAGCGATTTTGGGGGATAGAAAATATCAGCTGCACTGAGTTTTTTCTTCACAAGCTCTTCCTTCATCATTTTTTAAAGAATCATTTCACATTATTCCCCGTATGTTCATTAGCATCAAGTCTGATCTTTTATTTCCCAAGAAAAATTTAACCATGTCAACAAAAGACTAGTGGAAACCACCAGTCTGCAGTCCAGGTTAAAATCTCTCTGAGTATCCACATGAGAGAAACAAAACATGAAATGAAGACAGAGACGTGGAGTGGAACTCCTCCAGCTTCTTCTAGAAAGTCTACTTCTCCATTACAGACATATAAAGCAGTTACCTGGAATATGGAGGCGTATGCTTTTACATTCCATCAAATCCTTCACAAAATCGTTTGTAAACGATTGTTTGCTGAATGCCTTGCTGACTTCCAGGTAACAGACCACCGCTGCTCTGCCCACGGCCAGCAACCCCGTCCTTTCCTCACAGAGAACAAAGAGGATGGACAGACACAACCTGCCCTGGGTAAAACCCATCACCTTCTCTTTCAGACACCCAGAAATGGGGTTCCAGTGGACATGTTCTGGGGCACAGCCCTTGGTTCCCCTGCTCACCCACCTGCCATTTTTGAGAAGTGCACACACTGTGTGAGAGCTGCCAGTGGTCAGGGAGTCCCCCCAGTCTCCATGAGCTTTCCAAGATGATGGAGAGTGGCCTCACTGTGACATCGTCCTGCTGTCTCAGCTCCTGGGGTGCTGCCCCTCCTGTCCCATAGACCGGAAAGGATTGTGTTAGTTCCAGTGATCCCTGACTTGATCCCCATCCACTGCTGCTTGTTCTGCCTCCAGTCACAGAGGCCTGAGAGACCTTGCTGGTGAAGATGGAGAGCAAGACACACAGGGAATGTCACTTCCTTCCCTTATTAAATTCGTCAGTGGCCACATGTTGTCTTTGTTTCTCCTTTAGCTGTTCCTGCAGTAGTAACAGCTCATTATGGGGACCTTCAATTGCCTTACAGGTCTAGACTGAGTTCTGATCTGGACTGCTGCTGTGCTTGGAGGCTGCTGTCATTGAGCACCAGATGAACTCACTCCTGCCACCCTGCCTGGCAGTTTATTCCATCCGTGTCACAGCTCTGTCATCCGTGTCACTGACAGCTCCAGCCCACCCCGTCAGGTCCCTGGCTGAGGACATTGCCTCACATCTGGGCTGAACCACCCCAGCTGTGGCACCAGCCCGGCTCTGACCTGCCACAGGAAACCTGGTACCAAGTGTCCAAGACCGCATGTGTGCAAAGGCTTTGCCTCAGAGCACAGACATGACATGGCCACAGATTGTTGAATGTCTCTCTACACCTAGGACTATAAAACCAGAATAAAATGCCTGAATTCATTCAACTGAAGATGCTCCTCCCCCAGCGTGGAGGAATTAGATCCTTTGCTGTAACATTCCTGGTGTCCTGTCTAACGATGGGGCAAGAAAATATGTTTCTCATGCCAAAAGTATTTCTTAATATGAAAAAAACTACTGCAGGAAAGAATTGTCTCTGTAGTGGTGAGAGAAGAAACATCACTGATTATTTCAGACTTTTTCATGGGCCATTCCCCTGGAGATCCAGGAAGAACACAAGGGAGCCCAGAGGGGACAGAGAAAGGGACCTCATGGGCTGCTGCTGTGCTGCTGAGCTGGGCTGGGCTCCTGGGACACAGGGAGCTCATGGCAAGCGGCAGCGCTGCAGAGAGACAGCTCTGCCCAGGAGCAGCTCCTCTGCAAAGCGCAGCAGGGCTAAGGTTTCTGCCTGGGCATCTCAGGGAGACGAGCCAGGCAGAGAGAGATTAAAGGTGGTCAGGACTGGGAGGATGACTGAGAGCTCACTGGAGGAGAAATCTTTGCAGCCCTTGCCATGGTAAGTCTCTGGCTGCAGGGCAATGCAGCTGTAGCTCCTGGCATTATCTCCTAAAACTGGCACAGGCACAGCTTGTGGGATCTGTACAGAGCGGGCTGTTGTTCAAGCAGTTTTGAACAGCTGTGAAGCCAGGTGAGCACCCAGGGGTGCCCAGGGCTGTCCTGCAGAGCAGGGTCCCTGCACCCCAGGGCTGTGACAGGGCAGGGACTCTGCCGCCTGCCAGGGTCAGCGCTCAGCCTGCCCGGGGAGATCCCCTTGCGCTGCAGGGAGAAGCTCTGCATGAAAGGAGCAACCCCAGCAATGCAGGGTCCTTCTGCTGTACAGAGGGTGCTGTCTGGGTGTCACGGCCCATTCGATGATGGACTCGTGATGGTTCTTTTAACCTTGATCTCAGAGTGCAAAATTAAGGCGACCAAAATGCCCAGGGGTAATAATTCAATCAAGCAGCATTACTTTATTAATTTCCCCATAAAGGGGCACGCGATAGAGAGAAAGAGGAAGAAAAAGAAAAGGGAAAAGAAAGGGGGAGAAGTAAAAGTAAAGATGAGAAATGAGGTTGTGTTTGTCACCAGTTGAGTTCCTGATGGCGATGGACAGGCAAATCGTCAGACCGACTCTTACAGACGGTCACCATCAGGGGACACCACAGGGACCAGGGGACACCAGGGCCTCTGAAGGGACAGCCAGGGCCACCGGTGTCACCACAGGGGTGGCCGTGACCCCTGGGAAAATGAGCAGGGTCACCATGGGGTCAGCGCCACCACAGGGATGGTCGGGGCCACCGTGGGGTCAAGGCCATTGCGGGGTCAGGGTCACCACGGGGTCAAGGCCACTGTGACGAAGGTCGCAGACAGGAACCAATAAAAGTGACACCAGATCTTGGAACCGCGTCGGAGCGGTTCTTGATGGCGATGTTCAGGCAAATACTGCTCCATCTTCGGACCGACTCTCACATTGGGTCAGAGCTATTCACATCTCAAGATCACTACAGGGCACTTCCCACCATCATGTCCTATGACCGCTACGTTGCCATCTGCAAACCCCTGCACTACGGGACCCTCCTGGGCAGCAGAGCTTGTGTCCACATGGCAGCAGCTGCCTGGGCCACTGGGTTTCTCAGTGCTCTGCGCCATTTTCACTGCCACTGTGCAAGGGCACTGCTGTGGACCAGTTCTTCTGTGACATTCCCCCGATCCTCAAGCTCTCCTGCTCAGACACCTACCTCGGGGAAATCTGGCTTCTTGTGGCCAGTGTCTTGGTATTACCTGGGTGTTTTTTCTTTATTGGGCTGTCCTATGTGCAGATCTTGAGGGCCGTGCTGAGGATCCCCTCTGAGCAGGGAGGGCACAAAGCCTTTTCCACATGCCTCCCTCACCTGGCCGTGGTCTCCCTGTTTGTCAGCATTGGCATGTTTACCTACCTGAAAACGCCCTTCATCTCCTCCCCATCCTTGGGCCTGGCTTTGTCATTTCTGTACTCAGTGTTGCCTCCAGCAGTGAATCCCCTCATCTACAGCAGGAGGAAACAGGAGCTCAAGGATGCCCTGTGGAAACTCATTTCTTATTGTTTTCTGAAGCAATAAACTCCCACCTGCTTCTACACAGGAGTTTTAATGTAGCTAATTACAGGACCAGCCTGTCATCTGGATTTTCTGTTGTTATTAGGTGTTTTTTTAATGTGATCCTGTTGTCATGCCCTTTCTAATTCTCTGTCTGATTTTCTTTTATAACTACTGGCTGTGTAAATGAAGAGCTGTGCTCTCCTTGTCTCTTAAACAAAATAAACATTCCTGTAGTAACTTGTTTTTCACTATATCCTTCCTCCAAGGCCTTTTTGGAGGTTCAGGGACAATTCCTGTGTGCGTGGGAGGAGGGGAAAAGAGTCCAGCACGGCAGCACTGCCAGGGAGCAGCTGCGCTTGGTCTTCCAGAGCTGTTCTCATTCCACTCCCACACTCTCCTTCTGATCCCTTGTACTGGTGCAAGGCCTGAGTGCTCTGGCAGCTTGGTCACCGTCCTGCTGTGTGTCAGTCCTGTGAGCGCAGGCAGGGACAGGCAATGGGCACTTGTGTGACAGATCTGGACCCAGAACAGCCTTTCCAGATAGAAAGGTGATCTCCTCAGGGCAGTGCATGATGCTTTAGGTCTTCTTCCAAAGATTCTCTCAAGAATATGCCCATGAAATTGGCCACGGATGCAAACCCCAGGGTACAGCTGAACAGTGTGTGTGTGCGGGGCTGGCACACAGCAGTGTCCTCTCACAGCCAGGCCTCCTGCCAGAGACCTGCAGGACCAGCAGAGCAGGGGCTGGGCTGTGCCCGTGTGCACCGGACACCCCACAGAAGCTGCCCCAGGACATCGTCACGAACTGCCCCTCATAACCACCATTTCCAGCACTGGCCTCTCTCCCCACCTCACAGATGTTGCTCTTCCCCCCATGGAGGGACACTGAATGAGCAGGTCAGAAACCCATGTTTGCTTTGTACAGATGAGATGTGAGCACGCACATCACGGATGTGAGGTGAGATGTACCCAAGTAAGCACAAACAACATCAGTTATTCCTGGGAGTTCCATGAAGGCCTGTGGGACAGACAGTGCCTTGAGGTCACTTCATGTTGGCAGAAACATCCAATGGGAAACCACCTGAATGCAGCACTGGGTTGTGCTTCCTTGAACTGTGATCCCCGTGTCCATTCCTCATGGCGTGGGACATCTCAGATGAGTGCAGAGCAGGGTGACATGCCACAAGGCTGGGGTGCCTCCCATCCTTTGGGAGTGGCAACAGGAGGCCAGAGGGAAACCAAGACTACGGCCTCTATGTGCAACAGGGAAAGATTCTGTCTCTGAACATCCCACTCAGAGAGGTTCTGGGGTCCTTGGAAAAGGCAGACATCCAACCGAACTTCAAGAAGGGCTCTTTATTAAAACCCAGCCATTTTCCTCAAGAAGAGCTGCTCCTCCACCTGGTTTAGCGCCAGCAGCACAGGGCTCTCAGGATCCATCGTGATCTTGGCCGCTTCCATGAAGAGCGCACGATGACAATGGTCTGAGTTGCCAGGAAGCAGATGGAAGGCTCACTGTCGTTCTCCAAGGGTTGAATGGCTGCCAGAGAAAGAAGCAGAGCCCAGGTGACCTCTCATGTCTGGCCCCCAGGAATCCCCTCCCGACCACGCTCCCTACTCACCTCTGCAGATCACAGGCAGCTTCTCGTTGCAGGTGCCCCTCAGGTGCCACACAGCCAGCCCTGGGCACAGAGCTCCATCAGCCCCTGCTCCCTCCCCTGCTCCCTCCCCTGAGCCCAGGGGAGAGCAGGAGCTGAGATGGTGGGACCAAGCAAGGCAGCCACCAAGCCCACCTGTGTGGGCAGGGCTGGGAGGGGAGGCCAAGGCCCTGCACGGGGCAGCAGGGGCTCTGGCAGGCACAGGGCTGCTCCTTGTGCCAGGGCAGTGGTGGGGACCGGGGCCAGGCTGCCAAGAGAGGGACCCTGGGGACTGTGACTCACCGATGAACCTCAAGGCCTCCTCTCGCAAGCTGGCCTGAGCATCCATCAGGTATGGCAGGCTCTGAATCAAGAACTCTTGAGCTCTGCTTCTGTCCTGCTCCAGCTGGAGAGAGCACAAGGGTGTGAGCACGTCAGTGTCCCTCCCCACTTGGCTGGATCAGTCTCTCCTCCCAGGAACCCCCGTTCCCCTTCCCCTCCGGCCATTCCCGTGTTCCAGCCAGGAGCCCTGTGGGGCTGAGGCTGAGAGAGAGACACAGGCTGAGGAGTGCCAGGGCTGCTGAGAGCCCTCCATCCCAGTGGGTGCAGGGAGGGCAGCGGGACAGAGAGAAGAGCCCTTGGGGGCTCTGTTCTTGAGGACAGGGAACAAGGATGCAGCCTGGAGCTGCAGCAGGACAGGCGAGGCACATCTGCAGAGCCCACAGCAGAGATATGTGCCTTTGTCCAGCCTGGGCCCTGGGCCTTGGGGGTCGTCCTCACCAAGCACTCTCCAATCCTCCATTTCTGCTGTGTCTGCACCAGGTGTTCGAGCTGTTTCCACTTGAGGAGCTCTGCTGCAGCAAGGAGGCCTTCCCTGGCGACCTACGGAACAGCAGAAGCTGGGAGATGGCAGCATGGTCTGGAGAAGGAGATCTGGCATCACCCTCCTCTGGGCTCCGTTCCTGGGATGATTCTGCCCTTAGGGAGCTGAGACATGCCCTGGCCCAATCATCCAGGGGTCTCTTCCCTGCGTCACTGCTCAGCTTTGAAATCTGTACCTTGGCCACGCTCTGCGTTTGGTCACTCATGTGGAAGAAGAGTGGGAGCAGGCCAAGTCGCACCCTGTTCTTCGTCTTTCTCTTGTTGTTACCCACCAACACCTTCATCAGGTCTCTGAAGAGGCTGATGGACATCTCTCTCAGCTGGCTCAGCTCCTGGAAGGGAGAAGCACAGTAGGACCTGAACACCAGCAGCTCTCTGCCCACAGTGAGCAGAAGCTCCTGCATGGCTGATGTGAGGGGAGGTGCTCCAGGGCAGCATTCTGCACACTGCAGTTGTGGGCCAGATCTGCGGCCCTGCGTCCATGAAAGGCCACTCAAGAGACTTGTTCAGGCAGTGCCTGTGCCTCAAAGTGCTCTCCCAGCCACCCAGCGACCCCCACCAGCTTCAGCAGCCATGGTGGGGAGGAGCTGTGGGAGCAGCTGGCAGGGAGAAGCTGGGCTGGGCTGCAGAACACAGAAACCATCCCACAAGAGCCTCAGGGAGAAAGCAGAGAAGAAGCCCCTGCTCCGCGTGGCTGGGCTGAAGGGCAGCTCTCATTGTCCAGTTCTCATCCACAAGGCTCAGGCTTATATCAGCCTTACATCATCGAAAAAGGGCGGGAGAAATTCTGCCAGCAGCACAGCTATGGGGGTGGCCTCCTTCCTCTCCAGCTGAGCCATCACGTTTCTGAAGACCACCAGAGCCTTGATCTTGATAGCCTTATTGCCGTACTGCAGGACCCACAATAGGTCTGGCAGCATGACCTTCATTTTTCTTGCCTGTATGAAAAAGAGAGTTGCCCTCTTGGGACCAGGTCGATGCCTGGAGAGCTCCCCAGGCAGCCACCAGGCCCCACCATGGCAGGGAGGGCCTTTGGAGCAGTCACCCCTGCTCCTGACTGCCAGCCAAGGCCAAGCCCGAACCCACTGCCCCGGCCCTTGGCTGCCAACATGGCTGCCCTTGGTGACGCCCTACTCACCATCTCGTGTCTCTCTGACAGCGTCATCATGCCCCTGAGCAACAGGGAGAGCAGCGTTGGTCTTCGTTGCCTCAGAAACCTACTGACTTGGTACATTGGAGCAAACGCCTCATCTTGCAGGTCACTGCTGGCCAGCATCTGAAAGCAAGCCAGCAGTGAGCAACTGGCAGAGCTGGTGGGGCTCCTTGCACCGTGCAGCTCCTGGGGCACCAGGAGCTTTTTCCAGTAACTCACAGCCAAGCGAAGGATGGAGGCGTCGTCCCGGTGTGTATATAAGATCCTACGGTGCCGGTCCTGCAGTTGGATGTGCAGCTCCTTCAAGACGTTCTGCAAGGTCTGGGGCACGGAGAACATCACCTCCCACAGTGCCAGGGCAGTCCTGCAAGAGAGCGCTCTGTCAGCAGGGCAGCCTGGGCCACAGCAGCGTGTCCAGGCTCAGCGCTGCAGGACGCTTGGGATGCCCTGGGCAGCAGCAGAGGGCTGAGCTGCTGCTCCTGTGGGGCTGGCAGGAGTGCAGTGGGGGGCTCTGGGCTGTCTTGCTCAGCTGTGGCTGCTGCGGGCCTGGCTGAGCCCCAGCGCTGGCAAATGTGGTGGGATGGAGGGTCCTGCTCCTCGGGGGTGTCCTGCAGGATTCCTTGGCGCTGGCAGCCAGAGCGTCTCCAGGCCCCTCTCCCCACAGGGAACAAGCCCTCATGGCTTTTGGGGCCAGTGCCTGTCTCCTGGTGGTGCGATTGTCAGCAGCGTCGAGACCACCTCCCCAGGGCATTTGTCAGCCATCTCGACAATGAGGGACTCCACACTCTGCCGGGCTGCTGTCGTGTTTATGCTCTCCAGGTTTCTGTGGATGCAGCTCGTGATCTTTGGTACCTGGAGGGGACAAAGGTGAGGATGGCGCTGCCACTGGAGTGCAGCCATTTTTTCAGCTGTCCTTCCCATCCCTCTCTGCCGCCTTCACGTGGCTTCACTGTTCCGAGACACCGGGATTTGAGAGGAAAAGACGGATGGAGGGAGGAACAAGGCCTGACAGGGCCAAAGGGCAATCCAGCCAAAGGCCACTTACATCCACCAGCCAGAAATCACAGTTTCTCTTCACCGTGTTCAGCATGTTTCTGGCCGCCTCCTTGTCAAAGGTGCTGGAGTCTCTCATTGCCTCGATTAACACCAGGACCACGTCTGTTTTCTCACAAGGCTGGAGGTCTTCTGCAAAGAACTATGGGAAGAAGGGAGGCAGCGAAGCCAAGTCACACCCGGTGCCCTGATGCTGCTGCTTAGCCGGGCAGTGCCAGCAGCCCTGCAGAGGCACCCGGCGGTGCTGCAACAGTGCCTGCAGCCAAACTGGGAGCAGGGGCGGCAGTGACTGCTGGGGAGGATGAGAAGAGAGGCCCCAGGTTGAGGGAGAAGGTTTGGGCTCATGGGCACAGGGTGCTGGCCCTGCCGTGAACCAGGGCTTGCTGGTGGCCAGGAGGACTGGGGCTGCTGCTGGGACACTGGAGCACACCCTCGCATTGTCCCTGCTTGGGGACAGCAGGAACCCTCTCAGCAGGGACCATGCCAGCCCCGCTGATTTTGGAGGCCTTTGCTCACACAAGGCCCCTGCTGATGCCACAGCCAAGGATGCCAGCCAGAGCCGGGAGCTCGTTACCTCGATAATGTGAGCAGCACTCGGCGAAGAACGCAAGGAGGTGGTCTTGGCTTCACAGTCCTCCTGGAGATGTGCGTTCTCCTCTGGCAGTGTCGTGCCTAAAAAGCGGGCAAACACAGAACAGTTGGTAAGACACAGCAGCTTCCCCAGTACCGGAAAGAGCTTTGAACTTGGAGTGGCCGAGGAGAGAGGTCATGTCAGTGCAGGAGGTGGTGGAGAGTGGTGCCATGGAAAGCCTGACCTGCCTCCAGTGTACGTGTGTGAATGCTCCTGGCTGTGGAAACTGCAAGGCCCTAGAGCTCTGTGTGCAGTCCCACAGCTCAGTCCCCATGGCTGGAGTAACGTGGGAGATGTGGGGGAGGGCTCGCATGGCTGGAGTGCTGCGGGGCAGGGATACAGGACCCCCGGGAGAGATGGGAAGATGCAGCACAACTGTGTCCTGCTCTCCTAAGGAGCAGCTCAGCTACACGTGAGCATCACGGTCTGGGAGAGAGCGTGGGGGTCAGGAGCAGAGGAGGGGCAGTGCTGGTGACACGGAGGTCCATCACAATGCCAAGGAAGATGAGAGTCCATGTGTTCCGGTTCCACCTCAGACGTGGGCAACCAGCCAGCGTCTGCTAAAGGAGGAGAGCAGGAAGGGCTGCAGAGAGGGTTTGCAGGCAGGACAGAGCAGAGGAAGGAGCTCTGCCCCATGTCCATCCCAGTGCCTGCTGCCCTGGCACGGTCGTCCCATGCGTGTCACGGCTGGAGGGTGCCTGGCAGACGGGCTGAGATGCTGGAGCCAGGCAGGACAGGGAAAGCCCCCAGTGCAGCGGGTGAGGAACTCGCTTCAGACGGGCAGGAAAGGTCCCCGTCCCACAGCACGGCTGCCTCCTGCCCACCCAGCTGCCTCTCGCTGCCAGTGCCCTGGAGCAGGAGCTGGGTCCCCTCTGCCTGCAGAAGCTGTGCTGGCGCCAGCTCCCAGCTCAGAGCAGCCCTGCACTTCAGGCAGCATAATCACCACCCATGGGAACCCCCTGCCAGCCTGTGGGGAAACGTGATGCTGGTGTGGAGCAGAGAGCCATAGCTGGGCCCCGCCCTGGCCAGACAGTCAGGGCCTCTCACTCACCGATCTGCAGTGGCTGGACCACATCCACCTGGTTGGGGTCCAGTGGAGATCTGAGCTCGTGGGGAGCCCCAACCTCCTCCTGCCAGGCCACCCTGGGGCGGCTGGGGGGTCTCTCCTGCCAGGCCAGCCTAGGTCGGATCGGGGGTCTCTCCGCCATTTTGCAGACAAAGGCTACGACTAAGGATGGGGAAGGCGGATGCTTCGGAAAAATGCCTTGGTGCTGCAGCTCTGCCAGAGGCAGCGACGAAAGGTGTGGGCTGCGCTCGTGTGCTCCTCGTTGGGGAAAGACGTGAGCTGCGCTCAGGAGCTCCTTGCTCCAAGTCTGCCAGGGGCAGCAGAGAGTCTGCCGGAGGCAGCTAGAGCTAGGTTGTGGTTGGACTCGACGATCTTAAATGTGTCTTCCAACCAAAAAGATTCTCCGATTCTCTGAAAGACGTGGGCTACGCGCGGGGGCTCTCGCCAGCTCCGTGCTCACACCCTGTCTCCTCACCGTCCTGTCGGACAGTGTGGGCTGGGCCCGCAGCTGCGCTGAGCACGTGCAGGGCAGTGGGTGTCACCCAGTGAGGTCACAAAGGGCCCCACTGTGACCCTGCGCCTGGGGAGGGAGGCCAGGGTGTGCCCTTGGGAGGCACAGGCCAGCTCAGCCCTGGGCACCTGGGTTCTCTCAGGGTGGCCATGGCTAAATTTCAATGCCAATTTCTAAACCCATTGCTCTGAGCATAGTCTTTAACAGTCCGTTGCACCGCTCCATTTTCCCGGTGGCTGGTGCATGATGGGGATGTCACAGACCCACTCAATGCCACGGTCCTTGGTCCAGACGTCTATGAGGATGTTCTGGAAATGAGTCCTGTTGTCTGGCTCAGCTCTCTCTGGGCTACCGGGTCACCACAGGACTTGCTTTTCAAGGCCCAGGACAGTGTTGCGGGCAGTGCCGTGGGTCACGGTGCATGTTTCCAGCCAATGGCTGCCCCATTGTAAGCACAGAGCTCGTGCCGTGGCGGGTTTGTGTCAGTGTGATATATTCAATTTGCCAGGCCTCCCCATGTTTACACTTTAGTCATCGCCCCCCATACCACACAGGCTTTGCCTGCTTGGCTTGTTTGATCGTAGCACATGTTTCACAACGGTGAATAACCTGTGCAAGAGTGTGCATGGTCAAGTCCACCCCTCGACTGTGAGTCCATTCATATGTTGCATCCCTTCCTCGATGACCTGAGGCATCGTGGGCCCAATGGGGCATCAATAATTCACCTTCATCTTGCCAGTGCAAATCTATTTCAGCCACTTTAATCTTGGCAGCTCGATCCCCCTGCTGGTTGTTCTTATCAGATTCTTCAGTGGACCGACACTTGGGCACATGGGCTTCTACGTGGTAAACTCTCACAGGCAGGTTCTCCAGCCGGGCAGCAATATCTCGCCATGATTCAGCAGCCCAGATGGGTTGGGCTCTGCGCTGCCAGCGGCTCCGCTTCCATTGCTGGAACCAGCGCCACGGGGCATTTCCACCATCCATGAGAGAGCAGAGGTGAAGCTGCTTAGATGCCTGGGCCTCTTCAGCCCCTGTCAGGATGGCGGGTACTGGGTCTCGTGGGGGCTCTGCCCCACAGCATGGGCTGTGGCCCAGCGTACAGCAGGGGCCACAATGGTCGGACGCTGTTGGCGGTGGCGGCGAGAAGCCAGATGGCCCATGGCTGCGTTCCAGCGGCACAGCCCGCGATACTGACTGTGTGAGCGGGTGGTGCCACGGACACGCGGGGTCTGGAACATGGGGGTGGCCGGGAGATGGGAGGGACAGGGAGGGTGGCAGAGAGGAAGGGGCCCCGGGCCTGGGCCGGGGCTGCTCGAGCTCGGGGCAGCCTGAGCACTCTGCCCTGGTTTGGGTGCCACACTGCCGTGTGGCGCTGTGTCCTCTGATTGGCAGTCTGGGATTTCCCTCTGGCTCCTCCCATCAAATGATTGGTCAGACTGTTTGTCAATGATCCATGTGCTGCACTCCCACCAGGTGTGACTGGTGCAGCTAGCACAGCCCGGCCCTGAATGCTGCCCAGTTTGTTCAACTCTCGTCACCTTTTTGCAGGTCTCAAAGCTTGATTGGCTGGTTACCTCTCAGTCACATGGCTCGCCCCGCCTCCTCAAATGTGATTTGCTCTCCTCGGTCCACTGACTCTCTAGAGACTTCGGCTTGGTTGTTGCCAGGCAACGAGCTCCACCTAAAAATGGAGCTGTGCGGCCTGAGCAAAGGCCATGGGTGATAAACGACACGTTGGGACTCTGAACATGAGGATTTGGCCCCAAGAAGGAGGCTCTGGGCACTCAAAAGGACGGGCAGATGCTACAGATGGCGCTTTGGGCCCTGAACATGAGGGGACCCTCTTGGTTCCCACCCGAGCTGGGTTTGGTGCCCAAAGAGTGGGAAGAGGAGCAGTGGTTGGTGAGGACGTATTGGATCATGTGGGACCTGAGCCCGACGTCCATGGGGTGGAACAAGGGGTGGAGAAAGAACTGTTGGGGTGGCGACACTGCTCCTGCGTGGAGCTCCAGAGGCTGCAGGAGGATTTCTGCTCCACAAGGGACCAGCACAAGCCAGTGGCCCGTTCCTGTCTGTCACTGCTCTGGGGTTGTGACCTCGGCAGCACCTGCACAGCAGGAGTGTCCTCACTGCCAGCACCGGCTCTTTCCTCTGTCTGCACCTCTGTCCCCATCTCCCCGTGCTCTCCTCCCTCCCAGGCACCTTTTCCGCCTCCTCCAGGACCCACCAAGGCCTCTGTCTGTCTCTAAAAGGAAAGAAAAACTTTCCACTCTGACGCCATCAAATAAGCGCATGAAATGAAAACATTTTTAATGGGAAGGGTAACCCTAACGTTTCCCTGTCTGAATGGTTTTAATAATTGTACTGCAGTTTTTAAAAAATCGTGTAGCTTTAGTTTCTACTGGGAGGTTGTCTTCCGTGTGCCGTTGAGATTTCACACATATTATACCACTTTCTTTATTCTCCCTGTTCAGTTGCCTTCGACACGTATCATGTTATGTCCATAGGCAGCCATCCAGAATTTGTGTTTAGTTTTGATATTGTTAGGTATTGCAGTTGAGACGGACAAATGACGTAGACCAAGTTCTTAGGTAAAAGCAGCAGTCTCCATTTATTGCCACAAACATCTTTTTATGTATTTTTCCAGCTCAAGTGTCTTTTTGCTATTGGTTACAAGTTGCGGCAGTAGCATCTCATTGGCTAATTTTGCTGTCATCAGTGTCACTCTTTTACTCCCTTCTCTCTCATGGCTACACCTCAATATCTCTGGATACTCCTTTAGTTCCATCTTTCTCACAGGTAGGCCTTAGTATCTTCAAGGCTAATTTCTGTTCCCATGTCCTCCCTTAGGGAATCCACAGACTCACCATAGTCCCCCACGAGATACCAAACTGAGGGTGTCAGTTCATCCCCGGGGCCACACACACGTGCCACACGCATTTCCTCCATCGCCTCCTCCTCTGGTGACACACAAGAGTAGACAGCACATGAGGTTTTGATAAGAATCTCTCCAAGCACTTCAGTTTCTCCCTGGATATTCCAAGGGCACCAGTGTCACATTTGGACAGGGACAGCCATAGCCCACTCCATGAGGCTCTGTATGGGGATAGAGGGGAAGATTTGGGGAGGAGGTTAGTGAAATGTAAATACGCTCAAGTGACTTGCACTTGTCTGTAGAAAAAGCACATGCATCACACTAATTGTTCTACTGACCTTGTGTGCTTGATGAGTAGAACCTCTGCGTTAGATAACATAGGCCTGTGAGAAACTGCAGGCACCTCATCACTATGTCTGAGGTTCCTGCTTGGTTGTGAGGAAGAGCGGGAAGCTGCGCCTGCCTGAAGCCTTGAAATACAGGCGAGCTCAGCAGTTCCGGTGATCTTCCAGCAGGGTGAACTGACCAGCGCCTGCGTCCCCGCTTCTGTCACCTCTGCCTGGGAGCTCCGGTGTGGCTTCGGAGATCCCCCAGTAGAGAGGGAACTAAAATAAAACTTGCTCTTTGCAAATGCATTTGTGGCCTCTGGCTCTTCTTGCGATGTGCCTGCGTATGTGTACACAGGCTCTGCAAACAAAACATTGCTCTTGTCCATGGCACTGTGTCAACAGAGCCTGATAGAGCCCAACAGCACCTGACAAAGTCTGACAGGGCCAGACAGAGCCCGACAAAGCGTGAAAGAGCCCATATGACCCCAAGAGAGTCCAAGAGGGCATGAAAGAGCCCTACAGAGCTTGACAGAGTCCGACAGGGCCCAAGAGAGACCAACAGAGGGTCCAGAGAAGAGCAACAAGACTGGTGAAGGGACTTGAGCACAAGACCTATGGGGAGAGGCTGAGGGAGCTGGGCTTGTTTAGTCCGGAGAAGAGGAGGCTTAGAGGTGAGCTCATCACTCTCTAGAACTACCTGAAGGGAAGTTGTGGCCAGCTGGGACTGGGTGCCATGATCTAGCAAATGGGCTGGAGTTGGACCAAGGGTTGGACTTGATGATCTCTGCGGTCTTTTCCAACCCAGTCGACTCTGTGATTCTGCGAACAGAGCCTGACAGAGTTTCACAGAGCCTGACAGGGCCCAAAGAACATGATCATGACTTGCAGGGTACAGTCACGCTTGATTTTAAAATGCCAGTCTAGTCTATTTTTCTTCACTGCTTATTTGGCTATTTGTAGAGGACACAAAGCACTTGTACTGCAATCCTATATGCTATGCTATGTAGTCCTGTGTACTATTTGTTCCTCCATACTGTTTAATCAACACTTGCAGCCAGATGTCCTAGCAAAATCTTGCACATACCTCGAGAACTGACCAGGAACAGTGGCCACCTGTTGCTAAAATCATCTCTAAAAGCTTCTAAACTCAGTTTCTAGAAATAGGACAGATCCTGGCACCGTGACTGATAGAGAGCTCTTCAGACTCCTGCCCAAGCGATTTTGGGGGATAGAAAATATCAGCTGCACTGAGTTTTTTCTTCACAAGCTTTTCCTTCATCATTTTTTAAAGAATCATTTCACATTATTCCCCGTATGTTCATTAGCATCAAGTCTGATCTTTTATTTCCCAAGAAAAATTTAACCATGTCAACAAAAGACTAGTGGAAACCACCAGTCTGCAGTCCAGGTTAAAATCTCTCTGAGTATCCACATGAGAGAAACAAAACATGAAATGAAGACAGAGACGTGGAGTGGAACTCCTCCAGCTTCTTCTAGAAAGTCTACTTCTCCATTACAGACATATAAAGCAGTTACCTGGAATATGGAGGCGTATGCTTTTACATTCCATCAAATCCTTCACAAAATCGTTTGTAAACGATTGTTTGCTGAATGCCTGGCTGACTTCCAGGTAACAGACCACTGCTGCTCTGCCCACGGCCAGCAACCCCGTCCTTTCCTCACAGAGAATAAAGAGGATGGACAGACACAACCTGCCCTGGGTAAAACCCATCACCTTCTCTTTCAGACACCCAGAAATGGGGTTCCAGTGGACACGTTCTGGGGCACAGCCCTTGGTTCCCCTGCTCACCCACCTGCCATTTTTGAGAAGTGCACACACTGTGTGAGAGCTGCCAGTGGTCAGGGAGTCCCCCCAGTCTCCATGAGCTTTCCAAGATGGTGGAGAGTGGCCTCACTGTGACGTCGTCCTGCTGTCTCAGCTCCTGGGGTGCTGCCCCTCCTGTCCCATAGACTGGAAAGGATTGTGTTAGTTCCAGTGATCCCTGACTTGATCCCCATCCACTGCTGCTTGTTCTGCCTCCAGTCACAGAGGCCTGAGAGACCTTGCTGGTGAAGATGGAGAGCAAGACACACAGGGAATGTCACTTCCTTCCCTTATTAAATTCGTCAGTGGCCACATGTTGTCTTTGTTTCTCCTTTAACTGTTCCTGCAGTAGTAACAGCTCATTATGGGGACCTTCAATTGCCTTACAGGTCTAGACTGAGTTCTGATCTGGACTGCTGCTGTGCTTGGAGGCTGCTGTCATTGAGCACCAGATGAACTCACTCCTGCCACCCTGCCTGGCAGTTTATTCCATCCGTGTCACAGCTCTGTCTGCAGCACTGACAGCTCCAGCCCACCCCGTCAGGTCCCTGGCTGAGGACATTGCCTCACATCTGGGCTGAACCACCCCAGCTGTGGCACCAGCCCGGCTCTGACCTGCCACAGGAAACCTGGTACCAAGTGTCCAAGACCGCATGTGTGCAAAGGCTTTGCCTCAGAGCACAGACATGACATGGCCACAGATTATTGAATGTCTCTCTACACCTAGGAGTATAAAACCAGAATAAAAGGCCTGAATTCATTCAACTGAAGATGCTCCTCCCCCAGCGTGGAGGAATTAGATCCTTTGCTGTAACATTCCTGGTGTCCTGTCTAACGATGGGGCAAGAAAATCTGTTTCTCATGCCAAAATTATTTCTTAATATGAAAAAAACTACTGCAGGAAAGAATTGTCTCTGTAGTGGTGAGAGAAGAAACATCACTGATTATTTCAGACTTTTTCATGGGCCATTCCTCTGGAGATCCAGGAAGAACACAAGGGAGCCCAGAGGGCACAGAGAAAGGGACCTCATGGGCTGCTGCTGTGCTGCTGAGCTGGGCTGGGCTCCTGGGACACAGGGAGCTCATGGCAAGCGGCAGCGCTGCAGAGAGACAGCTCTGCCCAGGAGCAGCTCCTCTGCAAAGCGCAGCAGGCCTGAGGTTTCTGCCTGGGCATCTCAGGGAGACGAGCCAGGCAGAGAGAGATTAAAGGTGGTCAGGACTGGGAGGATGACTGAGAGCTCACTGGAGGAGAAATCTTTGCAGCCCTTGCCATGGTAAGTCTCTGGCTGCAGGGCAATGCAGCTGTAGCTCCTGGAATTATCTCCTAAAAGTGGCACAGGCACAGCTTGTGGGATCTGTACAGAGGGGGCTCTTGTTCAAGCAGTTTTGAACAGCTGTGAAGCCGGGTGAGCACCCAGGGGTGCCCAGGGCTGTCCTGCAGAGCAGGGTCCCTGCACCCCAGGGCTGTGACAGGGCAGGGACTCTGCCGCCTGCCAGGGTCAGCGCTCAGCCTGCCTGGGGACATCCCCTTGCGCTGCAGGGAGAAGCTCTGCATGAAAGGAGCAACCCCAGCAATGCAGGGTCCTTCTGCTGTACAGAGGGTGCTGTCTGGGTGTCACGGCCCATTCGATGATGGACTCGTGATGGTTCTTTTAACCTTGATCTCAGAGTGCAAAATTAAGGCGACCAAAATGCCCAGGGGTAATAATGCAATCAAGCAGCATTACTTTATTAATTTCCCCATAAAGGGGCACGCGATAGAGAGAAAGAGGAAGAAAAAGAAAAGGGAAAAGAAAGGGGGAGAAGTAAAAGTAAAGATGAGAAATGAGGTTGTGTTTGTCACCAGTTGAGTTCCTGATGGCGATGGTCAGGCAAATCGTCAGACCGACTCTTACAGACGGTCACCATCAGGGGACACCACAGGGACCAGGGGACACCGGGGCCTCTGAAGGGACAGCCAGGGCCACCGGTGTCACCACAGGGGTGGCCGTGACCCCTGGGAAAATGAGCAGGGTCACCATGGGGTCAGCGCCACCACAGGAATGGTCGGGGCCACCGTGGGGTCAAGGCCATTGCGGGGTCAGGGTCACCACGGGGTCAAGGCCACTGTGACGAAGGTCGCGGACAGGAACCAATAAAAGTGACACCAGATCTTGGAACCGCGTCGGAGCGGTTCTTGATGGCGATGTTCAGGCAAATACTGCTCCATCTTCGGACTGACTCTCACATTGGGTCAGAGCTATTCACATCTCAAGATCACTACAGGGCACTCCCAGGCGACTTTTAAACTACTACAGCAAGTCAGTTCGTACCTGACAGGGAGGGATCCTGGTATTGAAATCCCTTTGTCTGGGTTGACGGGGTGGGCACTGGGACATAGACACTAATTTCTTGGTTCAGGATGCGGCCCTGAAATTTCAGATCCATTTCTCTTAGAGTTGTATAAACCTGGGAGTATCAGAAATTAACACACTGTGCCTTACAGACAGCTTTACGGTGACTTTTCCAGGCTCATTATTGCTGGTTTGATGTTCCCATCAGAGCCAGCACATACAGAGCTGCCCCTGGGCTGTGCCCGGCTGCTGGGAGGGGTCTGCAGGGCAGAGCTGAGCACACAGCGGGTGGGATGGGGTCTGTGACACTGACAGGAGGAGACCTGGGGACACAGACACAGCTGCAGGCAGGGACAGCTCCAGGCAGCAGAGCAGGGGGTGTTCAGGAGCTCTTTTGGTCCTTCTCTGCAGATGATGCTGGGTGTTGTCTGCTGGGCAATGATCTGACTGTCCTTTGAGCACATCCCACCTTCAGCAGCCCTGACTCTGCTCTGGCTGTCCTGCTGGGCTCACGAGCTGCCCCCAGAAAGGCCCAGCTCTGCCGTAGGATCCCAGGAGTGCTGAGCCTTTCCTTGGGGTCTGCACTCTCCTCTCAGAGCCCTTTGCTTCCCTCAGTGAGCGGTTGTGTCCTGCTCTCTCCATCACATCTCCACCTCTGGGCTGAGGCAGCGAAAGGGCAGATCTGCCCTTTCAAACAGGGCTCTCCTGCTCCACTGTGAGTTCAGTTTAGGGTTTTCTTTTAAAGAGAGATTTGTTCATGAAGTGGTTTTCAAGGCAGCACAAGTGAAAAGACAGGGCAAATGGGTAAAAGCTGCTCTCCTAACTCTGCACTGAGCCACAGAGAGATGAGCTGTTTTGCCTGTCTTGAGACTCTTCTTCATATTTTCAGTCATATAAATGAGGATTTCAACCCCTGCAAAAATCCACTCATGAGATGTGATGATGGAAAATTCAAAACATAGACAAAATCATTGTAATGACATGCTAAGCCTCTACTTTGCAGCCCACGCTCTGAAGTGTATCAAGTACTGATCTTGAACTTTTCCACTAATGGAACGTCAAATCTGACATTGCTTGTGAACGTCAAGGCTGTCACAAACCAGCTCCCATGTCCCCAGCGCAGCAGAGCAAAGCTGGTTACTTGGCCCCAGACGGGCAGAGGTCCTTCTCCTCACAGCACACTCAGCCAGCACACAGCGGAGGAAGGAAATGCATTTCAACTGGGCTTATTTATATGAAAAATGCAGTGGCTTTGCTCAGAGGAGTGTGTCCTGATTTTAAGTTGTCATTTTCTTTTTTGGAACAGAGCCCCCATGGCAAGAAACAGCAAATGTCCAACTGCAGCTCCATCACCCAGTTGCACCCCCTGGCGTTCACAGACACACGGGAGCTGTGGCTCTTGCACTTCTGGCTCTTCCTGGGCATCTACCTGGCTGCCCTCCTGGGCAATGGCCTCACCATCACCACCATAGCCTGGGACCAGCACCTCCACACCCCCAGAGCCCGCCAGAGCCCGACAAGGCCCGACAGAGCCCGCCAGAGCCTGACAGAGCCCGCCAGAGTCCGTCAAGGCCCGACAGAACCCGCTAGAGCCCGCCAGAGCCCAACAAGGCCCCCCAGAGCCCGCCAGAGCCCGACAAGGCCCGACAGAGCCCGACAGAGCCCGACAAGGCACGCCAGAGCCTGACAGAGCCTGCCAGAGCCCTCCAGAGCCGACAAGGCACGCCAGAGCCCGCCAGAGCCCGACAAGGCCGGACAGAGCCTGACAGAGCCCGCCAGAGCCCGACAAGGCCCGCCAGAGCCCGCCAGAGCCTGACAAGGCCCGACAGAGCCCGCCAGAGCCCGACAAGGCCCGACAGAGCCTGACAGAGCCCGACAGAGCCCGCCAGAGCCCAACAAGGCCCGCCAGAGCCCGCCAGAGCCCGCCAAGGCCCGACAGAGCCTGACAGAGCTTCTTCCTGCTCAACCTCTCCTTCCTCGAGCTGGACTCCATCTCCACCACTGTCCCCAAGTCCATGGCCAATTCATTCTGGGACACCAGGAGCATTTCTTACACAGGATGTGCTGCTCGAGTCTTTCTGTTTGTCTTTTTCATTTCAGCAGAGTATTTTCTTCCCATCATCATGTCCTATGACCGCTACGTTGCCATCTGTAAACCCCTGCACTACGGGACCCTCCTGGGCAGCAGAGCTTGTGTCCACATGGCAGCAGCTGCCTGGGCCACTGGGTTTCTCAGTGCTCTGCGCCATTTTCACTGCCACTGTGCAAGGGCACTGCTGTGGACCAGTTCTTCTGTGAAATTCCCCCGATCCTCAAGCTCTCCTGCTCAGACACCTACCTCGGGGATATCTGGCTTCTTGTGGCCAGTGTCTTGGTATTACTTGGGTGTTTTTTCTTTATTGGGCTGTCCTATGTGCAGATCTTCAGGGCCGTGCTGAGGATCCCCTCTGAGCAGGGACGGCACAAAGCCTTTTCCACATGCCTCCCTCACCTGGCCGTGGTCTCCCTGTTTGTCAGCATTGGCATGTTTACCTACCTGAAAACGCCCTTCATCTCCTCCCCATCCTTGGGCCTGGTTTTGTCATTTCTGTACTCAGTGTTGCCTCCAGCAGTGAACCCCCTCATCTACAGCAGGAGGAACCAGGAGCTCAAGGATGCCCTGTGGGAACTCATTTCTTATTGTTTTCTGAAGCAATAAACTCCCACCTGCTTCTACACAGGAGTTTTAATGTAGCTAATTACAGGACCAGCCTGTCATCTGGATTTTCTGTTGTTATTAGGTGTTTTTTTAATGTGATCCTGTTGTCATGCCCTTTCTAATTCTCTGTCTGATTTTCTTTTATAACTACTGGCTGTGTAAATGAAGAGCTGTGCTCTCCTTGTCTCTTAAACAAAATAAACATTCCTGTAGTAACTTGTTTTTCACTATATCCTTCCTCCAAGGCCTTTTTGGAGGTTCAGGGACAATTCCTGTGTGCGTGGGAGGAGGGGAAAAGAGTCCAGCACGGCAGCACTGCCAGGGAGCAGCTGCGCTTGGTCTTCCAGAGCTGTTCTCATTCCACTCCCACACTCTCCTTCTGATCCCTTGTACTGGTGCAAGGCCTGAGTGCTCTGGCAGCTTGGTCACCGTCCTGCTGTGTGTCAGTCCTGTGAGCGCAGGCAGGGACAGGCAATGGGCACTTGTGTGACAGATCTGGACCCAGAACAGCCTTTCCAGATAGAAAGGTGATCTCCTCAGGGCAGTGCATGATGCTTTAGGTCTTCTTCCAAAGATTCTCTCAAGAATATGCCCATGAAATTGGCCACGGATGCAAACCCCAGGGTACAGCTGAACAGTGTGTGTGTGCGGGGCTGGCACACAGCAGTGTCCTCTCACAGCCAGGCCTCCTGCCAGAGACCTGCAGGACCAGCAGAGCAGGGGCTGGGCTGTGCCCGTGTGCACCGGACACCCCACAGAAGCTGCCCCAGGACATCGTCACGAACTGCCCCTCATAACCACCATTTCCAGCACTGGTCTCTCTCCCCACCTCACAGATGTTGCTCTTCCCCCCATGGAGGGACACTGAATGAGCAGGTCAGAAATCCATGTTTGCTTTGTACAGATGAGATGTGAGCACGCACATCACGGATGTGAGGTGAGATGTACCCAAGTAAGCACAAACAACATCAACTATTCCTGGGAGTTCCATGAAGGCCTGTGGGACAGACAGTGCCTTGAGGTCACTTCATGTTGGCAGAAACATCCTATGGGAAACCACCTGAATGCAGCACTGGGTTGTGCTTCCTTGAACTGTGATCCCCGTGTCCATTCCTCATGGCGTGGGACATCTCAGATGAGTGCAGAGCAGGGTGACATGCCACAAGGCTGGGGTGCCTCCCATCCTTTGGGAGTGGCAACAGGAGGCCAGAGGGAAACCAAGACTACGGCCTCTATGTGCAACAGGGAAAGATTCTGTCTCTGAACATCCCACTCAGAGAGGTTCTGGGGTCCTTGGAAAAGGCAGACATCCAACCGAACTTCAAGAAGGGCTCTTTATTAAAACCCAGCCATTTTCCTCAAGAAGAGCTGCTCCTCCACCTGGTTTAGCGCCAGCAGCACAGGGCTCTCAGGATCCATCGTGATCTTGGCCGCTTCCATGAAGAGCGCACGATGACAATGGTCTGAGTTGCCAGGAAGCAGATGGAAGGCTCACTGTCATTCTCCAAGGGTTGAATGGCTGCCAGAGAAAGAAGCAGAGCCCAGGTGACCTCTCAAGTCTGGCCCCCAGGAATCCCCTCCCGACCACGCTCCCTACTCACCTCTGCAGATCACAGGCAGCTTCTCGTTGCATGTGCCCCTCAGGTGCCACACAGCCAGCCCTGGGCACAGAGCTCCATCAGCCCCTGCTCCCTCCCCTCACCAGGGCTGAGCCCAGGGGAGAGCAGGAGCTGAGATGGTGGGACCAAGCAAGGCAGCCACCAAGCCCACCTGTGTGGGCAGGGCTGGGAGGGGAGGCCAAGGCCCTGCACGGGGCAGCAGGGGCTCTGGCAGGCACAGGGCTGCTCCTTGTGCCAGGGCAGCGGTGGGGACCGGGGCCAGGCTGCCAAGAGAGGGACCCTGGGGACTGTGACTCACCGATGAACCTCAAGGCCGCCTCTCGCAAGCTGGCCTGAGCATCCATCAGGTATGGCAGGCTCTGAATCAAGAACTCTTGAGCTCTGCTTCTGTCCTGCTCCAGCTGGAGAGAGCACAAGGGTGTGAGCACGTCAGTGTCCCTCCCCACTTGGCTGGATCAGTCTCTCCTCCCAGGAACCCCCGTTCCCCTTCCCCTCCGGCCATTCCCGTGTTCCAGCCAGGAGCCCTGTGGGGCTGAGGCTGAGAGAGAGACACAGGCTGAGGAGTGCCAGGGCTGCTGAGAGCCCTCCATCCCAGTGGGTGCAGGGAGGGCAGCGGGACAGAGAGAAGAGCCCTTGGGGGCTCTGTTCTTGAGGACAGGGAACAAGGATGCAGCCTGGAGCTGCAGCAGGACAGGCGAGGCACATCTGCAGAGCCCACAGCACAGATATGTGCCTTTGTCCAGCCTGGGCCCTGGGCCTTGGGGGTCGTCCTCACCAAGCACTCTCCAATCCTCCATTTCTGCTGTGTCTGCACCAGGTGTTCGAGCTGTTTCCACTTGAGGAGCTCTGCTGCACCAAGGAGGCCTTCCCTGGCGACCTACGGAACAGCAGAAGCTGGGAGATGGCAGCATGGTCTGGAGAAGGAGATCTGGCATCACCCTCCTCTGGGCTCCGTTCCTGGGATGATTCTGCCCTTAGGGAGCTGAGACATGCCCTGGCCCAATCATCCAGGGGTCTCTTCCCTGCGTCACTGCTCAGCTTTGAAATCTGTACCTTGGCCACGCTCTGCGTTTGGTCACTCATGTGGAAGAAGAGTGGGAGCAGGCCAAGTCGCACCCTGTTCTTCGTCTTTCTCTTGTTGTTACCCACCAACACCTTCATCAGGTCTCTGAAGAGGCTGATGGACATCTCTCTCAGCTGGCTCAGCTCCTGGAAGGGAGAAGCACAGTAGGACCTGAACACCAGCAGCTCTCTGCCCACAGTGAGCAGAAGCTCCTGCATGGCTGATGTGAGGGGAGGTGCTCCAGGGCAGCATTCTGCACACTGCAGTTGTGGGCCAGATCTGCGGCCCTGCGTACAGGAAAGGCCACTCAAGAGACTTGTTCAGGCAGTGCCTGTGCCTCAAAGTGCTCTCCCAGCCACCCAGCGACCCCCACCAGCTTCAGCAGCCATGGTGGGGAGGAGCTGTGGGAGCAGCTGGCAGGGAGAAGCTGGGCTGGGCTGCAGAACACAGAAACCATCCCACAAGAGCCTCAGGGAGAAAGCAGAGAAGAAGCCCCTGCTCCGCGTGGCTGGGCTGAAGGGCAGCTCTCATTGTCCAGTTCTCATCCACAAGGTTCAGGCTTATATCAGCCTTACATCATCGAAAAAGGGCGGGAGAAATTCTGTCAGCAGCACAGCCATGGGGGTGGCCTCCTTCCTCTCCAGCTGAGCCATCACGTTTCTGAAGACCACCAGAGCCTTGATCTTGATAGCCTTATTGCCGTACTGCAGGACCCACAATAGGTCTGGCAGCATGACCTTCATTTTTCTTGCCTGTATGAAAAAGAGAGTTGCCCTCTTGGGACCAGGTCGATGCCTGGAGAGCTCCCCAGGCAGCCACCAGGCCCCACCATGGCAGGGAGGGCCTTCGGAGCAGTCACCCCTGCTCCTGACTGCCAGCCAAGGCCAAGCCCGAACCCACTGCCCCGGCCCTTGGCTGCCAACATGGCTGCCCTTGGTGACGCCCTACTCACCATCTCGTGTCTCTCTGACAGCGTCATCATGCCCCTGAGCAACAGGGAGAGCAGCGTTGGTCTTCGTTGCCTCAGAAACCTACTGACTTGGTACATTGGAGCAAACGCCTCATCTTGCAGGTCACTGCTGGCCAGCATCTGAAAGCAAGCCAGCAGTGAGCAACTGGCAGAGCTGGTGGGGCTCCTTGCACCGTGCAGCTCCTGGGGCACCAGGAGCTTTTTCCAGTAACTCACAGCCAAGCGAAGGATGGAGGCGTCGTCCCGGTGTGTATATAAGATCCTACGGTGCCGGTCCTGCAGTTGGATGTGCAGCTCCTTCAAGACGTTCTGCAAGGTCTGGGGCACGGAGAACATCACCTCCCACAGTGCCAGGGCAGTCCTGCAAGAGAGCGCTCTGTCAGCAGGGCAGCCTGGGCCACAGCAGCGTGTCCAGGCTCAGCGCTGCAGGACGCTTGGGATGCCCTGGGCAGCAGCAGAGGGCTGAGCTGCTGCTCCCGTGGGGCTGGCAGGAGTGCAGTGGGGGGCTCTGGGCTGTCTTGCTCAGCTGTGCCTGCTGTGGGCCTGGCTGAGCCCCAGCGCTGGCAAATGTGGTGGGATGGAGGGTCCTGCTCCTCGGGGCTGTCCTGCAGGATTCCTTGGCGCTGGCAGCCAGAGCGTCTCCAGGCCCCTCTCCCCACAGGGAACAAGCCCTCATGGCTTTTGGGGCCAGTACCTGTCTCCTGGTGGTGCGATTGTCAGCAGCGTCGAGACCACCTCCCCAGGGCATTTGTCAGCCATCTCGACAATGAGGGACTCCACACTCTGCCGGGCTGCTGTCGTGTTTATGCTCTCCAGGTTTCTGTGGATGCAGCTCGTGATCTTTGGTACCTGGAGGGGACAAAGGTGAGGATGGCGCTGCCACTGGAGTGCAGCCATTTTTTCAGCTGTCCTTCCCATCCCTCTCTGCCGCCTTCACGTGGCTTCACTGTTCCGAGACACCGGGATTTGAGAGGAAAAGACGGATGGAGGGAGGAACAAGGCCTGACAGGGCCAAAGGGCAATCCAGCCAAAGGCCACTTACATCCACCAGCCAGAAATCACAGTTTCTCTTCACCGTGTTCAGCATGTTTCTGGCCGCCTCCTTGTCAAAGGTGCTGGAGTCTCTCATTGCCTCGATTAACACCAGGACCACGTCTGTTTTCTCACAAGGCTGGAGGTCTTCTGCAAAGAACTATGGGAAGAAGGGAGGCAGCGAAGCCAAGTCACACCCGGTGCCCTGATGCTGCTGCTTAGCCGGGCAGTGCCAGCAGCCCTGCAGAGGCACCCGGCGGTGCTGCAACAGTGCCTGCAGCCAAACTGGGAGCAGGGGCGGCAGTGACTGCTGGGGAGGATGAGAAGAGAGGCCCCAGGTTGAGGGAGAAGGTTTGGGCTCATGGGCACAGGGTGCTGGCCCTGCCGTGAACCAGGGCTTGCTGGTGGCCAGGAGGACTGGGGCTGCTGCTGGGACACTGGAGCACACCCTCGCATTGTCCCTGCTTGGGGACAGCAGGAACCCTCTCAGCAGGGACCATGCCAGCCCCGCTGATTGTGGAGGCCTTTGCTCACACAAGGCCCCTGCTGATGCCACAGCCAAGGATGCCAGCCAGAGCCGGGAGCTCGTTACCTCGATAATGTGAGCAGCACTCGGTGAAGAACGCAAGGAGGTGGTCTTGGCTTCACAGTCCTCCTGGAGATGTGCGTTCTCCTCTGGCAGTGTCGTGCCTAAAAAGCGGGCAAACACAGAACAGTTGGTAAGACACAGCAGCTTCCCCAGTACCAGAAAGAGCTTTGAACTTGGAGTGGCCGAGGAGAGAGGTCATGTCAGTGCAGGAGGTGGTGGAGAGTGGTGCCATGGAAAGCCTGACCTGCCTCCAGTGTACGTGTGTGAATGCTCCTGGCTGTGGAAACTGCAAGGCCCTAGAGCTCTGTGTGCAGTCCCACAGCTCAGTCCCCATGGCTGGAGTAACGTGGGAGATGTGGGGGAGGGCTCGCATGGCTGGAGTGCTGCGGGGCAGGGATACAGGACCCCCGGGAGAGATGGGAAGATGCAGCACAACTGTGTCCTGCTCTCCTAAGGAGCAGCTCAGCTACACGTGAGCATCACGGTCTGGGAGAGAGCGTGGGGGTCAGGAGCAGAGGAGGGGCAGTGCTGGTGACACGGAGGTCCATCACAATGCCAAGGAAGATGAGAGTCCATGTGTTCCGGTTCCACCTCAGACGTGGGCAACCAGCCAGCGTCTGCTAAAGGAGGAGAGCAGGAAGGGCTGCAGAGAGGGTTTGCAGGCAGGACAGAGCAGAGGAAGGAGCTCTGCCCCATGTCCATCCCAGTGCCTGCTGCCCTGGCACGGTTGTCCCATGCGTGTCATGGCTGGAGGGTGCCTGGCAGACGGGCTGAGATGCTGGAGCCAGGCAGGACAGGGAAAGCCCCCAGTGCAGCGGGTGAGGAACTCGCTTCAGACGGGCAGGAAAGGTCCCCGTCCCACAGCACGGCTGCCTCCTGCCCACCCAGCTGCCTCTCGCTGCCAGTGCCCTGGAGCAGGAGCTGGGTCCCCTCTGCCTGCAGAAGCTGTGCTGGCGCCAGCTCCCAGCTCAGAGCAGCCCTGCACTTCAGGCAGCATAATCACCACCCATGGGAACCCCCTGCCAGCCTGTGGGGAAACGTGATGCTGGTGTGGAGCAGAGAGCCATAGCTGGGCCCCACCCTGGCCAGACAATCAGGGCCTCTCACTCACCGATCTGCAGTGGCTGGACCACATCCACCTGGTTGGGGTCCAGTGGAGATCTGAGCTCCTGGGGAGCCCCAACCTCCTCCTGCCAGGCCACCCTGGGGCGGCTGGGGGGTCTCTCCTGCCAGGCCAGCCTAGGTCGGATCGGGGGTCTCTCCGCCATTTTGCAGACAAAGGCTACGACTAAGGATGGGGAAGGCGGATGCTTCGGAAAAATGCCTTGGTGCTGCAGCTCTGCCAGAGGCAGCGACGAAAGGTGTGGGCTGCGCTCGTGTGCTCCTCGTTGGGGAAAGACGTGAGCTGCGCTCAGGAGCTCCTTGCTCCAAGTCTGCCAGGGGCAGCAGAGAGTCTGCCGGAGGCAGCTAGAGCTAGGTTGTGGTTGGACTCGACGATCTTAAGTGTGTCTTCCAACCAAAAAGATTCTCCGATTCTCTGAAAGACGTGGGCTACGCGCGGGGGCTCTCGCCAGCTCCGTGCTCACACCCTGTCTCCTCACCGTCCTGTCGGACAGTGTGGGCTGGGCCCGCAGCTGCGCTGAGCACGTGCAGGGCAGTGGGTGTCACCAAGTGAGGTCACAAAGGGCCCCACTGTGACCCTGCGCCTGGGGAGGGAGGCCAGGGTGTCCCTTGGGAGGCACAGGCCAGCTCAGCCCTGGGCACCTGGGTTCTCTCAGGGTGGCCATGGCTAAATTTCAATGCCAATTTCTAAACCCATTGCTCTGAGCATAGTCTTTAACAGTCCGTTGCACCGCTCCATTTTCCTGGTGGCTGGTGCATGATGGGGATGTCACAGACCCACTCAATGCCACGGTCCTTGGTCCAGACGTCTATGAGGATGTTGTGGAAATGAGTCCCGTTGTCTGGCTCAGCTCTCTCTGGGCTACCGCGTCACCACAGGACTTGCTTTTCAAGGCCCAGGACAGTGTTGCGGGCAGTGCCGTGGGACACGGTGCATGTTTCCAGCCAATGGCTGCCCCATTGTAAGCACAGAGCTCGTGCCGTGGCGGGTTTGTGTCAGTGTGATATATTCAATTTGCCAGGCCTCCCCATGTTTACACTTTAGTCATCGCCCCCCATACCACACAGGCTTTGCCTGCTTGGCTTGTTTGATCGTAGCACATGTTTCACAACGGTGAATAACCCGTGCAAGAGCGTGCATGGTCAAGTCCACCCCTCGACTGTGAGTCCATTCATATGTTGCATCCCTTCCTCGATGACCTGAGGCATCGTGGGCCCAATGGGGCATCAATAATTCACCTTCATCTTGCCAGTGCAAATCTATTTCAGCCACTTTAATCTTGGCAGCTCGATCCCCCTGCTTGTTGTTCTTATCAGATTCTTCAGTGGACCGACACTTGGGCACATGGGCTTCTACGTGGCAAACTCTCACAGGCAGGTTCTCCAGCCGGGCAGCAATATCTCGCCATGATTCAGCAGCCCAGATGGGTTGGGCTCTGCGCTGCCAGCGGCTCCGCTTCCATTGCTGGAACCAGCGCCACGGGGCATTTCCACCATCCATGAGAGAGCAGAGGTGAAGCTGCTTAGATGCTGGGGCCTCTTCAGCCCCTGTCAGGATGGCGGGTGCTGGGTCTCGTGGGGCCTCTGCCCCACAGCATGGGCTGTGGCCCAGCGTACAGCAGGGGCCACAATGGTCGGACGCTGTTGGCGGTGGCGGCGAGAAGCCAGATGGCCCATGGCTGCGTTCCAGCGGCACAGCCCGTGATACTGACTGTGTGAGCGGGTGGTGCCACGGACACGCGGGGTCTGGAACATGGGGGTGGCCGGGAGATGGGAGGGACAGGGAGGGTGGCAGAGAGGAAGGGGCCCCGGGCCTGGGCCGGGGCTGCTCGAGCTCGGGGCAGCCTGAGCACTCTGCCCTGGTTTGGGTGCCACACTGCCATGTGGCGCTGTGTCCTCTGATTGGCAGTCTGGGATTTCCCTCTGGCTCCTCCCATCAAATGATTGGTCAGACTGTTTGTCAATGATCCATGTGCTGCACTCCCACCAGGTGTGACTGGTGCAGCTAGCACAGCCCGGCCCTGAATGCTGCCCAGTTTGTTCAACTCTCGTCACCTTTTTGCAGGTCTCAAAGCTTGATTGGCTGGTTACCTCTCAGTCACATGGCTCGCCCCGCCTCCTCAAATGTGATTTGCTCTCCTCGGTCCACTGACTCTCTAGAGACTTCGGCTTGGTTGTTGCCAGGCAACGAGCTCCACCTAAAAATGGAGCTGTGCGGCCTGAGCAAAGGCCATGGGTGATAAACGACACGTTGGGACTCTGAACATGAGGATTTGGCCCCAAGAAGGAGGCTCTGGGCACTCAAAAGGACGGGCAGATGCTACAGATGGCGCTTTGGGCCCTGAACATGAGGGGACCCTCTTGGTTCCCACCCGAGCTGGGTTTGGTGCCCAAAGAGTGGGAAGAGGAGCAGTGGTTGGTGAGGACGTATTGGATCATGTGGGACCTGAGCCCGACGTCCATGGGGTGGAACAAGGGGTGGAGAAAGAACTGTTGGGGTGGCGACACTGCTCCTGCGTGGAGCTCCAGAGGCTGCAGGAGGATTTCTGCTCCACAAGGGACCAGCACAAGCCAGTGGCCCGTTCCTGTCTGTCACTGCTCTGGGGTTGTGACCTCGGCAGCACCTGCACAGCAGGAGTGTCCTCACTGCCAGCACCGGCTCTTTCCTCTGTCTGCACCTCTGTCCCCATCTCCCCGTGCTCTCCTCCCTCCCAGGCACCTTTTCCGCCTCCTCCAGGACCCACCAAGGCCTCTGTCTGTCTCTAAAAGGAAAGAAAAACTTTCCACTCTGACGCCATCAAATAAGCGCATGAAATGAAAACATTTTTAATGGGAAGGGTAACCCTAACGTTTCCCTGTCTGAATGGTTTTAATAATTGTACTGCAGTTTTTAAAAAATCGTGTAGCTTTAGTTTCTACTGGGAGGTTGTCTTCCGTGTGCCGTTGAGATTTCACACATATTATACCACTTTCTTTATTCTCCCTGTTCAGTTGCCTTCGACACGTATCATGTTATGTCCATAGGCAGCCATCCAGAATTTGTGTTTATTTTTGATATTGTTAGGTATTGCAGTTGAGACGGACAAATGACATAGACCAAGTTCTTAGGTAAAAACAGCAGTCTCCATTTATTGCCACAAACATCTTTTTATGTATTTTTCCAGCTCAAGTGTCTTTTTGCTATTGGTTACAAGTTGCGGCAGTAGCATCTCATTGGCTAATTTTGCTGTCATCAGTGTCACTCTTTTACTCCCTTCTCTCTCATGGCTACACCTCAATATCTCTGGATACTCCTTTAGTTCCATCTTTCTCACAGGTAGGCCTTAGTATCTTCAAGGCTAATTTCTGTTCCCATGTCCTCCCTTAGGGAATCCACAGACTCACCATAGTCCCCCACAAGATACCAAACTGAGGGTGTCAGTTCATCCCCGGGGCCACACACACGTGCCACACGCATTTCCTCCATCGCCTCCTCCTCTGGTGACACACAAGAGTTGACAGCACATGAGGTTTTGATAAGAATCTCTCCAAGCACTTCAGTTTCTCCCTGGATATTCCAAAGGCACCAGTGTCACATTTGGACAGGGACAGCCATAGCCCACTCCATGAGGCTCTGTATGGGGATAGAGGGGAAGATTTGGGGAGGAGGTTAGTGAAATGTAAATACGCTCAAGTGACTTGCACTTGTCTGTAGAAAAAGCACATGCATCACACTAATTGTTCTACTGACCTTGTGTGCTTGATGAGTAGAACCTCTGCGTTAGATAACATAGGCCTGTGAGAAACTGCAGGCACCTCATCACTATGTCTGAGGTTCCTGCTTGGTTGTGAGGAAGAGCGGGAAGCTGCGCCTGCCTGAAGCCTTGAAATACAGGCGAGCTCAGCAGTTCCGGTGATCTTCCAGCAGGGTGAACTGACCAGCGCCTGCGTCCCCGCTTCTGTCACCTCTGCCTGGGAGCTCCGGTGTGGCTTCGGAGATCCCCCAGTAGAGAGGGAACTAAAATAAAACTTGCTCTTTGCAAATGCATTTGTGGCCTCTGGCTCTTCTTGCGATGTGCCTGCGTATGTGTACACAGGCTCTGCAAACAAAACATTGCTCTTGTCCATGGCACTGTGTCAACAGAGCCTGATAGAGCCCAACAGCACCTGACAAAGTCTGACAGGGCCAGACAGAGCCCGACAAAGCGTGAAAGAGCCCATATGACCCCAAGAGAGTCCAAGAGGGCATGAAAGAGCCCTACAGAGCTTGACAGAGTCCGACAGGGCCCAAGAGAGACCAACAGAGGGTCCAGAGAAGAGCAACAAGACTGGTGAAGGGACTTGAGCACAAGACCTGTGGGGAGAGGCTGAGGGAGCTGGGCTTGTTTAGTCCGGAGAAGAGGAGGCTTAGAGGTGAGCTCATCACTCTCTAGAACTACCTGAAGGGAAGTTGTGGCCAGCTGGGACTGGGTGCCATGATCTAGCAAATGGGCTGGAGTTGGACCAAGGGTTGGACTTGATGACCTCTGCGGTCTTTTCCAACCCAGTCGATTCTGTGATTCTGCGAACAGAGCCTGACAGAGTTTCACAGAGCCTGACAGGGCCCAAAGAACATGATCATGACTTGCAGGGTACAGTCACGCTTGATTTTAAAATGCCAGTCTAGTCTATTTATCTTCACTGCTTATTTGGCTATTTGTAGAGGACACAAAGCACTTGTACTGCAATCCTATATGCTATGCTATGTAGTCCTGTGTACTATTTGTTCCTCCATACTGTTTAATCAACACTTGCAGCCAGATGTCCTAGCAAAATCTTGCACATACCTCGAGAACTGACCAGGAACAGTGGCCACATGTTGCTAAAATCATCTCTAAAAGCTTCTAAACTCAGTTTCTAGAAATAGGACAGATCCTGGCACCGTGACTGATAGAGAGCTCTTCAGACTCCTGCCCAAGCGATTTTGGGGGATAGAAAATATCAGCTGCACTGAGTTTTTTCTTCACAAGCTTTTCCTTCATCATTTTTTAAAGAATCATTTCACATTATTCCCCGTATGTTCATTAGCATCAAGTCTGATCTTTTATTTCCCAAGAAAAATTTAACCATGTCAACAAAAGACTAGTGGAAACCACCAGTCTGCAGTCCAGGTTAAAATCTCTCTGAGTATCCACATGAGAGAAACAAAACATGAAATGAAGACAGAGACGTGGAGTGGAACTCCTCCAGCTTCTTCTAGAAAGTCTACTTCTCCATTACAGACATATAAAGCAGTTACCTGGAATATGGAGGCGTATGCTTTTACATTCCATCAAATCCTTCACAAAATCGTTTGTAAACGATTGTTTGCTGAATGCCTTGCTGACTTCCAGGTAACAGACCACCACTGCTCTGCCCACGGCCAGCAACCCCGTCCTTTCCTCACAGAGAACAAAGAGGATGGACAGACACAACCTGCCCTGGGTAAAACCCATCACCTTCTCTTTCAGACACCCAGAAATGGGGTTCCAGTGGACACGTTCTGGGGCACAGCCCTTGGTTCCCCTGCTCACCCACCTGCCATTTTTGAGAAGTGCACACACTGTGTGAGAGCTGCCAGTGGTCAGGGAGTCCCCCCAGTCTCCATGAGCTTTCCAAGATGATGGAGAGTGGCTTCACTGTGACATCGTCCTGCTGTCTCAGCTCCTGGGGTGCTGCCCCTCCTGTCCCATAGACTGGAAAGGATTGTGTTAGTTCCAGTGATCCCTGACTTGATCCCCATCCACTGCTGCTTGTTCTGCCTCCAGTCACAGAGGCCTGAGAGACCTTGCTGGTGAAGATGGAGAGCAAGACACACAGGGAATGTCACTTCCTTCCCTTATTAAATTCGTCAGTGGCCACATGTTGTCTTTGTTTCTCCTTTAACTGTTCCTGCAGTAGTAACAGCTCATTATGGGGACCTTCAATTGCCTTACAGGTCTAGACTGAGTTCTGATCTGGACTGCTGCTGTGCTTGGAGTCTGCTGTCATTGAGCACCAGATGAACTCACTCCTGCCACCCTGCCTGGCAGTTTATTCCATCCGTGTCACAGCTCTGTCTGCAGCACTGACAGCTCCAGCCCACCCCGTCAGGTCCCTGGCTGAGGACATTGCCTCACATCTGGGCTGAACCACCCCAGCTGTGGCACCAGCCCGGCTCTGACCTGCCACAGGAAACCTGGTACCAAGTGTCCAAGACCGCATGTGTGCAAAGGCTTTGCCTCAGAGCACAGACATGACATGGCCACAGATTGTTGAATGTCTCTCTACACCTAGGACTATAAAACCAGAATAAAATGCCTGAATTCATTCAACTGAAGATGCTCCTCCCCCAGCGTGGAGGAATTAGATCCTTTGCTGTAACATTCCTGGTGTCCTGTCTAACGATGGGGCAAGAAAATATGTTTCTCATGCCAAAATTATTTCTTAATATGAAAAAAACTACTGCAGGAAAGAATTGTCTCTGTAGTGGTGAGAGAAGAAACATCACTGATTATTTCAGACTTTTTCATGGGCCATTCCCCTGGAGATCCAGGAAGAACACAAGGGAGCCCAGAGGGCACAGAGAAAGGGACCTCATGGGCTGCTGCTGTGCTGCTGAGCTGGGCTGGGCTCCTGGGACACAGGGAGCTCATGGCAAGCGGCAGCGCTGCAGAGAGACAGCTCTGCCCAGGAGCAGCTCCTCTGCAAAGCGCAGCAGGCCTGAGGTTTCTGCCTGGGCATCTCAGGGAGACGAGCCAGGCAGAGAGAGATTAAAGGTGGTCAGGACTGGGAGGATGACTGAGAGCTCACTGGAGGAGAAATCTTTGCAGCCCTTGCCATGGTAAGTCTCTGGCTGCAGGGCAATGCAGCTGTAGCTCCTGGAATTATCTCCTAAAATTGGCACAGGCACAGCTTGTGGGATCTGTACAGAGGGGGCTCTTGTTCAAGCAGTTTTGAACAGCTGTGAAGCCAGGTGAGCACCCAGGGGTGCCCAGGGCTGTCCTGCAGAGCAGGGTCCCTGCACCCCAGGGCTGTGACAGGGCAGGGACTCTGCCGCCTGCCAGGGTCAGCGCTCAGCCTGCCCGGGGACATCCCCTTGCGCTGCAGGGAGAAGCTCTGCATGAAAGGAGCAACCCCAGCAATGCAGGGTCCTTCTGCTGTACAGAGGGTGCTGTCTGGGTGTCACGGCCCATTCGATGATGGACTCGTGATGGTTCTTTTAACCTTGATCTCAGAGTGCAAAATTAAGGTGACCAAAATGCCCAGGGGTAATAATTCAATCAAGCAGCATTACTTTATTAATTTCCCCTTAAATGGGCACGCGATAGAGAGAAAGAGGAAGAAAAAGAAAAGGGAAAAGAAACGGGGAGAAGAAAAAGTAAAGATGAGAAATGAGGTTGTGTTTGTCACCAGTTGAGTTCCTGATGGCGATGGTCAGGCAAATCGTCAGACCGACTCTTACAGATGGTCACCATCAGGGGACACCACAGGGACCAGGGGACACCAGGGCCTCTGAAGGGACAGCCAGGGCCACCGGTGTCACCACAGGGGTGGCCGGGACCCTTGGGAAAATGAGCAGGGTCACCATGGGGTCAGCACCACCACAGGGATGGTCGAGGCCACCGTGGGGTCAAGGCCATTGGGGGGTCCGGGTCACCACGGGGTCAAGGCCACTGTGACGAAGGTCGCGGACAGGAACCAATAAAACTGACACCAGATCTTGGAACCGTGTCGGAGCGGTTCTTGATGGCGATGTTCAGGCAAATACTGCTCCATCTTCGGACCGACTCTTACATTGGGTCAGAGCTATTCACATCTCAAGATCACTACAGGGCACTCCCAGGCGACTTTTAAACTAGTACAGCAAGTCGGTTGGTACCTGACAGGGAGGGATCCTGGTATTGAAATCCCTCTGTCTGGGTTGACGGGGTGGGCACTGGGACATAGAAACTAATTTCTTGGTTCAGGATGCGGCCCTGAAATTTCAGATCCATTTCTCTTAGAGTTGTATAAACCTGGGAGTATCAGAAATTAACACACTGTGCCTTACAGACAGCTTTACGGTGACTTTTCCAGGCTCATTATTGCTGGTTTGATGTTCCCATCAGAGCCAGCACATACAGAGCTGCCCCTGGGCTGTGCCCGGCTGCTGGGAGGGGTCTGCAGGGCAGAGCTGAGCACACAGCGGGTGGGATGGGGTCTGTGACACTGACAGGAGGAGACCTGGGGACACAGACACAGCTGCAGGCAGGGACAGCTCCAGGCAGCAGAGCAGGGGGTGTTCAGGAGCTCTTTTGGTCCTTCTCTGCAGATGATGCTGGGTGTTGTCTGCTGGGCAATGATCTGACTGTCCTTTGAGCACATCCCACCTTCAGCAGCCCTGACTCTGCTCTGCCTGTCCTGCTGGGCTCACGAGCTGCCCCCAGAAAGGCCCAGCTCTGCCGTAGGATCCCAGGAGTGCTGAGCCTTTCCTTGGGGTCTGCACTCTCCTCTCAGAGCCCTTTGCTTCCCTCAGTGAGCGGTTGTGTCCTGCTCTCTCCATCACATCTCCACCTCTGGGCTGAGGCAGCGAAAGGGCAGATCTGCCCTTTCAAACAGGGCTCTCCTGCTCCACTGTGAGTTCAGTTTTGGGTTTTCTTTTAAAGAGAGATTTGTTCATGAAGTGGTTTTCAAGGCAGCACAAGTGAAAAGACAGGGCAAATGGGTAAAAGCTGCTCTCCTAACTCTGCACTGAGCCACAGAGAGATGAGCTGTTTTGCCTGTCTTGAGACTCTTCTTCATATTTTCAGTCATATAAATGAGGATTTCAACCCCTGCAAAAATCCACTCATGAGATGTGATGATGGAAAATTCAAAACATAGACAAAATCATTGTAATGACATGCTAAGCCTCTACTTTGCAGCCCACGCTCGGAAGTGTATCAAGTACTGATCTTGAACTTTTCCACTAATGGAACGTCAAATCTGACATTGCTTGTGAACGTCAAGGCTGTCACAAACCAGCTCCCATGTCCCCAGCGCAGCAGAGCAAAGCTGGTTGCTTGGCCCCAGACGGGCAGAGGTCCTGCTCCTCACAGCACACTCAGCCAGCACACAGCGGAGGAAGGAAATGCATTTCAACTGGGCTTATTTATATGAAAAATGCAGTGGCTTTGCTCAGAGGAGTGTGTCCTGATTTTAAGTTGTCATTTTCTTTTTTGGAACAGAGCCCCCATGGCAAGAAACAGCAAATGTCCAACTGCAGCTCCATCACCCAGTTGCTCCCCCTGGCGTTCACAGACACAGGGGAGCTGTGGCTCTTGCACTTCTGGCTCTTCCTGGGCATCTACCTGGCTGCCCTCCTGGGCAATGGCCTCACCATCACCACCATAGCCTGGGACCAGCACCTCCACACCCCCAGAGCCCGCCAGAGCCCGACAAGGCCCGACAGAGCCCGCCAGAGCCCGCCAGAGCCCGACAAGGCCCGCCAGAGCCCGACAGAGCCCGACAAGGCCCGACAGAGCCTGACAGAGCTTCTTCCTGCTCAACCTCTCCTTCCTCGAGCTGGGCTCCATCTCCACCACTGTCCCCAAGTCCATGGCCAATTCATTCTGGGACACCAGGAGCATTTCTTACACAGGATGTGCTGCTCGAGTCTTTCTGTTTGTCTTTTTCATTTCAGCAGAGTATTTTCTTCCCATCATCATGTCCTATGACCGCTACGTTGCCATCTGTAAACCCCTGCACTACGGGACCCTCCTGGGCAGCAGAGCTTGTGTCCACATGGCAGCAGCTGCCTGGGCCACTGGGTTTCTCAGTGCTCTGCGCCATTTTCACTGCCACTGTGCAAGGGCACTGCTGTGGACCAGTTCTTCTGTGAAATTCCCCCGATCCTCAAGCTCTCCTGCTCAGACACCTACCTCGGGGAAATCTGGCTTCTTGTGGCCAGTGTCTTGGTATTACTTGGGTGTTTTTTCTTTATTGGGCTGTCCTATGTGCAGATCTTCAGGGCCGTGCTGAGGATCCCCTCTGAGCAGGGACGGCACAAAGCCTTTTCCACATGCCTCCCTCACCTGGCCGTGGTCTCCCTGTTTGTCAGCATTGGCATGTTTACCTACCTGAAAACGCCCTTCATCTCCTCCCCATCCTTGGGCCTGGTTTTGTCATTTCTGTACTCAGTGTTGCCTCCAGCAGTGAACCCCCTCATCTACAGCAGGAGGAACCAGGAGCTCAAGGATGCCCTGTGGAAACTCATTTCTTATTGCTTTCTGAAGCAATAAACTCCCACCTGCTTCTACACGGGAGTTTTAATGCAGCTAATTACAGGACCAGCCTGTCATCTGGATTTTCTGTTTTTATTAGGTGTTTTTTTAATGTGATCCTGTTGTCATGCCCTTTCTAATTCTCTGTCTGATTTTCTTTTATAACTACTGGCTGTGTAAATGAAGAGCTGTGCTCTCCTTGTCTCTTAAACAAAATAAACATTCCTGTAGTAACTTGTTTTTCACTATATCCTTCCTCCAAGGCCTTTTTGGAGGTTCAGGGACAATTCCTGTGTGCGTGGGAGGAGGGGAAAAGAGTCCAGCACGGCAGCACTGCCAGGGAGCAGCTGCGCTTGGTCTTCCAGAGCTGTTCTCATTCCACTCCCACACTCTCCTTCTGATCCCTTGTACTGGTGCAAGGCCTGAGTGCTCTGGCAGCTTGGTCACCGTCCTGCTGTGTGTCAGTCCTGTGAGCGCAGGCAGGGACAGGCAATGGGCACTTGTGTGACAGATCTGGACCCAGAACAGCCTTTCCAGATAGAAAGGTGATCTCCTCAGGGCAGTGCATGATGCTTTAGGTCTTCTTCCAAAGATTCTCTCAAGAATATGCCCATGAAATTGGCCACGGATGCAAACCCCAGGGTACAGCTGAACAGTGTGTGTGTGCGGGGCTGGCACACAGCAGTGTCCTCTCACAGCCAGGCCTCCTGCCAGAGACCTGCAGGACCAGCAGAGCAGGGGCTGGGCTGTGCCCGTGTGCACCGGACACCCCACAGAAGCTGCCCCAGGACATCGTCACGAACTGCCCCTCATAACCACCATTTCCAGCACTGGTCTCTCTCCCCACCTCACAGATGTTGCTCTTCCCCCCATGGAGGGACACTGAATGAGCAGGTCAGAAATCCATGTTTGCTTTGTACAGATGAGATGTGAGCACGCACATCACGGATGTGAGGTGAGATGTACCCAAGTAAGCACAAACAACATCAACTATTCCTGGGAGTTCCATGAAGGCCTGTGGGACAGACAGTGCCTTGACGTCACTTCATGTTGGCAGAAACATCCTATGGGAAACCACCTGAATGCAGCACTGGGTTGTGCTTCCTTGAACTGTGATCCCCGTGTCCATTCCTCATGGCGTGGGACATCTCAGATGAGTGCAGAGCAGGGTGACATGCCACAAGGCTGGGGTGCCTCCCATCCTTTGGGAGTGGCAACAGGAGGCCAGAGGGAAACCAAGACTACGGCCTCTATGTGCAACAGGGAAAGATTCTGTCTCTGAACATCCCACTCAGAGAGGTTCTGGGGTCCTTGGAAAAGGCAGACATCCAACCGAACTTCAAGAAGGGCTCTTTATTAAAACCCAGCCATTTTCCTCAAGAAGAGCTGCTCCTCCACCTGGTTTAGCGCCAGCAGCACAGGGCTCTCAGGATCCATCGTGATCTTGGCCGCTTCCATGAAGAGCGCACGATGACAATGGTCTGAGTTGCCAGGAAGCAGATGGAAGGCTCACTGTCATTCTCCAAGGGTTGAATGGCTGCCAGAGAAAGAAGCAGAGCCCAGGTGACCTCTCATGTCTGGCCCCCAGGAATCCCCTCCCGACCACGCTCCCTACTCACCTCTGCAGATCACAGGCAGCTTCTCGTTGCAGGTGCCCCTCAGGTGCCACACAGCCAGCCCTGGGCACAGAGCTCCATCAGCCCCTGCTCCCTCCCCTGCTCCCTCCCCTGAGCCCAGGGGAGAGCAGGAGCTGAGATGGTGGGACCAAGCAAGGCAGCCACCAAGCCCACCTGTGTGGGCAGGGCTGGGAGGGGAGGCCAAGGCCCTGCACGGGGCAGCAGGGGCTCTGGCAGGCACAGGGCTGCTCCTTGTGCCAGGGCAGCGGTGGGGACCGGGGCCAGGCTGCCAAGAGAGGGACCCTGGGGACTGTGACTCACCGATGAACCTCAAGGCCTCCTCTCGCAAGCTGGCCTGAGCATCCATCAGGTATGGCAGGCTCTGAATCAAGAACTCTTGAGCTCTGCTTCTGTCCTGCTCCAGCTGGAGAGAGCACAAGGGTGTGAGCACGTCAGTGTCCCTCCCCACTTGGCTGGATCAGTCTCTCCTCCCAGGAACCCCCGTTCCCCTTCCCCTCCGGCCATTCCCGTGTTCCAGCCAGGAGCCCTGTGGGGCTGAGGCTGAGAGAGAGAGACACAGCCTGAGGAGTGCCAGGGCTGCTGAGAGCCCTCCATCCCAGTGGGTGCAGGGAGGGCAGCGGGACAGAGAGAAGAGCCCTTGGGGGCTCTGTTCTTGAGGACAGGGAACAAGGATGCAGCCTGGAGCTGCAGCAGGACAGGCGAGGCACATCTGCAGAGCCCACAGCACAGATATGTGCCTTTGTCCAGCCTGGGCCCTGGGCCTTGGGGGTCGTCCTCACCAAGCACTCTCCAATCCTCCATTTCTGCTGTGTCTGCACCAGGTGTTCGAGCTGTTTCCACTTGAGGAGCTCTGCTGCAGCAAGGAGGCCTTCCCTGGCGACCTACGGAACAGCAGAAGCTGGGAGATGGCAGCATGGTCTGGAGAAGGAGATCTGGCATCACCCTCCTCTGGGCTCCGTTCCTGGGATGATTCTGCCCTTAGGGAGCTGAGACATGCCCTGGCCCAATCATCCAGGGGTCTCTTCCCTGCGTCACTGCTCAGCTTTGAAATCTGTACCTTGGCCACGCTCTGCGTTTGGTCACTCATGTGGAAGACGAGTGGGAGCAGGCCAAGTCGCACCCTGTTCTTCGTCTTTCTCTTGTTGTTACCCACCAACACCTTCATCAGGTCTCTGAAGAGGCTGATGGACATCTCTCTCAGCTGGCTCAGCTCCTGGAAGGGAGAAGCACAGTATGACCTGAACACCAGCAGCTCTCTGCCCACAGTTTGCAGAAGCTCCTGCATGGCTGATGTGAGGGGAGGTGCTCCAGGGCAGCATTCTGCACACTGCAGTTGTGGGCCAGATCTGCGGCCCTGCGTACAGGAAAGGCCACTCAAGAGACTTGTTCAGGCAGTGCCTGTGCCTCAAAGTGCTCTCCCAGCCACCCAGCGACCCCCACCAGCTTCAGCAGCCATGGTGGGGAGGAGCTGTGGGAGCAGCTGGCAGGGAGAAGCTGGGCTGGGCTGCAGAACACAGAAACCATCCCACAAGAGCCTCAGGGAGAAAGCAGAGAAGAAGCCCCTGCTCCGCGTGGCTGGGCTGAAGGGCAGCTCTCATTGTCCAGTTCTCATCCACAAGGCTCAGGCTTATATCAGCCTTACATCATCGAAAAAGGGCGGGAGAAATTCTGCCAGCAGCACAGCCATGGGGGTGGCCTCCTTCCTCTCCAGCTGAGCCATCACGTTTCTGAAGACCACCAGAGCCTTGATCTTGATAGCCTTATTGCCGTACTGCAGGACCCACAGCAGGTCTGGCAGCATGACCTTCATTTTTCTTGCCTGTATGAAAAAGAGAGTTGCCCTCTTGGGACCAGGTCGATGCCTGGAGAGCTCCCCAGGCAGCCACCAGGCCCCACCATGGCAGGGAGGGCCTTTGGAGCAGTCACCCCTGCTCCTGACTGCCAGCCAAGGCCAAGCCCGAACCCACTGCCCCGGCCCTTGGCTGCCAACATGGCTGCCCTTGGTGACGCCCTACTCACCATCTCGTGTCTCTCTGACAGCGTCATCATGCCCCTGAGCAACAGGGAGAGCAGCGTTGGTCTTCGTTGCCTCAGAAACCTACTGACTTGGTACATTGGAGCAAACGCCTCATCTTGCAGGTCACTGCTGGCCAGCATCTGAAAGCAAGCCAGCAGTGAGCAACTGGCAGAGCTGGTGGGGCTCCTTGCACCGTGCAGCTCCTGGGGCACCAGGAGCTTTTTCCAGTAACTCACAGCCAAGCGAAGGATGGAGGCGTCGTCCCGGTGTGTATATAAGATCCTACGGTGCCGGTCCTGCAGTTGGATGTGCAGCTCCTTCAAGACGTTCTGCAAGGTCTGGGGCACGGAGAACATCACCTCCCACAGTGCCAGGGCAGTCCTGCAAGAGAGCGCTCTGTCAGCAGGGCAGCCTGGGCCACAGCAGCGTGTCCAGGCTCAGCGCTGCAGGACGCTTGGGATGCCCTGGGCAGCAGCAGAGGGCTGAGCTGCTGCTCCCGTGGGGCTGGCAGGAGTGCAGTGGGGGGCTCTGGGCTGTCTTGCTCAGCTGTGCCTGCTGCGGGCCTGGCTGAGCCCCAGCGCTGGCAAATGTGGTGGGATGGAGGGTCCTGCTCCTCGGGGGTGTCCTGCAGGATTCCTTGGCGCTGGCAGCCAGAGCGTCTCCAGGCCCCTCTCCCCACAGGGAACAAGCCCTCATGGCTTTTGGGGCCAGTACCTGTCTCCTGGTGGTGCGATTGTCAGCAGCGTCGAGACCACCTCCCCAGGGCATTTGTCAGCCATCTCGACAATGAGGGACTCCACACTCTGCCGGGCTGCTGTCGTGTTTATGCTCTCCAGGTTTCTGTGGATGCAGCTCGTGATCTTTGGTACCTGGAGGGGACAAAGGTGAGGATGGCGCTGCCACTGGAGTGCAGCCATTTTTTCAGCTGTCCTTCCCATCCCTCTCTGCCGCCTTCACGTGGCTTCACTGTTCCGAGACACCGGGATTTGAGAGGAAAAGACGGATGGAGGGAGGAACAAGGCCTGACAGGGCCAAAGGGCAATCCAGCCAAAGGCCACTTACATCCACCAGCCAGAAATCACAGTTTCTCTTCACCGTGTTCAGCATGTTTCTGGCCGCCTCCTTGTCAAAGGTGCTGGAGTCTCTCATTGCCTCGATTAACACCAGGACCACGTCTGTTTTCTCACAAGGCTGGAGGTCTTCTGCAAAGAACTATGGGAAGAAGGGAGGCAGCGAAGCCAAGTCACACCCGGTGCCCTGATGCTGCTGCTTAGCCGGGCAGTGCCAGCAGCCCTGCAGAGGCACCCGGCGGTGCTGCAACAGTGCCTGCAGCCAAACTGGGAGCAGGGGCGGCAGTGACTGCTGGGGAGGATGAGAAGAGAGGCCCCAGGTTGAGGGAGAAGGTTTGGGCTCATGGGCACAGGGTGCTGGCCCTGCCGTGAACCAGGGCTTGCTGGTGGCCAGGAGGACTGGGGCTGCTGCTGGGACACTGGAGCACACCCTCGCATTGTCCCTGCTTGGGGACAGCAGGAACCCTCTCAGCAGGGACCATGCCAGCCCCGCTGATTTTGGAGGCCTTTGCTCACACAAGGCCCCTGCTGATGCCACAGCCAAGGATGCCAGCCAGAGCCGGGAGCTCGTTACCTCGATAATGTGAGCAGCACTCGGCGAAGAACGCAAGGAGGTGGTCTTGGCTTCACAGTCCTCCTGGAGATGTGCGTTCTCCTCTGGCAGTGTCGTGCCTAAAAAGCGGGCAAACACAGAACAGTTGGTAAGACACAGCAGCTTCCCCAGTACCGGAAAGAGCTTTGAACTTGGAGTGGCCGAGGAGAGAGGTCATGTCAGTGCAGGAGGTGGTGGAGAGTGGTGCCATGGAAAGCCTGACCTGCCTCCAGTGTACGTGTGTGAATGCTCCTGGCTGTGGAAACTGCAAGGCCCTAGAGCTCTGTGTGCAGTCCCACAGCTCAGTCCCCATGGCTGGAGTAACGTGGGAGATGTGGGGGAGGGCTCGCATGGCTGGAGTGCTGCGGGGCAGGGATACAGGACCCCCGGGAGAGATGGGAAGATGCAGCACAACTGTGTCCTGCTCTCCTAAGGAGCAGCTCAGCTACACGTGAGCATCACAGTCTGGGAGAGAGCGTGGGGGTCAGGAGCAGAGGAGGGGCAGTGCTGGTGACACGGAGGTCCATCACAATGCCAAGGAAGATGAGAGTCCATGTGTTCCGGTTCCACCTCAGACGTGGGCAACCAGCCAGCGTCTGCTAAAGGAGGAGAGCAGGAAGGGCTGCAGAGAGGGTTTGCAGGCAGGACAGAGCAGAGGAAGGAGCTCTGCCCCATGTCCATCCCAGTGCCTGCTGCCCTGGCACGGTCGTCCCATGCGTGTCACGGCTGGAGGGTGCCTGGCAGACGGGCTGAGATGCTGGAGCCAGGCAGGACAGGGAAAGCCCCCAGTGCAGCGGGTGAGGAACTCGCTTCAGACGGGCAGGAAAGGTCCCCGTCCCACAGCACGGCTGCCTCCTGCCCACCCAGCTGCCTCTCGCTGCCAGTGCCCTGGAGCAGGAGCTGGGTCCCCTCTGCCTGCAGAAGCTGTGCTGGCGCCAGCTCCCAGCTCAGAGCAGCCCTGCACTTCAGGCAGCATAATCACCACCCATGGGAACCCCCTGCCAGCCTGTGGGGAAACGTGATGCTGGTGTGGAGCAGAGAGCCATAGCTGGGCCCCACCCTGGCCAGACAGTCAGGGCCTCTCACTCACCGATCTGCAGTGGCTGGACCACATCCACCTGGTTGGGGTCCAGTGGAGATCTGAGCTCGTGGGGAGCCCCAACCTCCTCCTGCCAGGCCACCCTGGGGCGGCTGGGGGGTCTCTCCTGCCAGGCCAGCCTAGGTCGGATCGGGGGTCTCTCCGCCATTTTGCAGACAAAGGCTACGACTAAGGATGGGGAAGGCGGATGCTTCGGAAAAATGCCTTGGTGCTGCAGCTCTGCCAGAGGCAGCGACGAAAGGTGTGGGCTGCGCTCGTGTGCTCCTCGTTGGGGAAAGACGTGAGCTGCGCTCAGGAGCTCCTTGCTCCAAGTCTGCCAGGGGCAGCAGAGAGTCTGCCGGAGGCAGCTAGAGCTAGGTTGTGGTTGGACTCGACGATCTTAAGTGTGTCTTCCAACCAAAAAGATTCTCCGATTCTCTGAAAGACGTGGGCTACGCGCGGGGGCTCTCGCCAGCTCCGTGCTCACACCCTGTCTCCTCACCGTCCTGTCGGACAGTGTGGGCTGGGCCCGCAGCTGCGCTGAGCACGTGCAGGGCAGTGGGTGTCACCCAGTGAGGTCACAAAGGGCCCCACTGTGACCCTGCGCCTGGGGAGGGAGGCCAGGGTGTGCCCTTGGGAGGCACAGGCCAGCTCAGCCCTGGGCACCTGGGTTCTCTCAGGGTGGCCATGGCTAAATTTCAATGCCAATTTCTAAACCCATTGCTCTGAGCATAGTCTTTAACAGTCCGTTGCACCGCTCCATTTTCCCGGTGGCTGGTGCATGATGGGGATGTCACAGACCCACTCAATGCCACGGTCCTTGGTCCAGACGTCTATGAGGATGTTCTGGAAATGAGTCCTGTTGTCTGGCTCAGCTCTCTCTGGGCTACCGCGTCACCACAGGACTTGCTTTTCAAGGCCCAGGACAGTGTTGCGGGCAGTGCCGTGGGTCACGGCGCATGTTTCCAGCCAATGGCTGCCCCATTGTAAGCACAGAGCTCGTGCCGTGGCGGGTTTGTGTCAGTGTGATATATTCAATTTGCCAGGCCTCCCCATGTTTACACTTTAGTCATCGCCCCCCATACCACACAGGCTTTGCCTGCTTGGCTTGTTTGATCGTAGCACATGTTTCACAACGGTGAATAACCTGTGCAAGAGTGTGCATGGTCAAGTCCACCCCTCGACTGTGAGTCCATTCATATGTTGCATCCCTTCCTCGATGACCTGAGGCATCGTGGGCCCAATGGGGCATCAATAATTCACCTTCATCTTGCCAGTGCAAATCTATTTCAGCCACTTTAATCTTGGCAGCTCGATCCCCCTGCTGGTTGTTCTTATCAGATTCTTCAGTGGACCGACACTTGGGCACATGGGCTTCTACGTGGTAAACTCTCACAGGCAGGTTCTCCAGCCGGGCAGCAATATCTCGCCATGATTCAGCAGCCCAGATGGGTTGGGCTCTGCGCTGCCAGCGGCTCCGCTTCCATTGCTGGAACCAGCGCCACGGGGCATTTCCACCATCCATGAGAGAGCAGAGGTGAAGCTGCTTAGATGCTGGGGCCTCTTCAGCCCCTGTCAGGATGGCGGGTGCTGGGTCTCGTGGGGCCTCTGCCCCACAGCATGGGCTGTGGCCCAGCGTACAGCAGGGGCCACAATGATCGGACGCTGTTGGCGGTGGCGGCGAGAAGCCAGATGGCCCATGGCTGCGTTCCAGCGGCACAGCCCCCGATACTGACTGTGTGAGCGGGTGGTGCCACGGACACGCGGGGTCTGGAACATGGGGGTGGCCGGGAGATGGGAGGGACAGGGAGGGTGGCAGAGAGGAAGGGGCCCCGGGCCTGGGCCGGGGCTGCTCGAGCTCGGGGCAGCCTGAGCACTCTGCCCTGGTTTGGGTGCCACACTGCCATGTGGCGCTGTGTCCTCTGATTGGCAGTCTGGGATTTCCCTCTGGCTCCTCCCATCAAATGATTGGTCAGACTGTTTGTCAATGATCCATGTGCTGCACTCCCACCAGGTGTGACTGGTGCAGCTAGCACAGCCCGGCCCTGAATGCTGCCCAGTTTGTTCAACTCTCGTCACCTTTTTGCAGGTCTCAAAGCTTGATTGGCTGGTTACCTCTCAGTCACATGGCTCGCCCCGCCTCCTCAAATGTGATTTGCTCTCCTCGGTCCACTGACTCTCTAGAGACTTCGGCTTGGTTGTTGCCAGGCAACGAGCTCCACCTAAAAATGGAGCTGTGCGGCCTGAGCAAAGGCCATGGGTGATAAACGACACGTTGGGACTCTGAACATGAGGATTTGGCCCCAAGAAGGAGGCTCTGGGCACTCAAAAGGACGGGCAGATGCTACAGATGGCGCTTTGGGCCCTGAACATGAGGGGACCCTCTTGGTTCCCACCCGAGCTGGGTTTGGTGCCCAAAGAGTGGGAAGAGGAGCAGTGGTTGGTGAGGACGTATTGGATCATGTGGGACCTGAGCCCGACGTCCATGGGGTGGAACAAGGGGTGGAGAAAGAACTGTTGTGGTGGCGACACTGCTCCTGCGTGGAGCTCCAGAGGCTGCAGGAGGATTTCTGCTCCACAAGGGACCAGCACAAGCCAGTGGCCCGTTCCTGTCTGTCACTGCTCTGGGGTTGTGACCTCGGCAGCACCTGCACAGCAGGAGTGTCCTCACTGCCAGCACCGGCTCTTTCCTCTGTCTGCACCTCTGTCCCCATCTCCCCGTGCTCTCCTCCCTCCCAGGCACCTTTTCCGCCTCCTCCAGGACCCACCAAGGCCTCTGTCTGTCTCTAAAAGGAAAGAAAAACTTTCCACACTGATGCCATCAAATAAGCGCATGAAATGAAAACATTTTTAATGGGAAGGGTAACCCTAACGTTTCCCTGTCTGAATGGTTTTAATAATTGTACTGCAGTTTTTAAAAAATCGTGTAGCTTTAGTTTCTACTGGGAGGTTGTCTTCCGTGTGCCGTTGAGATTTCACACATATTATACCACTTTCTTTATTCTCCCTGTTCAGTTGCCTTCGACACGTATCATGTTATGTCCATAGGCAGCCATCCAGAATTTGTGTTTAGTTTTGATATTGTTAGGTATTGCAGTTGAGACGGACAAATGAGGTAGACCAAGTTCTTAGGTAAAAACAGCAGTCTCCATTTATTGCCACAAACATCTTTTTATGTATTTTTCCAGCTCAAGTGTCTTTTTGCTATTGGTTACAAGTTGCGGCAGTAGCATCTCATTGGCTAATTTTGCTGTCATCAGTGTCACTCTTTTACTCCCTTCTCTCTCATGGCTACACCTCAATATCTCTGGATACTCCTTTAGTTCCATCTTTCTCACAGGTAGGCCTTAGTATCTTCAAGGCTAATTTCTGTTCCCATGTCCTCCCTTAGGGAATCCACAGACTCACCATAGTCCCCCACAAGATACCAAACTGAGGGTGTCAGTTCATCCCCGGGGCCACACACACGTGCCACACGCATTTCCTCCATCGCCTCCTCCTCTGGTGACACACAAGAGTTGACAGCACATGAGGTTTTGATAAGAATCTCTCCAAGCACTTCAGTTTCTCCCTGGATATTCCAAAGGCACCAGTGTCACATTTGGACAGGGACAGCCATAGCCCACTCCATGAGGCTCTGTATGGGGATAGAGGGGAAGATTTGGGGAGGAGGTTAGTGAAATGTAAATACGCTCAAGTGACTTGCACTTGTCTGTAGAAAAAGCACATGCATCACACTAATTGTTCTACTGACCTTGTGTGCTTGATGAGTAGAACCTCTGCGTTAGATAACATAGGCCTGTGAGAAACTGCAGGCACCTCATCACTATGTCTGAGGTTCCTGCTTGGTTGTGAGGAAGAGCGGGAAGCTGCGCCTGCCTGAAGCCTTGAAATACAGGCGAGCTCAGCAGTTCCGGTGATCTTCCAGCAGGGTGAACTGACCAGCGCCTGCGTCCCCGCTTCTGTCACCTCTGCCTGGGAGCTCCGGTGTGGCTTCGGAGATCCCCCAGTAGAGAGGGAACTAAAATAAAACTTGCTCTTTGCAAATGCATTTGTGGCCTCTGGCTCTTCTTGCGATGTGCCTGCGTATGTGTACACAGGCTCTGCAAACAAAACATTGCTCTTGTCCATGGCACTGTGTCAAAAGAGCCTGATAGAGCCCAACAGCACCTGACAAAGTCTGACAGGGCCAGACAGAGCCCGACAAAGCGTGAAAGAGCCCATATGACCCCAAGAGAGTCCAAGAGGGCATGAAAGAGCCCTACAGAGCTTGACAGAGTCCGACAGGGCCCAAGAGAGACCAACAGAGGGTCCAGAGAAGAGCAACAAGACTGGTGAAGGGACTTGAGCACAAGACCTGTGGGGAGAGGCTGAGGGAGCTGGGCTTGTTTAGTCCGGAGAAGAGGAGGCTTAGAGGTGAGCTCATCACTCTCTAGAACTACCTGAAGGGAAGTTGTGGCCAGCTGGGACTGGGTGCCATGATCTAGCAAATGGGCTGGAGTTGGACCAAGGGTTGGACTTGATGATCTCTGCAGTCTTTTCCAACCCAGTCGATTCTGTGATTCTGCGAACAGAGCCTGACAGAGTTTCACAGAGCCTGACAGGGCCCAAAGAACATGATCATGACTTGCAGGGTACAGTCACGCTTGATTTTAAAATGCCAGTCTAGTCTATTTATCTTCACTGCTTATTTGGCTATTTGTAGAGGACACAAAGCACTTGTACTGCAATCCTATATGCTATGCTATGTAGTCCTGTGTACTATTTGTTCCTCCATACTGTTTAATCAACACTTGCAGCCAGATGTCCTAGCAAAATCTTGCACATACCTCGAGAACTGACCAGGAACAGTGGCCACATGTTGCTAAAATCATCTCTAAAAGCTTCTAAACTCAGTTTCTAGAAATAGGACAGATCCTGGCACTGTGACTGATAGAGAGCTCTTCAGACTCCTGCCCAAGTGATTTTGGGGGATAGAAAATATCAGCTGCACTGAGTTTTTTCTTCACAAGCTTTTCCTTCATCATTTTTTAAAGAATCATTTCACATTATTCCCCGTATGTTCATTAGCATCAAGTCTGATCTTTTATTTCCCAAGAAAAATTTAACCATGTCAACAAAAGACTAGTGGAAACCACCAGTCTGCAGTCCAGGTTAAAATCTCTCTGAGTATCCACATGAGAGAAACAAAACATGAAATGAAGACAGAGACGTGGAGTGGAACTCCTCCAGCTTCTTCTAGAAAGTCTACTTCTCCATTACAGACATATAAAGCAGTTACCTGGAATATGGAGGCGTATGCTTTTACATTCCATCAAATCCTTCACAAAATCGTTTGTAAACGATTGTTTGCTGAATGCCTTGCTGACTTCCAGGTAACAGACCACCACTGCTCTGCCCACGGCCAGCAACCCCGTCCTTTCCTCACAGAGAACAAAGAGGATGGACAGACACAACCTGCCCTGGGTAAAACCCATCACCTTCTCTTTCAGACACCCAGAAATGGGGTTCCAGTGGACATGTTCTGGGGCACAGCCCTTGGTTCCCCTGCTCACCCACTGGCCATTTTTGAGAAGTGCACACACTGTGTGAGAGCTGCCAGTGGTCAGGGAGTCCCCCCAGTCTCCATGAGCTTTCCAAGATGGTGGAGAGTGGCCTCACTGTGACGTCGTCCTGCTGTCTCAGCTCCTGGGGTGCTGCCCCTCCTGTCCCATAGACCGGAAAGGATTGTGTTAGTTCCAGTGATCCCTGACTTGATCCCCATCCACTGCTGCTTGTTCTGCCTCCAGTCACAGAGGCCTGAGAGACCTTGCTGGTGAAGATGGAGAGCAAGACACACAGGGAATGTCACTTCCTTCCCTTATTAAATTCGTCAGTGGCCACATGTTGTCTTTGTTTCTCCTTTAACTGTTCCTGCAGTAGTAACAGCTCATTATGGGGACCTTCAATTGCCTTACAGGTCTAGACTGAGTTCTGATCTGGACTGCTGCTGTGCTTGGAGGCTGCTGTCATTGAGCACCAGATGAACTCACTCCTGCCACCCTGCCTGGCAGTTTATTCCATCCGTGTCACAGCTCTGTCTGCAGCACTGACAGCTCCAGCCCACCCCGTCAGGTCCCTGGCTGAGGACATTGCCTCACATCTGGGCTGAACCACCCCAGCTGTGGCACCAGCCCGGCTCTGACCTGCCACAGGAAACCTGGTACCAAGTGTCCAAGACCGCATGTGTGCAAAGGCTTTGCCTCAGAGCACAGACATGACATGGCCACAGATTATTGAATGTCTCTCTACACCTAGGAGTATAAAACCAGAATAAAAGGCCTGAATTCATTCAACTGAAGATGCTCCTCCCCCAGCGTGGAGAAATTAGATCCTTTGCTGTAACATTCCTGGTGTCCTGTCTAACGATGGGGCAAGAAAATATGTTTCTCATGCCAAAATTATTTCTTAATATGAAAAAAACTACTGCAGGAAAGAATTGTCTCTGTAGTGGTGAGAGAAGAAACATCACTGATTATTTCAGACTTTTTCATGGGCCATTCCCCTGGAGATCCAGGAAGAACACAAGGGAGCCCAGAGGGCACAGAGAAAGGGACCTCATGGGCTGCTGCTGTGCTGCTGAGCTGGGCTGGGCTCCTGGGACAGAGGGAGCTCATGGCAAGCGGCAGCGCTGCAGAGAGACAGCTCTGCCCAGGAGCAGCTCCTCTGCAAAGCGCAGCAGGCCTGAGGTTTCTGCCTGGGCATCTCAGGGAGACGAGCCAGGCAGAGAGAGATTAAAGGTGGTCAGGACTGGGAGGATGACTGAGAGCTCACTGGAGGAGAAATCTTTGCAGCCCTTGCCATGGTAAGTCTCTGGCTGCAGGGCAATGCAGCTGTAGCTCCTGGCATTATCTCCTAAAAGTGGCACAGGCACAGCTTGTGGGATCTGTACAGAGGGGGCTCTTGTTCAAGCAGTTTTGAACAGCTGTGAAGCCGGGTGAGCACCCAGGGGTGCCCAGGGCTGTCCTGCAGAGCAGGGTCCCTGCACCCCAGGGCTGTGACAGGGCAGGGACTCTGCCGCCTGCCAGGGTCAGCGCTCAGCCTGCCCGGGGACATCCCCTTGCGCTGCAGGGAGAAGCTCTGCAGGAAAGGAGCAACCCCAGCAATGCAGGGTCCTTCTGCTGTACAGAGGGTGCTGTCTGGGTGTCACGGCCCATTCGATGATGGACTCGTGATGGTTCTTTTAACCTTGATCTCAGAGTGCAAAATTAAGGCGACCAAAATGCCCAGGGGTAATAATTCAATCAAGCAGCATTACTTTATTAATTTCCCCTTAAATGGGCACGCGATAGAGAGAAAGAGGAAGAAAAAGAAAAGGGAAAAGAAACGGGGAGAAGAAAAAGTAAAGATGAGAAATGAGGTTGTGTTTGTCACCAGTTGAGTTCCTGATGGCGATGGTCAGGCCGACTCTTCGTCAGACCGACTCTTACAGACGGTCACCATCAGGGGACACCACAGGGACCAGGGGACACCAGGGCCTCTGAAGGGACAGCCAGGGCCACCGGTGTCACCACAGGGGTGGCCGGGACCCTTGGGAAAATGAGCAGGGTCACCATGGGGTCAGCGCCACCACAGGGATGGTCGAGGCCACCGTGGGGTCAAGGCCATTGGGGGGTCCGGGTCACCACGGGGTCAAGGCCACTGTGACGAAGGTCGCGGACAGGAACCAATAAAAGTGACACCAGATCTTGGAACCGTGTCGGAGTGGTTCTTGATGGCAACGTTCAGGCAAATACTGCTCCATCTTCGGACCGACTCTTACATTGGGTCAGAGCTATTCACATCTCAAGATCACTACAGGGCACTCCCAGGCGACTTTTAAACTAGTACAGCAAGTCGGTTGGTACCTGACAGGGAGGGATCCTGGTATTGAAATTCCTCTGTCTGGGTTGACGGGGTGGGCACTGGGACATAGAAACTAATTTCTTGGTTCAGGATGCGGCCCTGAAATTTCAGATCCATTTCTCTTAGAGTTGTATAAACCTGGGAGTATCAGAAATTAACACACTGTGCCTTACAGACAGCTTTACGGTGACTTTTCCAGGCTCATTATTGCTGGTTTGATGTTCCCATCAGAGCCAGCACATACAGAGCTGCCCCTGGGCTGTGCCCGGCTGCTGGGAGGGGTCTGCAGGGCAGAGCTGAGCACACAGCGGGTGGGATGGGGTCTGTGACACTGACAGGAGGAGACCTGGGGACACAGACACAGCTGCAGGCAGGGACAGCTCCAGGCAGCAGAGCAGGGGGTGTTCAGGAGCTCTTTTGGTCCTTCTCTGCAGATGATGCTGGGTGTTGTCTGCTGGGCAATGATCTGACTGTCCTTTGAGCACATCCCACCTTCAGCAGCCCTGACTCTGCTCTGCCTGTCCTGCTGGGCTCACGAGCTGCCCCCAGAAAGGCCCAGCTCTGCCGTAGGATCCCAGGAGTGCTGAGCCTTTCCTTGGGGTCTGCACTCTCCTCTCAGAGCCCTTTGCTTCCCTCAGTGAGCGGTTGTGTCCTGCTCTCTCCATCACATCTCCACCTCTGGGCTGAGGCAGCGAAAGGGCAGATCTGCCCTTTCAAACAGGGCTCTCCTGCTCCACTGTGAGTTCAGTTTTGGGTTTTCTTTTAAAGAGAGATTTGTTCATTAAGTGGTTTTCAAGGCAGCACAAGTGAAAAGACAGGGCAAATGGGTAAAAGCTGCTCTCCTAACTCTGCACTGAGCCACACAGAGATGAGCTGTTTTGCCTGTCTTGAGACTCTTCTTCATATATTCAGTCATATAAATGAGGATTTCAACCCCTGCAAAAATCCACTCATGAGATGTGATGATGGAAAATTCAAAACATAGACAAAATCATTGTAATGACATGCTAAGCCTCTACTTTGCAGCCCACGCTTGGAAGTGTATCAAGTACTGATCTTGAACTTTTCCACTAATGGAACGTCAAATCTGACATTGCTTGTGAACGTCAAGGCTGTCACAAACCAGCTCCCATGTCCCCAGCGCAGCAGAGCAAAGCTGGTTACTTGGCCCCAGACGGGCAGAGGTCCTTCTCCTCACAGCACACTCAGCCAGCACACAGCGGAGGAAGGAAATGCATTTCAACTGGGCTTATTTATATGAAAAATGCAGTGGCTTTGCTCAGAGGAGTGTGTCCTGATTTTAAGTTGTCATTTTCTTTTTTGGAACAGAGCCCCCATGGCAAGAAACAGCAAATGTCCAACTGCAGCTCCATCACCCAGTTGCTCCCCCTGGCGTTCACAGACACACGGGAGCTGTGGCTCTTGCACTTCTGGCTCTTCCTGGGCATCTACCTGGCTGCCCTCCTGGGCAATGGCCTCACCATCACCACCATAGCCTGGGACCAGCACCTCCACACCCCCAGAGCCCGCCAGAGCCCAACAAGGCCCCCCAGAGCCCGCCAGAGCCCGACAAGGCCCGACAGAGCCCGACAGAGCCCGACAAGGCACGCCAGAGCCTGACAGAGCCTGCCAGAGCCCTCCAGAGCCCGACAAGGCACGCCAGAGCCCGCCAGAGCCCGACAAGGCCGGACAGAGCCTGACAGAGCCCGCCAGAGCCCGACAAGGCCCGCCAGAGCCCGCCAGAGCCTGACAAGGCCCGCCAGAGCCCGCCAGAGCCCCCCAGAGCCCGCCAAGGCCCGACAGAGCCTGACAGAGCCCGTCAAGGCCCGCCAGAGCCCGCCAGAGCCCGACAAGGCCCGCTAGAGCCCGCCAGAGCCCGACAAGGCCCGACAGAGCCTGACAGAGCCCGACAGAGCCCGCCAGAGCCCGACAAGGCCCGCCAGAGCCCGCCAGAGCCCGCCAAGGCCCGACAGAGCCTGACAGAGCTTCTTCCTGCTCAACCTCTCCTTCCTCGAGCTGGGCTCCATCTCCACCACTGTCCCCAAGTCCATGGCCAATTCATTCTGGGACACCAGGAGCATTTCTTACACAGGATGTGCTGCTCGAGTCTTTCTGTTTGTCTTTTTCATTTCAGCAGAGTATTTTCTTCCCATCATCATGTCCTATGACCGCTACGTTGCCATCTGTAAACCCCTGCACTACGGGACCCTCCTGGGCAGCAGAGCTTGTGTCCACATGGCAGCAGCTGCCTGGGCCACTGGGTTTCTCAGTGCTCTGCGCCATTTTCACTGCCACTGTGCAAGGGCACTGCTGTGGACCAGTTCTTCTGTGACATTCCCCCGATCCTCAAGCTCTCCTGCTCAGACACCTACCTCGGGGAAATCTGGCTTCTTGTGGCCAGTGTCTTGGTATTACTTGGGTGTTTTTTCTTTATTGGGCTGTCCTATGTGCAGATCTTCAGGGCCGTGCTGAGGATCCCCTCTGAGCAGGGACGGCACAAAGCCTTTTCCACATGCCTCCCTCACCTGGCCGTGGTCTCCCTGTTTGTCAGCATTGGCATGTTTACCTACCTGAAAACGCCCTTCATCTCCTCCCCATCCTTGGGCCTGGTTTTGTCATTTCTGTACTCAGTGTTGCCTCCAGCAGTGAATCCCCTCATCTACAGCAGGAGGAACCAGGAGCTCAAGGATGCCCTGTGGAAACTCATTTCTTATTGTTTTCTGAAGCAATAAACTCCCACCTGCTTCTACACAGGAGTTTTAATGTAGCTAATTACAGGACCAGCCTGTCATCTGGATTTTCTGTTGTTATTAGGTGTTTTTTTAATGTGATCCTGTTGTCATGCCCTTTCTAATTCTCTGTCTGATTTTCTTTTATAACTACTGGCTGTGTAAATGAAGAGCTGTGCTCTCCTTGTCTCTTAAACAAAATAAACATTCCTGTAGTAACTTGTTTTTCACTATATCCTTCCTCCAAGGCCTTTTTGGAGGTTCAGGGACAATTCCTGTGTGCGTGGGAGGAGGGGAAAAGAGTCCAGCACGGCAGCACTGCCAGGGAGCAGCTGCGCTTGGTCTTCCAGAGCTGTTCTCATTCCACTCCCACACTCTCCTTCTGATCCCTTGTACTGGTGCAAGGCCTGAGTGCTCTGGCAGCTTGGTCACCGTCCTGCTGTGTGTCAGTCCTGTGAGCGCAGGCAGGGACAGGCAATGGGCACTTGTGTGACAGATCTGGACCCAGAACAGCCTTTCCAGATAGAAAGGTGATCTCCTCAGGGCAGTGCATGATGCTTTAGGTCTTCTTCCAAAGATTCTCTCAAGAATATGCCCATGAAATTGGCCACGGATGCAAACCCCAGGGTACAGCTGAACAGTGTGTGTGTGCGGGGCTGGCACACAGCAGTGTCCTCTCACAGCCAGGCCTCCTGCCAGAGACCTGCAGGACCAGCAGAGCAGGGGCTGGGCTGTGCCCGTGTGCACCGGACACCCCACAGAAGCTGCCCCAGGACATCGTCACGAACTGCCCCTCATAACCACCATTTCCAGCACTGGCCTCTCTCCCCACCTCACAGATGTTGCTCTTCCCCCCATGGAGGGACACTGAATGAGCAGGTCAGAAACCCATGTTTGCTTTGTACAGATGAGATGTGAGCACGCACATCACGGATGTGAGGTGAGATGTACCCAAGTAAGCACAAACAACATCAGTTATTCCTGGGAGTTCCATGAAGGCCTGTGGGACAGACAGTGCCTTGACGTCACTTCATGTTGGCAGAAACATCCTATGGGAAACCACCTGAATGCAGCACTGGGTTGTGCTTCCTTGAACTGTGATCCCCGTGTCCATTCCTCATGGCGTGGGACATCTCAGATGAGTGCAGAGCAGGGTGACATGCCACAAGGCTGGGGTGCCTCCCATCCTTTGGGAGTGGCAACAGGAGGCCAGAGGGAAACCAAGACTACGGCCTCTATGTGCAACAGGGAAAGATTCTGTCTCTGAACATCCCACTCAGAGAGGTTCTGGGGTCCTTGGAAAAGGCAGACATCCAACCGAACTTCAAGAAGGGCTCTTTATTAAAACCCAGCCATTTTCCTCAAGAAGAGCTGCTCCTCCACCTGGTTTAGCGCCAGCAGCACAGGGCTCTCAGGATCCATCGTGATCTTGGCCGCTTCCATGAAGAGCGCACGATGACAATGGTCTGAGTTGCCAGGAAGCAGATGGAAGGCTCACTGTCATTCTCCAAGGGTTGAATGGCTGCCAGAGAAAGAAGCAGAGCCCAGGTGACCTCTCATGTCTGGCCCCCAGGAATCCCCTCCCGACCACGCTCCCTACTCACCTCTGCAGATCACAGGCAGCTTCTCGTTGCATGTGCCCCTCAGGTGCCGCACAGCCAGCCCTGGGCACAGAGCTCCATCAGCCCCTGCTCCCTCCCCTCACCAGGGCTGAGCCCAGGGGAGAGCAGGAGCTGAGATGGTGGGACCAAGCAAGGCAGCCACCAAGCCCACCTGTGTGGGCAGGGCTGGGAGGGGAGGCCAAGGCCCTGCACGGGGCAGCAGGGGCTCTGGCAGGCACAGGGCTGCTCCTTGTGCCAGGGCAGCGGTGGGGACCGGGGCCAGGCTGCCAAGAGAGGGACCCTGGGGACTGTGACTCACCGATGAACCTCAAGGCCGCCTCTCGCAAGCTGGCCTGAGCATCCATCAGGTATGGCAGGCTCTGAATCAAGAACTCTTGAGCTCTGCTTCTGTCCTGCTCCAGCTGGAGAGAGCACAAGGGTGTGGGCACGTCAGTGTCCCTCCCCACTTGGCTGGATCAGTCTCTCCTCCCAGGAACCCCCGTTCCCCTTCCCCTCCGGCCATTCCCGTGTTCCAGCCAGGAGCCCTGTGGGGCTGAGGCTGAGAGAGAGACACAGGCTGAGGAGTGCCAGGGCTGCTGAGAGCCCTCCATCCCAGTGGGTGCAGGGAGGGCAGCGGGACAGAGAGAAGAGCCCTTGGGGGCTCTGTTCTTGAGGACAGGGAACAAGGATGCAGCCTGGAGCTGCAGCAGGACAGGCGAGGCACATCTGCAGAGCCCACAGCACAGATATGTGCCTTTGTCCAGCCTGGGCCCTGGGCCTTGGGGGTCGTCCTCACCAAGCACTCTCCAATCCTCCATTTCTGCTGTGTCTGCACCAGGTGTTCGAGCTGTTTCCACTTGAGGAGCTCTGCTGCAGCAAGGAGGCCTTCCCTGGCGACCTACGGAACAGCAGAAGCTGGGAGATGGCAGCATGGTCTGGAGAAGGAGATCTGGCATCACCCTCCTCTGGGCTCCGTTCCTGGGATGATTCTGCCCTTAGGGAGCTGAGACATGCCCTGGCCCAATCATCCAGGGGTCTCTTCCCTGCGTCACTGCTCAGCTTTGAAATCTGTACCTTGGCCACGCTCTGCGTTTGGTCACTCATGTGGAAGAAGAGTGGGAGCAGGCCAAGTCGCACCCTGTTCTTCGTCTTTCTCTTGTTGTTACCCACCAACACCTTCATCAGGTCTCTGAAGAGGCTGATGGACATCTCTCTCAGCTGGCTCAGCTCCTGGAAGGGAGAAGCACAGTAGGACCTGAACACCAGCAGCTCTCTGCCCACAGTGAGCAGAAGCTCCTGCATGGCTGATGTGAGGGGAGGTGCTCCAGGGCAGCATTCTGCACACTGCAGTTGTGGGCCAGATCTGCGGCCCTGCGTACAGGAAAGGCCACTCAAGAGACTTGTTCAGGCAGTGCCTGTGCCTCAAAGTGCTCTCCCAGCCACCCAGCGACCCCCACCAGCTTCAGCAGCCATGGTGGGGAGGAGCTGTGGGAGCAGCTGGCAGGGAGAAGCTGGGCTGGGCTGCAGAACACAGAAACCATCCCACAAGAGCCTCAGGGAGAAAGCAGAGAAGAAGCCCCTGCTCCGCGTGGCTGGGCTGAAGGGCAGCTCTCATTGTCCAGTTCTCATCCACAAGGTTCAGGCTTATATTAGCCTTACATCATCGAAAAAGGGCGGGAGAAATTCTGCCAGCAGCACAGCCATGGGGGTGGCCTCCTTCCTCTCCAGCTGAGCCATCACGTTTCTGAAGACCACCAGAGCCTTGATCTTGATAGCCTTATTGCCGTACTGCAGGACCCACAATAGGTCTGGCAGCATGACCTTCATTTTTCTTGCCTGTATGAAAAAGAGAGTTGCCCTCTTGGGACCAGGTCGATGCCTAGAGAGCTCCCCAGGCAGCCACCAGGCCCCACCATGGCAGGGAGGGCCTTTGGAGCAGTCACCCCTGCGCCTGACTGCCAGCCAAGGCCAAGCCCGAACCCACTGCCCCGGCCCTTGGCTGCCAACATGGCTGCCCTTGGTGACGCCCTACTCACCATCTCGTGTCTCTCTGACAGCGTCATCATGCCCCTGAGCAACAGGGAGAGCAGCGTTGGTCTTCGTTGCCTCAGAAACCTACTGACTTGGTACATTGGAGCAAACGCCTCATGTTGCAGGTCACTGCTGGCCAGCATCTGAAAGCAAGCCAGCAGTGAGCAACTGGCAGAGCTGGTGGGGCTCCTTGCACCGTGCAGCTCCTGGGGCACCAGGAGCTTTTTCCAGTAACTCACAGCCAAGCGAAGGATGGAGGCGTCGTCCCGGTGTGTATATAAGATCCTACGGTGCCGGTCCTGCAGTTGGATGTGCAGCTCCTTCAAGACGTTCTGCAAGGTCTGGGGCACGGAGAACATCACCTCCCACAGTGCCAGGGCAGTCCTGCAAGAGAGCGCTCTGTCAGCAGGGCAGCCTGGGCCACAGCAGCGTGTCCAGGCTCAGCGCTGCAGGACGCTTGGGATGCCCTGGGCAGCAGCAGAGGGCTGAGCTGCTGCTCCTGTGGGGCTGGCAGGAGTGCAGTGGGGGGCTCTGGGCTGTCTTGCTCAGCTGTGGCTGCTGCGGGCCTGGCTGAGCCCCAGCGCTGGCAAATGTGGTGGGATGGAGGGTCCTGCTCCTCGGGGGTGTCCTGCAGGATTCCTTGGCGCTGGCAGCCAGAGCGTCTCCAGGCCCCTCTCCCCACAGGGAACAAGCCCTCATGGCTTTTGGGGCCAGTACCTGTCTCCTGGTGGTGCGATTGTCAGCAGCGTCGAGACCACCTCCCCAGGGCATTTGTCAGCCATCTCGACAATGAGGGACTCCACACTCTGCCGGGCTGCTGTCGTGTTTATGCTCTCCAGGTTTCTGTGGATGCAGCTCGTGATCTTTGGTACCTGGAGGGGACAAAGGTGAGGATGGCGCTGCCACTGGAGTGCAGCCATTTTTTCAGCTGTCCTTCCCATCCCTCTCTGCCGCCTTCACGTGGCTTCACTGTTCCGAGACACCGGGATTTGAGAGGAAAAGACGGATGGAGGGAGGAACAAGGCCTGACAGGGCCAAAGGGCAATCCAGCCAAAGGCCACTTACATCCACCAGCCAGAAATCACAGTTTCTCTTCACCGTGTTCAGCATGTTTCTGGCCGCCTCCTTGTCAAAGGTGCTGGAGTCTCTCATTGCCTCGATTAACACCAGGACCACGTCTGTTTTCTCACAAGGCTGGAGGTCTTCTGCAAAGAACTATGGGAAGAAGGGAGGCAGCGAAGCCAAGTCACACCCGGTGCCCTGATGCTGCTGCTTAGCCGGGCAGTGCCAGCAGCCCTGCAGAGGCACCCGGCGGTGCTGCAACAGTGCCTGCAGCCAAACTGGGAGCAGGGGCGGCAGTGACTGCTGGGGAGGATGAGAAGAGAGGCCCCAGGTTGAGGGAGAAGGTTTGGGCTCATGGGCACAGGGTGCTGGCCCTGCCGTGAACCAGGGCTTGCTGGTGGCCAGGAGGACTGGGGCTGCTGCTGGGACACTGGAGCACACCCTCGCATTGTCCCTGCTTGGGGACAGCAGGAACCCTCTCAGCAGGGACCATGCCAGCCCCGCTGATTGTGGAGGCCTTTGCTCACACAAGGCCCCTGCTGATGCCACAGCCAAGGATGCCAGCCAGAGCCGGGAGCTCGTTACCTCGATAATGTGAGCAGCACTCGGCGAAGAACGCAAGGAGGTGGTCTTGGCTTCACAGTCCTCCTGGAGATGTGCGTTCTCCTCTGGCAGTGTCGTGCCTAAAAAGCGGGCAAACACAGAACAGTTGGTAAGACACAGCAGCTTCCCCAGTACCGGAAAGAGCTTTGAACTTGGAGTGGCCGAGGAGAGAGGTCATGTCAGTGCAGGAGGTGGTGGAGAGTGGTGCCATGGAAAGCCTGACCTGCCTCCAGTGTACGTGTGTGAATGCTCCTGGCTGTGGAAACTGCAAGGCCCTAGAGCTCTGTGTGCAGTCCCACAGCTCAGTCCCCATGGCTGGAGTAACGTGGGAGATGTGGGGGAGGGCTCGCATGGCTGGAGTGCTGCGGGGCAGGGATACAGGACCCCCGGGAGAGATGGGAAGATGCAGCACAACTGTGTCCTGCTCTCCTAAGGAGCAGCTCAGCTACACGTGAGCATCACGGTCTGGGAGAGAGCGTGGGGGTCAGGAGCAGAGGAGGGGCAGTGCTGGTGACACGGAGGTCCATCACAATGCCAAGGAAGATGAGAGTCCATGTGTTCCGGTTCCACCTCAGACGTGGGCAACCAGCCAGCGTCTGCTAAAGGAGGAGAGCAGGAAGGGCTGCAGAGAGGGTTTGCAGGCAGGACAGAGCAGAGGAAGGAGCTCTGCCCCATGTCCATCCCAGTGCCTGCTGCCCTGGCACGGTTGTCCCATGCGTGTCACGGCTGGAGGGTGCCTGGCAGACGGGCTGAGATGCTGGAGCCAGGCAGGACAGGGAAAGCCCCCAGTGCAGCGGGTGAGGAACTCGCTTCAGACGGGCAGGAAAGGTCCCCGTCCCACAGCACGGCTGCCTCCTGCCCACCCAGCTGCCTCTCGCTGCCAGTGCCCTGGAGCAGGAGCTGGGTCCCCTCTGCCTGCAGAAGCTGTGCTGGCGCCAGCTCCCAGCTCAGAGCAGCCCTGGACTTCAGGCAGCATAATCACCACCCATGGGAACCCCCTGCCAGCCTGTGGGGAAACGTGATGCTGGTGTGGAGCAGAGAGCCATAGCTGGGCCCCACCCTGGCCAGACAGTCAGGGCCTCTCACTCACCGATCTGCAGTGGCTGGACCACATCCACCTGGTTGGGGTCCAGTGGAGATCTGAGCTCCTGGGGAGCCCCAACCTCCTCCTGCCAGGCCACCCTGGGGCAGCTGGGGGGTCTCTCCTGCCAGGCCAGCCTAGGTCGGATCGGGGGTCTCTCCGCCATTTTGCAGACAAAGGCTACGACTAAGGATGGGGAAGGCGGATGCTTCAGAAAAATGCCTTGGTGCTGCAGCTCTGCCAGAGGCAGCGACGAAAGGTGTGGGCTGCGCTCGTGTGCTCCTCGTTGGGGAAAGACGTGAGCTGCGCTCAGGAGCTCCTTGCTCCAAGTCTGCCAGGGGCAGCAGAGAGTCTGCCGGAGGCAGCTAGAGCTAGGTTGTGGTTGGACTCGACGATCTTAAGTGTGTCTTCCAACCAAAAAGATTCTCCGATTCTCTGAAAGACGTGGGCTACGCGCGGGGGCTCTCGCCAGCTCCGTGCTCACACCCTGTCTCCTCACCGTCCTGTCGGACAGTGTGGGCTGGGCCCGCAGCTGCGCTGAGCACGTGCAGGGCAGTGGGTGTCACCCAGTGAGGTCACAAAGGGCCCCACTGTGACCCTGCGCCTGGGGAGGGAGGCCAGGGTGTCCCTTGGGAGGCACAGGCCAGCTCAGCCCTGGGCACCTGGGTTCTCTCAGGGTGGCCATGGCTAAATTTCAATGCCAATTTCTAAACCCATTGCTCTGAGCATAGTCTTTAACAGTCCGTTGCACCGCTCCATTTTCCTGGTGGCTGGTGCATGATGGGGATGTCACAGACCCACTCAATGCCACGGTCCTTGGTCCAGACGTCTATGAGGATGTTGTGGAAATGAGTCCTGTTGTCTGGCTCAGCTCTCTCTGGGCTACCGCGTCACCACAGGACTTGCTTTTCAAGGCCCAGGACAGTGTTGCGGGCAGTGCCGTGGGACACGGTGCATGTTTCCAGCCAATGGCTGCCCCATTGTAAGCACAGAGCTCGTGCCGTGGCGGGTTTGTGTCAGTGTGATATATTCAATTTGCCAGGCCTCCCCATGTTTACACTTTAGGCATCGCCCCCCATACCACACAGGCTTTGCCTGCTTGGCTTGTTTGATCGTAGCACATGTTTCACAACGGTGAATAACCTGTGCAAGAGCGTGCATGGTCAAGTCCACCCCTCGACTGTGAGTCCATTCATATGTTGCATCCCTTCCTTGATGACCTGAGGCATCGTGGGCCCAATGGGGCATCAATAATTCACCTTCATCTTGCCAGTGCAAATCTATTTCAGCCACTTTAATCTTGGCAGCTCGATCCCCCTGCTGGTTGTTCTTATCAGATTCTTCAGTGTACCGACACTTGGGCACATGGGCTTCTACGCGGCAAACTCTCACAGGCAGGTTCTCCAGCCGGGCAGCAATATCTCGCCATGATTCAGCAGCCCAGATGGGTTGGGCTCTGCGCTGCCAGCGGCTCCGCTTCCATTGCTGGAACCAGCGCCACGGGGCATTTCCACCATCCATGAGAGAGCAGAGGTGAAGCTGCTTAGATGCTGGGGCCTCTTCAGCCCCTGTCAGGATGGCGGGTACTGGGTCTCGTGGGGCCTCTGCCCCACAGCATGGGCTGTGGCCCAGCGTACAGCAGGGGCCACAATGGTCGGACGCTGTTGGCGGTGGCGGCGAGAAGCCAGATGGCCCATGGCTGCGTTCCAGCGGCACAGCCCGCGATACTGACTGTGTGAGCGGGTGGTGCCACGGACACGCGGGGTCTGGAACATGGGGGTGGCCGGGAGATGGGAGGGACAGGGAGGGTGGCAGAGAGGAAGGGGCCCCGGGCCTGGGCCGGGGCTGCTCGAGCTCGGGGCAGCCTGAGCACTCTGCCCTGGTTTGGGTGCCACACTGCCATGTGGCGCTGTGTCCTCTGATTGGCAGTCTGGGATTTCCCTCTGGCTCCTCCCATCAAATGATTGGTCAGACTGTTTGTCAATGATCCATGTGCTGCACTCCCACCAGGTGTGACTGGTGCAGCTAGCACAGCCCGGCCCTGAATGCTGCCCAGTTTGTTCAACTCTCGCCACCTTTTTGCAGGTCTCAAAGCTTGATTGGCTGGTTACCTCTCAGTCACATGGCTCGCCCCGCCTCCTCAAATGTGATTTGCTCTCCTCGGTCCACTGACTCTCTAGAGACTTCGGCTTGGTTGTTGCCAGGCAACGAGCTCCACCTAAAAATGGAGCTGTGCGGCCTGAGCAAAGGCCATGGGTGATAAACGACACGTTGGGACTCTGAACATGAGGATTTGGCCCCATGAAGGAGGCTCTGGGCACTCAAAAGGACGGGCAGATGCTACAGATGGCGCTTTGGGCCCTGAACATGAGGGGACCCTCTTGGTTCCCACCCGAGCTGGGTTTGGTGCCCAAAGAGTGGGAAGAGGAGCAGTGGTTGGTGAGGACGTATTGGATCATGTGGGACCTGAGCCCGACGTCCATGGGGTGGAACAAGGGGTGGAGAAAGAACTGTTGTGGTGGCGACACTGCTCCTGCGTGGAGCTCCAGAGGCTGCAGGAGGATTTCTGCTCCACAAGGGACCAGCACAAGCCAGTGGCCCGTTCCTGTCTGTCACTGCTCTGGGGTTGTGACCTCGGCAGCACCTGCACAGCAGGAGTGTCCTCACTGCCAGCACCGGCTCTTTCTTCTGTCTGCACCACTGTCCCCATCTCCCCGTGCTCTCCTCCCTCCCAGGCACCTTTTCCGCCTCCTCCAGGACCCACCAAGGCCTCTGTCTGTCTCTAAAAGGAAAGAAAAACTTTCCACTCTGACGCCATCAAATAAGCGCATGAAATGAAAACATTTTTAATGGGAAGGGTAACCCTAACGTTTCCCTGTCTGAATGGTTTTAATAATTGTACTGCAGTTTTTAAAAAATCGTGTAGCTTTAGTTTCTACTGGGAGGTTGTCTTCCGTGTGCCGTTGAGATTTCACACATATTATACCAATTTCTTTATTCTCCCTGTTCAGTTGCCTTCGACACGTATCATGTTATGTCCATAGGCAGCCATCCAGAATTTGTGTTTAGTTTTGATATTGTTAGGTATTGCAGTTGAGACGGACAAATGAGGTAGACCAAGTTCTTAGGTAAAAGCAGCAGTCTCCATTTATTGCCACAAACATCTTTTTATGTATTTTTCCAGCTCAAGTGTCTTTTTGCTATTGGTTACAAGTTGCGGCAGTAGCATCTCATTGGCTAATTTTGCTGTCATCAGTGTCACTCTTTTACTCCCTTCTCTCTCATGGCTACACCTCAATATCTCTGGATACTCCTTTAGTTCCATCTTTCTCACAGGTAGGCCTTAGTATCTTCAAGGCTAATTTCTGTTCCCATGTCCTCCCTTAGGGAATCCACAGACTCACCATAGTCCCCCATGAGATACCAAACTGAGGGTGTCAGTTCATCCCCGGGGCCACACACACGTGCCACACGCATTTCCTCCATCGCCTCCTCCTCTGGTGACACACAAGAGTTGACAGCACATGAGGTTTTGATAAGAATCTCTCCAAGCACTTCAGTTTCTCCCTGGATATTCCAAAGGCACCAGTGTCACATTTGGACAGGGACAGCCATAGCCCACTCCATGAGGCTCTCTATGGGGATAGAGGGGAAGATTTGGGGAGGAGGTTAGTGAAATGTAAATATGCTCAAGTGACTTGCACTTGTCTGTAGAAAAAGCACATGCATCACACTAATTGTTCTACTGACCTTGTGTGCTTGATGAGTAGAACCTCTGCGTTAGATAACATAGGCCTGTGAGAAACTGCAGGCACCTCATCACTATGTCTGAGGTTCCTGCTTGGTTGTGAGGAAGAGCGGGAAGCTGCGCCTGCCCGAAGCCTTGAAATACAGGCGAGCTCAGCAGTTCCGGTGATCTTCCAGCAGGGTGAACTGACCAGCGCCTGCGTCCCCGCTTCTGTCACCTCTGCCTGGGAGCTCCGGTGTGGCTTCGGAGATCCCCCAGTAGAGAGGGAACTAAAATAAAACTTGCTCTTTGCAAATGCATTTGTGGCCTCTGGCTCTTCTTGCGATGTGCCTGCGTATGTGTACACAGGCTCTGCAAACAAAACATTGCTCTTGTCCATGGCACTGTGTCAACAGAGCCTGATAGAGCCCAACAGCACCTGACAAAGTCTGACAGGGCCAGACAGAGCCCGACAAAGCGTGAAAGAGCCCATATGACCCCAAGAGAGTCCAAGAGGGCATGAAAGAGCCCTACAGAGCTTGACAGAGTCCGACAGGGCCCAAGAGAGACCAACAGAGGGTCCAGAGAAGAGCAACAAGACTGGTGAAGGGACTTGAGCACAAGACCTATGGGGAGAGGCTGAGGGAGCTGGGCTTGTTTAGTCCGGAGAAGAGGAGGCTTAGAGGTGAGCTCATCACTCTCTAGAACTACCTGAAGGGAAGTTGTGGCCAGCTGGGACTGGGTGCCATGATCTAGCAAATGGGCTGGAGTTGGACCAAGGGTTGGACTTGATGATCTCTGCGGTCTTTTCCAACCCAGTCGATTCTGTGATTCTGCGAACAGAGCCTGACAGAGTTTCACAGAGCCTGACAGGGCCCAAAGAACATGATCATGACTTGCAGGGTACAGTCACGCTTGATTTTAAAATGCCAGTCTAGTCTATTTTTCTTCACTGCTTATTTGGCTATTTGTAGAGGACACAAAGCACTTGTACTGCAATCCTATATGCTATGCTATGTAGTCCTGTGTACTATTTGTTCCTCCATACTGTTTAATCAACACTTGCAGCCAGATGTCCTAGCAAAATCTTGCACATACCTCGAGAACTGACCAGGAACAGTGGCCACATGTTGCTAAAATAATCTCTAAAAGCTTCTAAACTCAGTTTCTAGAAATAGGACAGATCCTGGCACCGTGACTGATAGAGAGCTCTTCAGACTCCTGCCCAAGCGATTTTGGGGGATAGAAAATATCAGCTGCACTGAGTTTTTTCTTCACAAGCTTTTCCTTCATCATTTTTTAAAGAATCATTTCACATTATTCCCCGTATGTTCATTAGCATCAAGTCTGATCTTTTATTTCCCAAGAAAAATTTAACCATGTCAACAAAAGACTAGTGGAAACCACCAGTCTGCAGTCCAGGTTAAAATCTCTCTGAGTATCCACATGAGAGAAACAAAACATGAAATGAAGACAGAGACGTGGAGTGGAACTCCTCCAGCTTCTTCTAGAAAGTCTACTTCTCCATTACAGACATATAAAGCAGTTACCTGGAATATGGAGGCGTATGCTTTTACATTCCATCAAATCCTTCACAAAATCGTTTGTAAACGATTGTTTGCTGAATGCCTTGCTGACTTCCAGGTAACAGACCACCACTGCTCTGCCCACGGCCAGCAACCCCGTCCTTTCCTCACAGAGAACAAAGAGGATGGACAGACACAACCTGCCCTGGGTAAAACCCATCACCTTCTCTTTCAGACACCCAGAAATGGGGTTCCAGTGGACACGTTCTGGGGCACAGCCCTTGGTTCCCCTGCTCACCCACCGGCCATTTTTGAGAAGTGCACACACTGTGTGAGAGCTGCCAGTGGTCAGGGAGTCCCCCCAGTCTCCATGAGCTTTCCAAGATGGTGGAGAGTGGCCTCACTGTGACGTCGTCCTGCTGTCTCAGCTCCTGGGGTGCTGCCCCTCCTGTCCCATAGACTGGAAAGGATTGTGTTAGTTCCAGTGATCCCTGACTTGATCCCCATCCACTGCTGCTTGTTCTGCCTCCAGTCACAGAGGCCTGAGAGACCTTGCTGGTGAAGATGGAGAGCAAGACACACAGGGAATGTCACTTCCTTCCCTTATTAAATTCGTCAGTGGCCACATGTTGTCTTTGTTTCTCCTTTAACTGTTCCTGCAGTAGTAACAGCTCATTATGGGGACCTTCAATTGCCTTACAGGTCTAGACTGAGTTCTGATCTGGACTGCTGCTGTGCTTGGAGGCTGCTGTCATTGAGCACCAGATGAACTCACTCCTGCCACCCTGCCTGGCAGTTTATTCCATCCGTGTCACAGCTCTGTCTGCAGCACTGACAGCTCCAGCCCACCCCGTCAGGTCCCTGGCTGAGGACATTACCTCACATCTGGGCTGAACCACCCCAGCTGTGGCACCAGCCCGGCTCTGACCTGCCACAGGAAACCTGGTACCAAGTGTCCAAGACCGCATGTGTGCAAAGGCTTTGCCTCAGAGCACAGACATGACATGGCCACAGATTGTTGAATGTCTCTCTACACCTAGGACTATAAAACCAGAATAAAATGCCTGAATTCATTCAACTGAAGATGCTCCTCCCCCAGCGTGGAGGAATTAGATCCTTTGCTGTAACATTCCTGGTGTCCTGTCTAACGATGGGGCAAGAAAATATGTTTCTCATGCCAAAATTATTTCTTAATATGAAAAAAACTACTGCAGGAAAGAATTGTCTCTGTAGTGGTGAGAGAAGAAACATCACTGATTATTTCAGACTTTTTCATGGGCCATTCCCCTGGAGATCCAGGAAGAACACAAGGGAGCCCAGAGGGGACAGAGAAAGGGACCTCATGGGCTGCTGCTGTGCTGCTGAGCTGGGCTGGGCTCCTGGGACAGAGGGAGCTCATGGCAAGCGGCAGCGCTGCAGAGAGACAGCTCTGCCCAGGAGCAGCTCCTCTGCAAAGCGCAGCAGGGCTGAGGTTTCTGCCTGGGCATCTCAGGGAGACGAGCCAGGCAGAGAGAGATTAAAGGTGGTCAGGACTGGGAGGATGACTGAGAGCTCACTAGAGGAGAAATCTTTGCAGCCCTTGCCATGGTAAGTCTCTGGCTGCAGGGCAATGCAGCTGTAGCTCCTGGCATTATCTCCTAAAACTGGCACAGGCACAGCTTGTGGGATCTGTACAGAGGGGGCTCTTGTTCAAGCAGTTTTGAACAGCTGTGAAGCCAGGTGAGCACCCAGGGGTGCCCAGGGCTGTCCTGCAGAGCAGGGTCCCTGCACCCCAGGGCTGTGACAGGGCAGGGACTCTGCCGCCTGCCAGGGTCAGCGCTCAGCCTGCCCGGGGACATCCCCTTGCGCTGCAGGGAGAAGCTCTGCATGAAAGGAGCAACCCCAGCAATGCAGGGTCCTTCTGCTGTACAGAGGGTGCTGTCTGGGTGTCACGGCCCATTCGATGATGGACTCGTGATGGTTCTTTTAACCTTGATCTCAGAGTGCAAAATTAAGGCGACCAAAATGCCCAGGGGTAATAATTCAATCAAGCAGCATTACTTTATTAATTTCCCCTTAAATGGGCACGTGATAGAGAGAAAGAGGAAGAAAAAGAAAAGGGAAAAGAAACGGGGAGAAGAAAAAGTAAAGATGAGAAATGAGGTTGTGTTTGTCACCAGTTGAGTTCCTGATGGCGATGGTCAGGCAAATCGTCAGACCGACTCTTACAGATGGTCACCATCAGGGGACACCACAGGGACCAGGGGACACCAGGGCCTCTGAAGGGACAGCCAGGGCCACCGGTGTCACCACAGGGGTGGCCGGGACCCTTGGGAAAATGAGCAGGGTCACCATGGGGTCAGCGCCACCACAGGGATGGTCGAGGCCACCGTGGGGTCAAGGCCATTGGGGGGTCCGGGTCACCACGGGGTCAAGGCCACTGTGACGAAGGTCGCGGACAGGAACCAATAAAACTGACACCAGATCTTGGAACCGTGTCGGAGCGGTTCTTGATGGCGATGTTCAGGCAAATACTGCTCCATCTTCGGACCGACTCTCACATTGGGTCAGAGCTATTCACATCTCAAGATCACTACAGGGCACTCCCAGGCGACTTTTAAACTAGTACAGCAAGTCGGTTGGTACCTGACAGGGAGGGATCCTGGTATTGAAATTCCTCTGTCTGGGTTGACGGGGTGGGCACTGGGACATAGAAACTAATTTCTTGGTTCAGGATGCGGCCCTGAAATTTCAGATCCATTTCTCTTAGAGTTGTATAAACCTGGGAGTATCAGAAATTAACACACTGTGCCTTACAGACAGCTTTACGGTGACTTTTCCAGGCTCATTATTGCTGGTTTGATGTTCCCATCAGAGCCAGCACATACAGAGCTGCCCCTGGGCTGTGCCCGGCTGCTGGGAGGGGTCTGCAGGGCAGAGCTGAGCACACAACGGGTGGGATGGGGTCTGTGACACTGACAGGAGGAGACCTGGGGACACAGACACAGCTGCAGGCAGGGACAGCTCCAGGCAGCAGAGCAGGGGGTGTTCAGGAGCTCTTTTGGTCCTTCTCTGCAGATGATGCTGGGTGTTGTCTGCTGGGCAATGATCTGACTGTCCTTTGAGCACATCCCACCTTCAGCAGCCCTGACTCTGCTCTGCCTGTCCTGCTGGGCTCACGAGCTGCCCCCAGAAAGGCCCAGCTCTGCCGTAGGATCCCAGGAGTGCTGAGCCTTTCCTTGGGGTCTGCACTCTCCTCTCAGAGCCCTTTGCTTCCCTCAGTGAGCGGTTGTGTCCTGCTCTCTCCATCACATCTCCACCTCTGGGCTGAGGCAGCGAAAGGGCAGATCTGCCCTTTCAAACAGGGCTCTCCTGCTCCACTGTGAGTTCAGTTTTGGGTTTTCTTTTAAAGAGAGATTTGTTCATGAAGTGGTTTTCAAGGCAGCACAAGTGAAAAGACAGGGCAAATGGGTAAAAGCTGCTCTCCTAACTCTGCACTGAGCCACAGAGAGATGAGCTGTTTTGCCTGTCTTGAGACTCTTCTTCATATTTTCAGTCATATAAATGAGGATTTCAACCCCTGCAAAAATCCACTCATGAGATGTGATGATGGAAAATTCAAAACATAGACAAAATCATTGTAATGACATGCTAAGCCTCTACTTTGCAGCCCACGCTCTGAAGTGTATCAAGTACTGATCTTGAACTTTTCCACTAATGGAACGTCAAATCTGACATTGCTTGTGAACGTCAAGGCTGTCACAAACCAGCTCCCATGTCCCCAGCGCAGCAGAGCAAAGCTGGTTACTTGGCCCCAGACGGGCAGAGGTCCTGCTCCTCACAGCACACTCAGCCAGCACACAGCGGAGGAAGGAAATGCATTTCAACTGGGCTTATTTATATGAAAAATGCAGTGGCTTTGCTCAGAGGAGTGTGTCCTGATTTTAAGTTGTCATTTTCTTTTTTGGAACAGAGCCCCCATGGCAAGAAACAGCAAATGTCCAACTGCAGCTCCATCACCCAGTTGCTCCCCCTGGCGTTCACAGACACACGGGAGCTGTGGCTCTTGCACTTCTGGCTCTTCCTGGGCATCTACCTGGCTGCCCTCCTGGGCAATGGCCTCACCATCACCACCATAGCCTGGGACCAGCACCTCCACACCCCCAGAGCCCGCCAGAGCCCGACAAGGCCCGACAGAGCCCGCCAGAGCCTGACAGAGCCCGCCAGAGTCCGTCAAGGCCCGACAGAACCCGCTAGAGCCCGCCAGAGCCCAACAAGGCCCCCCAGAGCCCGCCAGAGCCCGACAAGGCCCGACAGAGCCCGACAGAGCCCGACAAGGCACGCCAGAGCCTGACAGAGCCTGCCAGAGCCCTCCAGAGCCCGACAAGGCACGCCAGAGCCCGCCAGAGCCCGACAAGGCCGGACAGAGCCTGACAGAGCCCGCCAGAGCCCGACAAGGCCCGCCAGAGCCCGCCAGAGCCTGACAAGGCCCGACAGAGCCCGCCAGAGCCCGACAAGGCCCGACAGAGCCTGACAGAGCCCGACAGAGCCCGCCAGAGCCCAACAAGGCCCGCCAGAGCCCGCCAGAGCCCGCCAAGGCCCGACAGAGCCTGACAGAGCTTCTTCCTGCTCAACCTCTCCTTCCTCGAGCTGGACTCCATCTCCACCACTGTCCCCAAGTCCATGGCCAATTCATTCTGGGACACCAGGAGCATTTCTTACACAGGATGTGCTGCTCGAGTCTTTCTGTTTGTCTTTTTCATTTCAGCAGAGTATTTTCTTCCCATCATCATGTCCTATGACCGCTACGTTGCCATCTGTAAACCCCTGCACTACGGGACCCTCCTGGGCAGCAGAGCTTGTGTCCACATGGCAGCAGCTGCCTGGGCCACTGGGTTTCTCAGTGCTCTGCGCCATTTTCACTGCCACTGTGCAAGGGCACTGCTGTGGACCAGTTCTTCTGTGAAATTCCCCCGATCCTCAAGCTCTCCTGCTCAGACACCTACCTCGGGGAAATCTGGCTTCTTGTGGCCAGTGTCTTGGTATTACTTGGGTGTTTTTTCTTTATTGGGCTGTCCTATGTGCAGATCTTCAGGGCCGTGCTGAGGATCCCCTCTGAGCAGGGACGGCACAAAGCCTTTTCCACATGCCTCCCTCACCTGGCCGTGGTCTCCCTGTTTGTCAGCATTGGCATGTTTACCTACCTGAAAACGCCCTTCATCTCCTCCCCATCCTTGGGCCTGGTTTTGTCATTTCTGTACTCAGTGTTGCCTCCAGCAGTGAACCCCCTCATCTACAGCAGGAGGAACCAGGAGCTCAAGGATGCCCTGTGGGAACTCATTTCTTATTGTTTTCTGAAGCAATAAACTCCCACCTGCTTCTACACAGGAGTTTTAATGTAGCTAATTACAGGACCAGCCTGTCATCTGGATTTTCTGTTGTTATTAGGTGTTTTTTTAATGTGATCCTGTTGTCATGCCCTTTCTAATTCTCTGTCTGATTTTCTTTTATAACTACTGGCTGTGTAAATGAAGAGCTGTGCTCTCCTTGTCTCTTAAACAAAATAAACATTCCTGTAGTAACTTGTTTTTCACTATATCCTTCCTCCAAGGCCTTTTTGGAGGTTCAGGGACAATTCCTGTGTGCGTGGGAGGAGGGGAAAAGAGTCCAGCACGGCAGCACTGCCAGGGAGCAGCTGCGCTTGGTCTTCCAGAGCTGTTCTCATTCCACTCCCACAATCTCCTTCTGATCCCTTGTACTGGTGCAAGGCCTGAGTGCTCTGGCAGCTTGGTCACCGTCCTGCTGTGTGTCAGTCCTGTGAGCGCAGGCAGGGACAGGCAATGGGCACTTGTGTGACAGATCTGGACCCAGAACAGCCTTTCCAGATAGAAAGGTGATCTCCTCAGGGCAGTGCATGATGCTTTAGGTCTTCTTCCAAAGATTCTCTCAAGAATATGCCCATGAAATTGGCCACGGATGCAAACCCCAGGGTACAGCTGAACAGTGTGTGTGTGCGGGGCTGGCACACAGCAGTGTCCTCTCACAGCCAGGCCTCCTGCCAGAGACCTGCAGGACCAGCAGAGCAGGGGCTGGGCTGTGCCCGTGTGCACCGGACACCCCACAGAAGCTGCCCCAGGACATCGTCACGAACTGCCCCTCATAACCACCATTTCCAGCACTGGTCTCTCTCCCCACCTCACAGATGTTGCTCTTCCCCCCATGGAGGGACACTGAATGAGCAGGTCAGAAATCCATGTTTGCTTTGTACAGATGAGATGTGAGCACGCACATCACGGATGTGAGGTGAGATGTACCCAAGTAAGCACAAACAACATCAACTATTCCTGGGAGTTCCATGAAGGCCTGTGGGACAGACAGTGCCTTGACGTCACTTCATGTTGGCAGAAACATCCTATGGGAAACCACCTGAATGCAGCACTGGGTTGTGCTTCCTTGAACTGTGATCCCCGTGTCCATTCCTCATGGCGTGGGACATCTCAGATGAGTGCAGAGCAGGGTGACATGCCACAAGGCTGGGGTGCCTCCCATCCTTTGGGAGTGGCAACAGGAGGCCAGAGGGAAACCAAGACTACGGCCTCTATGTGCAACAGGGAAAGATTCTGTCTCTGAACATCCCACTCAGAGAGGTTCTGGGGTCCTCGGAAAAGGCAGACATCCAACCGAACTTCAAGAAGGGCTCTTTATTAAAACCCAGCCATTTTCCTCAAGAAGAGCTGCTCCTCCACCTGGTTTAGCGCCAGCAGCACAGGGCTCTCAGGATCCATCGTGATCTTGGCCGCTTCCATGAAGAGCGCACGATGACAATGGTCTGAGTTGCCAGGAAGCAGATGGAAGGCTCACTGTCATTCTCCAAGGGTTGAATGGCTGCCAGAGAAAGAAGCAGAGCCCAGGTGACCTCTCAAGTCTGGCCCCCAGGAATCCCCTCCCGACCACGCTCCCTACTCACCTCTGCAGATCACAGGCAGCTTCTCGTTGCATGTGCCCCTCAGGTGCCACACAGCCAGCCCTGGGCACAGAGCTCCATCAGCCCCTGCTCCCTCCCCTCACCAGGGCTGAGCCCAGGGGAGAGCAGGAGCTGAGATGGTGGGACCAAGCAAGGCAGCCACCAAGCCCACCTGTGTGGGCAGGGCTGGGAGGGGAGGCCAAGGCCCTGCACGGGGCAGCAGGGGCTCTGGCAGGCACAGGGCTGCTCCTTGTGCCAGGGCAGCGGTGGGGACCGGGGCCAGGCTGCCAAGAGAGGGACCCTGGGGACTGTGACTCACCGATGAACCTCAAGGCCGCCTCTCGCAAGCTGGCCTGAGCATCCATCAGGTATGGCAGGCTCTGAATCAAGAACTCTTGAGCTCTGCTTCTGTCCTGCTCCAGCTGGAGAGAGCACAAGGGTGTGAGCACGTCAGTGTCCCTCCCCACTTGGCTGGATCAGTCTCTCCTCCCAGGAACCCCCGTTCCCCTTCCCCTCCGGCCATTCCCGTGTTCCAGCCAGGAGCCCTGTGGGGCTGAGGCTGAGAGAGAGAGACACAGGCTGAGGAGTGCCAGGGCTGCTGAGAGCCCTCCATCCCAGTGGGTGCAGGGAGGGCAGCGGGACAGAGAGAAGAGCCCTTGGGGGCTCTGTTCTTGAGGACAGGGAACAAGGATGCAGCCTGGAGCTGCAGCAGGACAGGCGAGGCACATCTGCAGAGCCCACAGCACAGATATGTGCCTTTGTCCAGCCTGGGCCCTGGGCCTTGGGGGTCGTCCTCACCAAGCACTCTCCAATCCTCCATTTCTGCTGTGTCTGCACCAGGTGTTCGAGCTGTTTCCACTTGAGGAGCTCTGCTGCACCAAGGAGGCCTTCCCTGGCGACCTACGGAACAGCAGAAGCTGGGAGATGGCAGCATGGTCTGGAGAAGGAGATCTGGCATCACCCTCCTCTGGGCTCCGTTCCTGGGATGATTCTGCCCTTAGGGAGCTGAGACATGCCCTGGCCCAATCATCCAGGGGTCTCTTCCCTGCGTCACTGCTCAGCTTTGAAATCTGTACCTTGGCCACGCTCTGCGTTTGGTCACTCATGTGGAAGAAGAGTGGGAGCAGGCCAAGTCGCACCCTGTTCTTCGTCTTTCTCTTGTTGTTACCCACCAACACCTTCATCAGGTCTCTGAAGAGGCTGATGGACATCTCTCTCAGCTGGCTCAGCTCCTGGAAGGGAGAAGCACAGTAGGACCTGAACACCAGCAGCTCTCTGCCCACAGTTTGCAGAAGCTCCTGCATGGCTGATGTGAGGGGAGGTGCTCCAGGGCAGCATTCTGCACACTGCAGTTGTGGGCCAGATCTGCGGCCCTGCGTACAGGAAAGGCCACTCAAGAGACTTGTTCAGGCAGTGCCTGTGCCTCAAAGTGCTCTCCCAGCCACCCAGCGACCCCCACCAGCTTCAGCAGCCATGGTGGGGAGGAGCTGTGGGAGCAGCTGGCAGGGAGAAGCTGGGCTGGGCTGCAGAACACAGAAACCATCCCACAAGAGCCTCAGGGAGAAAGCAGAGAAGAAGCCCCTGCTCCGCGTGGCTGGGCTGAAGGGCAGCTCTCATTGTCCAGTTCTCATCCACAAGGCTCAGGCTTATATATCAGCCTTACATCATCGAAAAAGGGCGGGAGAAATTCTGCCAGCAGCACAGCCATGGGGGTGGCCTCCTTCCTCTCCAGCTGAGCCATCACGTTTCTGAAGACCACCAGAGCCTTGATCTTGATAGCCTTATTGCCGTACTGCAGGACCCACAATAGGTCTGGCAGCATGACCTTCATTTTTCTTGCCTGTATGAAAAAGAGAGTTGCCCTCTTGGGACCAGGTCGATGCCTGGAGAGCTCCCCAGGCAGCCACCAGGCCCCACCATGGCAGGGAGGGCCTTTGGAGCAGTCACCCCTGCTCCTGACTGCCAGCCAAGGCCAAGCCCGAACCCACTGCCCCGGCCCTTGGCTGCCAACATGGCTGCCCTTGGTGACGCCCTACTCACCATCTCGTGTCTCTCTGACAGCGTCATCATGCCCCTGAGCAACAGGGAGAGCAGCGTTGGTCTTCGTTGCCTCAGAAACCTACTGACTTGGTACATTGGAGCAAACGCCTCATCTTGCAGGTCACTGCTGGCCAGCATCTGAAAGCAAGCCAGCAGTGAGCAACTGGCAGAGCTGGTGGGGCTCCTTGCACCGTGCAGCTCCTGGGGCACCAGGAGCTTTTTCCAGTAACTCACAGCCAAGCGAAGGATGGAGGCGTCGTCCCGGTGTGTATATAAGATCCTACGGTGCCGGTCCTGCAGTTGGATGTGCAGCTCCTTCAAGACGTTCTGCAAGGTCTGGGGCACGGAGAACATCACCTCCCACAGTGCCAGGGCAGTCCTGCAAGAGAGCTCTCTGTCAGCAGGGCAGCCTGGGCCACAGCAGCGTGTCCAGGCTCAGCGCTGCAGGACGCTTGGGATGCCCTGGGCAGCAGCAGAGGGCTGAGCTGCTGCTCCTGTGGGGCTGGCAGGAGTGCAGTGGGGGGCTCTGGGCTGTCTTGCTCAGCTGTGGCTGCTGCGGGCCTGGGTGAGCCCCAGCGCTGGCAAATGTGGTGGGATGGAGGGTCCTGCTCCTCGGGGGTGTCCTGCAGGATTCCTTGGCGCTGGCAGCCAGAGCGTCTCCAGGCCCCTCTCCCCACAGGGAACAAGCCCTCATGGCTTTTGGGGCCAGTACCTGTCTCCTGGTGGTGCGATTGTCAGCAGCGTCGAGACCACCTCCCCAGGGCATTTGTCAGCCATCTCGACAATGAGGGACTCCACACTCTGCCGGGCTGCTGTCGTGTTTATGCTCTCCAGGTTTCTGTGGATGCAGCTCGTGATCTTTGGTACCTGGAGGGGACAAAGGTGAGGATGGCGCTGCCACTGGAGTGCAGCCATTTTTTCAGCTGTCCTTCCCATCCCTCTCTGCCGCCTTCACGTGGCTTCACTGTTCCGAGACACCGGGATTTGAGAGGAAAAGACGGATGGAGGGAGGAACAAGGCCTGACAGGGCCAAAGGGCAATCCAGCCAAAGGCCACTTACATCCACCAGCCAGAAATCACAGTTTCTCTTCACCGTGTTCAGCATGTTTCTGGCCGCCTCCTTGTCAAAGGTGCTGGAGTCTCTCATTGCCTCGATTAACACCAGGACCACGTCTGTTTTCTCACAAGGCTGGAGGTCTTCTGCAAAGAACTATGGGAAGAAGGGAGGCAGCGAAGCCAAGTCACACCCAGTGCCCTGATGCTGCTGCTTAGCCGGGCAGTGCCAGCAGCCCTGCAGAGGCACCCGGCGGTGCTGCAACAGTGCCTGCAGCCAAACTGGGAGCAGGGGCGGCAGTGACTGCTGGGGAGGATGAGAAGAGAGGCCCCAGGTTGAGGGAGAAGGTTTGGGCTCATGGGCACAGGGTGCTGGCCCTGCCATGAACCAGGGCTTGCTGGTGGCCAGGAGGACTGGGGCTGCTGCTGGGACACTGGAGCACACCCTCGCATTGTCCCTGCTTGGGGACAGCAGGAACCCTCTCAGCAGGGACCATGCCAGCCCCGCTGATTGTGGAGGCCTTTGCTCACACAAGGCCCCTGCTGATGCCACAGCCAAGGATGCCAGCCAGAGCCGGGAGCTCGTTACCTCGATAATGTGAGTAGCACTCGGCGAAGAACGCAAGGAGGTGGTCTTGGCTTCACAGTCCTCCTGGAGATGTGCGTTCTCCTCTGGCAGTGTCGTGCCTAAAAAGCGGGCAAACACAGAACAGTTGGTAAGACACAGCAGCTTCCCCAGTACCGGAAAGAGCTTTGAACTTGGAGTGGCCGAGGAGAGAGGTCATGTCAGTGCAGGAGGTGGTGGAGAGTGGTGCCATGGAAAGCCTGACCTGCCTCCAGTGTACGTGTGTGAATGCTCCTGGCTGTGGAAACTGCAAGGCCCTAGAGCTCTGTGTGCAGTCCCACAGCTCAGTCCCCATGGCTGGAGTAACGTGGGAGATGTGGGGGAGGGCTCGCATGGCTGGAGTGCTGCGGGGCAGGGATACAGGACCCCCGGGAGAGATGGGAAGATGCAGCACAACTGTGTCCTGCTCTCCTAAGGAGCAGCTCAGCTACACGTGAGCATCACGGTCTGGGAGAGAGCGTGGGGGTCAGGAGCAGAGGAGGGGCAGTGCTGGTGACACGGAGGTCCATCACAATGCCAAGGAAGATGAGAGTCCATGTGTTCCGGTTCCACCTCAGACGTGGGCAACCAGCCAGCGTCTGCTAAAGGAGGAGAGCAGGAAGGGCTGCAGAGAGGGTTTGCAGGCAGGACAGAGCAGAGGAAGGAGCTCTGCCCCATGTCCATCCCAGTGCCTGCTGCCCTGGCACGGTCGTCCCATGTGTGTCACGGCTGGAGGGTGCCTGGCAGACGGGCTGAGATGCTGGAGCCAGGCAGGACAGGGAAAGCCCCCAGTGCAGCGGGTGAGGAACTCGCTTCAGACGGGCAGGAAAGGTCCCCGTCCCACAGCACGGCTGCCTCCTGCCCACCCAGCTGCCTCTCGCTGCCAGTGCCCCGGAGCAGGAGCTGGGTCCCCTCTGCCTGCAGAAGCTGTGCTGGCGCCAGCTCCCAGCTCAGAGCAGCCCTGGACTTCAGGCAGCATAATCACCACCCATGGGAACCCCCTGCCAGCCTGTGGGGAAACGTGATGCTGGTGTGGAGCAGAGAGCCATAGCTGGGCCCCACCCTGGCCAGACAGTCAGGGCCTCTCACTCACCGATCTGCAGTGGCTGGACCACATCCACCTGGTTGGGGTCCAGTGGAGATCTGAGCTCCTGGGGATCCCCAACCTCCTCCTGCCAGGCCACCCTGGGGCGGCTGGGGGGTCTCTCCTGCCAGGCCAGCCTAGGTCGGATCGGGGGTCTCTCTGCCATTTTGCAGACAAAGGCTACGACTAAGGATGGGGAAGGCGGATGCTTCGGAAAAATGCCTTGGTGCTGCAGCTCTGCCAGAGGCAGCGACGAAAGGTGTGGGCTGCGCTCGTGTGCTCCTCGTTGGGGAAAGACGTGAGCTGCGCTCAGGAGCTCCTTGCTCCAAGTCTGCCAGGGGCAGCAGAGAGTCTGCCGGAGGCAGCTAGAGCTAGGTTGTGGTTGGACTCGACGATCTTAAGTGTGTCTTCCAACCAAAAAGATTCTCCGATTCTCTGAAAGACGTGGGCTACGCGCGGGGGCTCTCGCCAGCTCCGTGCTCACACCCTGTCTCCTCACCGTCCTGTCGGACAGTGTGGGCTGGGCCCGCAGCTGCGCTGAGCACGTGCAGGGCAGTGGGTGTCACCCAGTGAGGTCACAAAGGGCCCCACTGTGACCCTGCGCCTGGGGAGGGAGGCCAGGGTGTGCCCTTGGGAGGCACAGGCCAGCTCAGCCCTGGGCACCTGGGTTCTCTCAGGGTGGCCATGGCTAAATTTCAATGCCAATTTCTAAACCCATTGCTCTGAGCATAGTCTTTAACAGTCCGTTGCACCGCTCCATTTTCCCGGTGGCTGGTGCATGATGGGGATGTCACAGACCCACTCAATGCCACGGTCCTTGGTCCAGACGTCTGTGAGGATGTTGTGGAAATGAGTCCTGTTGTCTGGCTCAGCTCTCTCTGGGCTACCGCGTCACCACAGGACTTGCTTTTCAAGGCCCAGGACAGTGTTGCGGGCAGTGCCGTGGGACACGGTGCATGTTTCCAGCCAATGGCTGCCCCATTGTAAGCACAGAGCTCGTGCCGTGGCGGGTTTGTGTCAGTGTGATATATTCAATTTGCCAGGCCTCCCCATGTTTACACTTTAGTCATCGCCCCCCATACCACACAGGCTTTGCCTGCTTGGCTTGTTTGATCGTAGCACATGTTTCACAACGGTGAATAACCTGTGCAAGAGCGTGCATGGTCAAGTCCACCCCTCGACTGTGAGTCCATTCATATGTTGCATCCCTTCCTCGATGACCTGAGGCATCGTGGGCCCAATGGGGCATCAATAATTCACCTTCATCTTGCCAGTGCAAATCTATTTCAGCCACTTTAATCTTGGCAGCTCGATCCCCCTGCTGGTTGTTCTTATCAGATTCTTCAGTGGACCGACACTTGGGCACATGGGCTTCTACGCGGCAAACTCTCACAGGCAGGTTCTCCAGCCGGGCAGCAATATCTCGCCATGATTCAGCAGCCCAGATGGGTTGGGCTCTGCGCTGCCAGCGGCTCCGCTTCCATTGCTGGAACCAGCGCCACGGGGCATTTCCACCATCCATGAGAGAGCAGAGGTGAAGCTGCTTAGATGCTGGGGCCTCTTCAGCCCCTGTCAGGATGGCGGGTACTGGGTCTCGTGGGGGCTCTGCCCCACAGCATGGGCTGTGGCCCAGCGTACAGCAGGGGCCACAATGGTCGGACGCTGTTGGCGGTGGCGGCGAGAAGCCAGATGGCCCATGGCTGCGTTCCAGCGGCACAGCCCGTGATACTGACTGTGTGAGCGGGTGGTGCCACGGACACGCGGGGTCTGGAACATGGGGGTGGCCGGGAGATGGGAGGGACAGGGAGGGTGGCAGAGAGGAAGGGGCCCCGGGCCTGGGCCGGGGCTGCTCGAGCTCGGGGCAGCCTGAGCACTCTGCCCTGGTTTGGGTGCCACACTGCCATGTGGCGCTGTGTCCTCTGATTGGCAGTCTGGGATTTCCCTCTGGCTCCTCCCATCAAATGATTGGTCAGACTGTTTGTCAATGATCCATGTGCTGCACTCCCACCAGGTGTGACTGGTGCAGCTAGCACAGCCCGGCCCTGAATGCTGCCCAGTTTGTTCAACTCTCGCCACCTTTTTGCAGGTCTCAAAGCTTGATTGGCTGGTTACCTCTCAGTCACATGGCTCGCCCCGCCTCCTCAAATGTGATTTGCTCTCCTCGGTCCACTGACTCTCTAGAGACTTCGGCTTGGTTGTTGCCAGGCAACGAGCTCCACCTAAAAATGGAGCTGTGCGGCCTGAGCAAAGGCCATGGGTGATAAACGACCCGTTGGGACTCTGAACATGAGGATTTGGCCCCATGAAGGAGGCTCTGGGCACTCAAAAGGACGGGCAGATGCTACAGATGGCGCTTTGGGCCCTGAACATGAGGGGACCCTCTTGGTTCCCACCCGAGCTGGGTTTGGTGCCCAAAGAGTGGGAAGAGGAGCAGTGGTTGGTGAGGACGTATTGGATCATGTGGGACCTGAGCCCGACGTCCATGGGGTGGAACAAGGGGTGGAGAAAGAACTGTTGTGGTGGCGACACTGCTCCTGCGTGGAGCTCCAGAGGCTGCAGGAGGATTTCTGCTCCACAAGGGACCAGCACAAGCCAGTGGCCCGTTCCTGTCTGTCACTGCTCTGGGGTTGTGACCTCGGCAGCACCTGCACAGCAGGAGTGTCCTCACTGCCAGCACCGGCTCTTTCCTCTGTCTGCACCACTGTCCCCATCTCCCCGTGCTCTCCTCCCTCCCAGGCACCTTTTCCGCCTCCTCCAGGACCCACCAAGGCCTCTTTCTGTCTCTAAAAGGAAAGAAAAACTTTCCACTCTGACGCCATCAAATAAGCGCATGAAATGAAAACATTTTTAATGGGAAGGGTAACCCTAACGTTTCCCTGTCTGAATGGTTTTAATAATTGTACTGCAGTTTTTAAAAACTCGTGTAGCTTTAGTTTCTACTGGGAGGTTGTCTTCCGTGTGCCGTTGAGATTTCACACATATTATACCAATTTCTTTATTCTCCCTGTTCAGTTGCCTTCGACACGTATCATGTTATGTCCATAGGCAGCCATCCCGAATTTGTGTTTAGTTTTGATATTGTTAGGTATTGCAGTTGAGACGGACAAATGAGGTAGACCAAGTTCTTAGGTAAAAGCAGCAGTCTCCATTTATTGCCACAAACATCTTTTTATGTATTTTTCCAGCTCAAGTGTCTTTTTGCTATTGGTTACAAGTTGCGGCAGTAGCATCTCATTGGCTAATTTTGCTGTCATCAGTGTCACTCTTTTACTCCCTTCTCTCTCATGGCTACACCTCAATATCTCTGGATACTCCTTTAGTTCCATCTTTCTCACAGGTAGGCCTTAGTATCTTCAAGGCTAATTTCTGTTCCCATGTCCTCCCTTAGGGAATCCACAGACTCACCATAGTCCCCCATGAGATACCAAACTGAGGGTGTCAGTTCATCCCCGGGGCCACACACACGTGCCACACGCATTTCCTCCATCGCCTCCTCCTCTGGTGACACACAAGAGTTGACAGCACATGAGGTTTTGATAAGAATCTCTCCAAGCACTTCAGTTTCTCCCTGGATATTCCAAAGGCACCAGTGTCACATTTGGACAGGGACAGCCATAGCCCACTCCATGAGGCTCTCTATGGGGATAGAGGGGAAGATTTGGGGAGGAGGTTAGTGAAATGTAAATATGCTCAAGTGACTTGCACTTGTCTGTAGAAAAAGCACATGCATCACACTAATTGTTCTACTGACCTTGTGTGCTTGATGAGTAGAACCTCTGCGTTAGATAACATAGGCCTGTGAGAAACTGCAGGCACCTCATCACTATGTCTGAGGTTCCTGCTTGGTTGTGAGGAAGAGCGGGAAGCTGCGCCTGCCCGAAGCCTTGAAATACAGGCGAGCTCAGCAGTTCCGGTGATCTTCCAGCAGGGTGAACTGACCAGCGCCTGCGTCCCCGCTTCTGTCACCTCTGCCTGGGAGCTCCGGTGTGGTTTCGGAGATCCCCCAGTAGAGAGGGAACTAAAATAAAACTTGCTCTTTGCAAATGCATTTGTGGCCTCTGGCTCTTCTTGCGATGTGCCTGCGTATGTGTACACAGGCTCTGCAAACAAAACATTGCTCTTGTCCATGGCACTGTGTCAACAGAGCCTGATAGAGCCCAACAGCACCTGACAAAGTCTGACAGGGCCAGACAGAGCCCGACAAAGCGTGAAAGAGCCCATATGACCCCAAGAGAGTCCAAGAGGGCATGAAAGAGCCCTACAGAGCTTGACAGAGTCCGACAGGGCCCAAGAGAGACCAACAGAGGGTCCAGAGAAGAGCAACAAGACTGGTGAAGGGACTTGAGCACAAGACCTATGGGGAGAGGCTGAGGGAGCTGGGCTTGTTTAGTCCGGAGAAGAGGAGGCTTAGAGGTGAGCTCATCACTCTCTAGAACTACCTGAAGGGAAGTTGTGGCCAGCTGGGACTGGGTGCCATGATCTAGCAAATGGGCTGGAGTTGGACCAAGGGTTGGACTTGATGATCTCTGCGGTCTTTTCCAACCCAGTCGATTCTGTGATTCTGCGAACACAGCCTGACAGAGTTTCACAGAGCCTGACAGGGCCCAAAGAACATGATCATGACTTGCAGGGTACAGTCACGCTTGATTTTAAAATGCCAGTCTAGTCTATTTTTCTTCACTGCTTATTTGGCTATTTGTAGAGGACACAAAGCACTTGTACTGCAATCCTATATGCTATGCTATGTAGTCCTGTGTACTATTTGTTCCTCCATACTGTTTAATCAACACTTGCAGCCAGATGTCCTAGCAAAATCTTGCACATACCTCGAGAACTGACCAGGAACAGTGGCCACATGTTGCTAAAATCATCTCTAAAAGCTTCTAAACTCAGTTTCTAGAAATAGGACAGATCCTGGCACCGTGACTGATAGAGAGCTCTTCAGACTCCTGCCCAAGCGATTTTGGGGGATAGAAAATATCAGCTGCACTGAGTTTTTTCTTCACAAGCTTTTCCTTCATCATTTTTTAAAGAATCATTTCACATTATTCCCCGTATGTTCATTAGCATCAAGTCTGATCTTTTATTTCCCAAGAAAAATTTAACCATGTCAACAAAAGACTAGTGGAAACCACCAGTCTGCAGTCCAGGTTAAAATCTCTCTGAGTATCCACATGAGAGAAACAAAACATGAAATGAAGACAGAGACGTGGAGTGGAACTCCTCCAGCTTCTTCTAGAAAGTCTACTTCTCCATTACAGACATATAAAGCAGTTACCTGGAATATGGAGGCGTATGCTTTTACATTCCATCAAATCCTTCACAAAATCGTTTGTAAACGATTGTTTGCTGAATGCCTGGCTGACTTCCAGGTAACAGACCACCGCTGCTCTGCCCACGGCCAGCAACCCCGTCCTTTCCTCACAGAGAACAAAGAGGATGGACAGACACAACCTGCCCTGGGTAAAACCCATCACCTTCTCTTTCAGACACCCAGAAATGGGGTTCCAGTGGACACGTTCTGGGGCACAGCCCTTGGTTCCCCTGCTCACCCACCGGCCATTTTTGAGAAGTGCACACACTGTGTGAGAGCTGCCAGTGGTCAGGGAGTCCCCCCAGTCTCCATGAGCTTTCCAAGATGGTGGAGAGTGGCCTCACTGTGACGTCGTCCTGCTGTCTCAGCTCCTGGGGTGCTGCCCCTCCTGTCCCATAGACTGGAAAGGATTGTGTTAGTTCCAGTGATCCCTGACTTGATCCCCATCCACTGCTGCTTGTTCTGCCTCCAGTCACAGAGGCCTGAGAGACCTTGCTGGTGAAGATGGAGAGCAAGACACACAGGGAATGTCACTTCCTTCCCTTATTAAATTCGTCAGTGGCCACATGTTGTCTTTGTTTCTCCTTTAACTGTTCCTGCAGTAGTAACAGCTCATTATGGGGACCTTCAATTGCCTTACAGGTCTAGACTGAGTTCTGATCTGGACTGCTGCTGTGCTTGGAGGCTGCTGTCATTGAGCACCAGATGAACTCACTCCTGCCACCCTGCCTGGCAGTTTATTCCATCCGTGTCACAGCTCTGTCTGCAGCACTGACAGCTCCAGCCCACCCCGTCAGGTCCCTGGCTGAGGACATTACCTCACATCTGGGCTGAACCACCCCAGCTGTGGCACCAGCCCGGCTCTGACCTGCCACAGGAAACCTGGTACCAAGTGTCCAAGACCGCATGTGTGCAAAGGCTTTGCCTCAGAGCACAGACATGACATGGCCACAGATTGTTGAATGTCTCTCTACACCTAGGACTATAAAACCAGAATAAAATGCCTGAATTCATTCAACTGAAGATGCTCCTCCCCCAGCGTGGAGGAATTAGATCCTTTGCTGTAACATTCCTGGTGTCCTGTCTAACGATGGGGCAAGAAAATATGTTTCTCATGCCAAAATTATTTCTTAATATGAAAAAAACTACTGCAGGAAAGAATTGTCTCTGTAGTGGTGAGAGAAGAAACATCACTGATTATTTCAGACTTTTTCATGGGCCATTCCCCTGGAGATCCAGGAAGAACACAAGGGAGCCCAGAGGGGACAGAGAAAGGGACCTCATGGGCTGCTGCTGTGCTGCTGAGCTGGGCTGGGCTCCTGGGACACAGGGAGCTCATGGCAAGCGGCAGCGCTGCAGAGAGACAGCTCTGCCCAGGAGCAGCTCCTCTGCAAAGCGCAGCAGGCCTGAGGTTTCTGCCTGGGCATCTCAGGGAGACGAGCCAGGCAGAGAGAGATTAAAGGTGGTCAGGACTGGGAGGATGACTGAGAGCTCACTGGAGGAGAAATCTTTGCAGCCCTTGCCATGGTAAGTCTCTGGCTGCAGGGCAATGCAGCTGTAGCTCCTGGCATTATCTCCTAAAACTGGCACAGGCACAGCTTGTGGGATCTGTACAGAGGTGCTCTTGTTCAAGCAGTTTTGAACAGCTGTGAAGCCAGGTGAGCACCCAGGGGTGCCCAGGGCTGTCCTGCAGAGCAGGGTCCCTGCACCCCAGGGCTGTGACAGGGCAGGGACTCTGCCGCCTGCCAGGGTCAGCGCTCAGCCTGCCCGGGGACATCCCCTTGCGCTGCAGGGAGAAGCTCTGCATGAAAGGAGCAACCCCAGCAATGCAGGGTCCTTCTGCTGTACAGAGGGTGCTGTCTGGGTGTCACGGCCCATTCGATGATGGACTCGTGATGGTTCTTTTAACCTTGATCTCAGAGTGCAAAATTAAGGCGACCAAAATGCCCAGGGGTAATAATTCAATCAAGCAGCATTACTTTATTAATTTCCCCTTAAATGGGCACGTGATAGAGAGAAAGAGGAAGAAAAAGAAAAGGGAAAAGAAAGGGGGAGAAGTAAAAGTAAAGATGAGAAATGAGGTTGTGTTTGTCACCAGTTGAGTTCCTGATGGCGATGGTCAGGCAAATCGTCAGACCGACTCTTACAGATGGTCACCATCAGGGGACACCACAGGGACCAGGGGACACCAGGGCCTCTGAAGGGACAGCCAGGGCCACCGGTGTCACCACAGGGGTGGCCGGGACCCTTGGGAAAATGAGCAGGGTCACCATGGGGTCAGCGCCACCACAGGGATGGTCGAGGCCACCGTGGGGTCAAGGCCATTGGGGGGTCCGGGTCACCACGGGGTCAAGGCCACTGTGACGAAGGTCGCGGACAGGAACCAATAAAAGTGACACCAGATCTTGGAACCGTGTCGGAGCGGTTCTTGATGGCGATGTTCAGGCAAATACTGCTCCATCTTCGGACCGACTCTCACATTGGGTCAGAGCTATTCACATCTCAAGATCACTACAGGGCACTCCCAGGCGACTTTTAAACTAGTACAGCAAGTCGGTTGGTACCTGACAGGGAGGGATCCTGGTATTGAAATCCCTCTGTCTGGGTTGACGGGGTGGGCACTGGGACATAGAAACTAATTTCTTGGTTCAGGATGCGGCCCTGAAATTTCAGATCCATTTCTCTTAGAGTTGTATAAACCTGGGAGTATCAGAAATTAACACACTGTGCCTTACAGACAGCTTTACGGTGACTTTTCCAGGCTCATTATTGCTGGTTTGATGTTCCCATCAGAGCCAGCACATACAGAGCTGCCCCTGGGCTGTGCCCGGCTGCTGAGAGGGGTCTGCAGGGCAGAGCTGAGCACACAGCGGGTGGGATGGGGTCTGTGACACTGACAGGAGGAGACCTGGGGACACAGACACAGCTGCAGGCAGGGACAGCTCCAGGCAGCAGAGCAGGGGGTGTTCAGGAGCTCTTTTGGTCCTTCTCTGCAGATGATGCTGGGTGTTGTCTGCTGGGCAATGATCTGACTGTCCTTTGAGCACATCCCACCTTCAGCAGCCCTGACTCTGCTCTGCCTGTCCTGCTGGGCTCACGAGCTGCCCCCAGAAAGGCCCAGCTCTGCCGTAGGATCCCAGGAGTGCTGAGCCTTTCCTTGGGGTCTGCACTCTCCTCTCAGAGCCCTTTGCTTCCCTCAGTGAGCGGTTGTGTCCTGCTCTCTCCATCACATCTCCACCTCTGGGCTGAGGCAGCGAAAGGGCAGATCTGCCCTTTCAAACAGGGCTCTCCTGCTCCACTGTGAGTTCAGTTTTGGGTTTTCTTTTAAAGAGAGATTTGTTCATTAAGTGGTTTTCAAGGCAGCACAAGTGAAAAGACAGGGCAAATGGGTAAAAGCTGCTCTCCTAACTCTGCACTGAGCCACAGAGAGATGAGCTGTTTTGCCTGTCTTGAGACTCTTCTTCATATTTTCAGTCATATAAATGAGGATTTCAACCCCTGCAAAAATCCACTCATGAGATGTGATGATGGAAAATTCAAAACATAGACAAAATCATTGTAATGACATGCTAAGCCTCTACTTTGCAGCCCACGCTCGGAAGTGTATCAAGTACTGATCTTGAACTTTTCCACTAATGGAACGTCAAATCTGACATTGCTTGTGAACGTCAAGGCTGTCACAAACCAGCTCCCATGTCCCCAGCGCAGCAGAGCAAAGCTGGTTGCTTGGCCCCAGACGGGCAGAGGTCCTGCTCCTCACAGCACACTCAGCCAGCACACAGCGGAGGAAGGAAATGCATTTCAACTGGGCTTATTTATATGAAAAATGCAGTGGCTTTGCTCAGAGGAGTGTGTCCTGATTTTAAGTTGTCATTTTCTTTTTTGGAACAGAGCCCCCATGGCAAGAAACAGCAAATGTCCAACTGCAGCTCCATCACCCAGTTGCTCCCCCTGGCGTTCACAGACACACGGGAGCTGTGGCTCTTGCACTTCTGGCTCTTCCTGGGCATCTACCTGGCTGCCCTCCTGGGCAATGGCCTCACCATCACCACCATAGCCTGGGACCAGCACCTCCACACCCCCAGAGCCCGCCAGAGCCCGACAAGGCCCGACAGAGCCCGCCAGAGCCTGACAGAGCCCGCCAGAGTCCGTCAAGGCCCGACAGAACCCGCTAGAGCCCGCCAGAGCCCAACAAGGCCCCCCAGAGCCCGCCAGAGCCCGACAAGGCCCGACAGAGCCCGACAAGGCACGCCAGAGCCTGACAGAGCCTGCCAGAGCCCTCCAGAGCCCGACAAGGCACGCCAGAGCCCGCCAGAGCCCGACAAGGCCCGACAGAGCCTGACAGAGCCCGCCAGAGCCCGACAAGGCCCGCCAGAGCCCGCCAGAGCCTGACAAGGCCCGACAGAGCCCGCCAGAGCCCGACAGAGCCCGCCAAGGCCCGACAGAGCCTGACAGAGCCCGACAAGGCCCGCCAGAGCCCGCCAGAGCCCGACAAGGCCCGACAGAGCCTGACAGAGCTTCTTCCTGCTCAACCTCTCCTTCCTCGAGCTGGGCTCCATCTCCACCACTGTCCCCAAGTCCATGGCCAATTCATTCTGGGACACCAGGAGCATTTCTTACACAGTATGTGCTGCTCGAGTCTTTCTGTTTGTCTTTTTCATTTCAGCAGAGTATTTTCTTCCCATCATCATGTCCTATGACCGCTACGTTGCCATCTGTAAACCCCTGCACTACGGGACCCTCCTGGGCAGCAGAGCTTGTGTCCACATGGCAGCAGCTGCCTGGGCCACTGGGTTTCTCAGTGCTCTGCGCCATTTTCACTGCCACTGTGCAAGGGCACTGCTGTGGACCAGTTCTTCTGTGAAATTCCCCCGATCCTCAAGCTCTCCTGCTCAGACACCTACCTCGGGGAAATCTGGCTTCTTGTGGCCAGTGTCTTGGTATTACTTGGGTGTTTTTTCTTTATTGGGCTGTCCTATGTGCAGATCTTCAGGGCCGTGCTGAGGATCCCCTCTGAGCAGGGACGGCACAAAGCCTTTTCCACATGCCTCCCTCACCTGGCCGTGGTCTCCCTGTTTGTCAGCATTGGCATGTTTACCTACCTGAAAACGCCCTTCATCTCCTCCCCATCCTTGGGCCTGGTTTTGTCATTTCTGTACTCAGTGTTGCCTCCAGCAGTGAACCCCCTCATCTACAGCAGGAGGAACCAGGAGCTCAAGGATGCCCTATGGAAACTCATTTCTTATTGTTTTCTGAAGCAATAAACTCCCACCTGCTTCTACACAGGAGTTTTAATGTAGCTAATTACAGGACCAGCCTGTCATCTGGATTTTCTGTTGTTATTAGGTGTTTTTTTAATGTGATCCTGTTGTCATGCCCTTTCTAATTCTCTGTCTGATTTTCTTTTATAACTACTGGCTGTGTAAATGAAGAGCTGTGCTCTCCTTGTCTCTTAAACAAAATAAACATTCCTGTAGTAACTTGTTTTTCACTATATCCTTCCTCCAAGGCCTTTTTGGAGGTTCAGGGACAATTCCTGTGTGCGTGGGAGGAGGGGAAAAGAGTCCAGCACGGCAGCACTGCCAGGGAGCAGCTGCGCTTGGTCTTCCAGAGCTGTTCTCATTCCACTCCCACACTCTCCTTCTGATCCCTTGTACTGGTGCAAGGCCTGAGTGCTCTGGCAGCTTGGTCACCGTCCTGCTGTGTGTCAGTCCTGTGAGCGCAGGCAGGGACAGGCAATGGGCACTTGTGTGACAGATCTGGACCCAGAACAGCCTTTCCAGATAGAAAGGTGATCTCCTCAGGGCAGTGCATGATGCTTTAGGTCTTCTTCCAAAGATTCTCTCAAGAATATGCCCATGAAATTGGCCACGGATGCAAACCCCAGGGTACAGCTGAACAGTGTGTGTGTGCGGGGCTGGCACACAGCAGTGTCCTCTCACAGCCAGGCCTCCTGCCAGAGACCTGCAGGACCAGCAGAGCAGGGGCTGGGCTGTGCCCGTGTGCACCGGACACCCCACAGAAGCTGCCCCAGGACATCCTCACGAACTGCCCCTCATAACCACCATTTCCAGCACTGGCCTCTCTCCCCACCTCACAGATGTTGCTCTTCCCCCCATGGAGGGACACTGAATGAGCAGGTCAGAAATCCATGTTTGCTTTGTACAGATGAGATGTACCCAAGTAAGCACAAACAACATCAGCTATTCCTGGGAGTTCCATGAAGGCCTGTGGGACAGACAGTGCCTTGAGGTCACTTCATGTTGGCAGAAACATCCTATGGGAAACCACCTGAATGCAGCACTGGGTTGTGCTTCCTTGAACTGTGATCCCCGTGTCCATTCCTCATGGCGTGGGACATCTCAGATGAGTGCAGAGCAGGGTGACATGCCACAAGGCTGGGGTGCCTCCCATCCTTTGGGAGTGGCAACAGGAGGCCAGAGGGAAACCAAGACTACGGCCTCTATGTGCAACAGGGAAAGATTCTGTCTCTGAACATCCCACTCAGAGAGGTTCTGGGGTCCTTGGAAAAGGCAGACATCCAACCGAACTTCAAGAAGGGCTCTTTATTAAAACCCAGCCATTTTCCTCAAGAAGAGCTGCTCCTCCACCTGGTTTAGCGCCAGCAGCACAGGGCTCTCAGGAACCATCGTGATCTTGGCCGCTTCCATGAAGAGCGCACGATGACAATGGTCTGAGTTGCCAGGAAGCAGATGGAAGGCTCACTGTCATTCTCCAAGGGTTGAATGGCTGCCAGAGAAAGAAGCAGAGCCCAGGTGACCTCTCATGTCTGGCCCCCAGGAATCCCCTCCCGACCACGCTCCCTACTCACCTCTGCAGATCACAGGCAGCTTCTCGTTGCATGTGCCCCTCAGGTGCCACACAGCCAGCCCTGGGCACAGAGCTCCATCAGCCCCTGCTCCCTCCCCTCACCAGGGCTGAGCCCAGGGGAGAGCAGGAGCTGAGATGGTGGGACCAAGCAAGGCAGCCACCAAGCCCACCTGTGTGGGCAGGGCTGGGAGGGGAGGCCAAGGCCCTGCACGGGGCAGCAGGGGCTCTGGCAGGCACAGGGCTGCTCCTTGTGCCAGGGCAGCGGTGGGGACCGGGGCCAGGCTGCCAAGAGAGGGACCCTGGGGACTGTGACTCACCGATGAACCTCAAGGCCGCCTCTCGCAAGCTGGCCTGAGCATCCATCAGGTATGGCAGGCTCTGAATCAAGAACTCTTGAGCTCTGCTTCTGTCCTGCTCCAGCTGGAGAGAGCACAAGGGTGTGAGCACGTCAGTGTCCCTCCCCACTTGGCTGGATCAGTCTCTCCTCCCAGGAACCCCCGTTCCCCTTCCCCTCCGGCCATTCCCGTGTTCCAGCCAGGAGCCCTGTGGGGCTGAGGCTGAGAGAGAGAGACACAGGCTGAGGAGTGCCAGGGCTGCTGAGAGCCCTCCATCCCAGTGGGTGCAGGGAGGGCAGCGGGACAGAGAGAAGAGCCCTTGGGGGCTCTGTTCTTGAGGACAGGGAACAAGGATGCAGCCTGGAGCTGCAGCAGGACAGGCGAGGCACATCTGCAGAGCCCACAGCACAGATATGTGCCTTTGTCCAGCCTGGGCCCTGGGCCTTGGGGGTCGTCCTCACCAAGCACTCTCCAATCCTCCATTTCTGCTGTGTCTGCACCAGGTGTTCGAGCTGTTTCCACTTGAGGAGCTCTGCTGCACCAAGGAGGCCTTCCCTGGCGACCTACGGAACAGCAGAAGCTGGGAGATGGCAGCATGGTCTGGAGAAGGAGATCTGGCATCACCCTCCTCTGGGCTCCGTTCCTGGGATGATTCTGCCCTTAGGGAGCTGAGACATGCCCTGGCCCAATCATCCAGGGGTCTCTTCCCTGCGTCACTGCTCAGCTTTGAAATCTGTACCTTGGCCACGCTCTGCGTTTGGTCACTCATGTGGAAGAAGAGTGGGAGCAGGCCAAGTCGCACCCTGTTCTTCGTCTTTCTCTTGTTGTTACCCACCAACACCTTCATCAGGTCTCTGAAGAGGCTGATGGACATCTCTCTCAGCTGGCTCAGCTCCTGGAAGGGAGAAGCACAGTAGGACCTGAACACCAGCAGCTCTCTGCCCACAGTTTGCAGAAGCTCCTGCATGGCTGATGTGAGGGGAGGTGCTCCAGGGCAGCATTCTGCACACTGCAGTTGTGGGCCAGATCTGCGGCCCTGCGTACAGGAAAGGCCACTCAAGAGACTTGTTCAGGCAGTGCCTGTGCCTCAAAGTGCTCTCCCAGCCACCCAGCGACCCCCACCAGCTTCAGCAGCCATGGTGGGGAGGAGCTGTGGGAGCAGCTGGCAGGGAGAAGCTGGGCTGGGCTGCAGAACACAGAAACCATCCCACAAGAGCCTCAGGGAGAAAGCAGAGAAGAAGCCCCTGCTCCGCGTGGCTGGGCTGAAGGGCAGCTCTCATTGTCCAGTTCTCATCCACAAGGCTCAGGCTTATATCAGCCTTACATCATCGAAAAAGGGCGGGAGAAATTCTGCCAGCAGCACAGCCATGGGGGTGGCCTCCTTCCTCTCCAGCTGAGCCATCACGTTTCTGAAGACCACCAGAGCCTTGATCTTGATAGCCTTATTGCCGTACTGCAGGACCCACAATAGGTCTGGCAGCATGACCTTCATTTTTCTTGCCTGTATGAAAAAGAGAGTTGCCCTCTTGGGACCAGGTCGATGCCTGGAGAGCTCCCCAGGCAGCCACCAGGCCCCACCATGGCAGGGAGGGCCTTTGGAGCAGTCACCCCTGCTCCTGACTGCCAGCCAAGGCCAAGCCCGAACCCACTGCCCCGGCCCTTGGCTGCCAACATGGCTGCCCTTGGTGACGCCCTACTCACCATCTCGTGTCTCTCTGACAGCGTCATCATGCCCCTGAGCAACAGGGAGAGCAGCGTTGGTCTTCGTTGCCTCAGAAACCTACTGACTTGGTACATTGGAGCAAACGCCTCATCTTGCAGGTCACTGCTGGCCAGCATCTGAAAGCAAGCCAGCAGTGAGCAACTGGCAGAGCTGGTGGGGCTCCTTGCACCGTGCAGCTCCTGGGGCACCAGGAGCTTTTTCCAGTAACTCACAGCCAAGCGAAGGATGGAGGCGTCGTCCCGGTGTGTATATAAGATCCTACGGTGCCGGTCCTGCAGTTGGATGTGCAGCTCCTTCAAGACGTTCTGCAAGGTCTGGGGCACGGAGAACATCACCTCCCACAGTGCCAGGGCAGTCCTGCAAGAGAGCGCTCTGTCAGCAGGGCAGCCTGGGCCACAGCAGCGTGTCCAGGCTCAGCGCTGCAGGACGCTTGGGATGCCCTGGGCAGCAGCAGAGGGCTGAGCTGCTGCTCCCGTGGGGCTGGCAGGAGTGCAGTGGGGGGCTCTGGGCTGTCTTGCTCAGCTGTGGCTGCTGCGGGCCTGGGTGAGCCCCAGCGCTGGCAAATGTGGTGGGATGGAGGGTCCTGCTCCTTGGGGGTGTCCTGCACGATTCCTTGGCGCTGGCAGCCAGAGCGTCTCCAGGCCCCTCTCCCCACAGGGAACAAGCCCTCATGGCTTTGGGGCCAGTACCTGTCTCCTGGTGGTGCGATTGTCAGCAGCGTCGAGACCACCTCCCCAGGGCATTTGTCAGCCATCTCGACAATGAGGGACTCCACACTCTGCCGGGCTGCTGTCGTGTTTATGCTCTCCAGGTTTCTGTGGATGCAGCTCGTGATCTTTGGTACCTGGAGGGGACAAAGGTGAGGATGGCGCTGCCACTGGAGTGCAGCCATTTTTTCAGCTGTCCTTCCCATCCCTCTCTGCCGCCTTCACGTGCCTTCACTGTTCCGAGACACCGGGATTTGAGAGGAAAAGACGGATGGAGGGAGGAACAAGGCCTGACAGGGCCAAAGGGCAATCCAGCCAAAGGCCACTTACATCCACCAGCCAGAAATCACAGTTTCTCTTCACCGTGTTCAGCATGTTTCTGGCCGCCTCCTTGTCAAAGGTGCTGGAGTCTCTCATTGCCTCGATTAACACCAGGACCACGTCTGTTTTCTCACAAGGCTGGAGGTCTTCTGCAAAGAACTATGGGAAGAAGGGAGGCAGCGAAGCCAAGTCACACCCGGTGCCCTGATGCTGCTGCTTAGCCGGGCAGTGCCAGCAGCCCTGCAGAGGCACCCGGCGGTGCTGCAACAGTGCCTGCAGCCAAACTGGGAGCAGGGGCGGCAGTGACTGCTGGGGAGGATGAGAAGAGAGGCCCCAGGTTGAGGGAGAAGGTTTGGGCTCATGGGCACAGGGTGCTGGCCCTGCCGTGAACCAGGGCTTGCTGGTGGCCAGGAGGACTGGGGCTGCTGCTGGGACACTGGAGCACACCCTCGCATTGTCCCTGCTTGGGGACAGCAGGAACCCTCTCAGCAAGGACCATGCCAGCCCCGCTGATTGTGGAGGCCTTTGCTCACACAAGGCCCCTGCTGATGCCACAGCCAAGGATGCCAGCCAGAGCCGGGAGCTCGTTACCTCAATAATGTGAGCAGCACTCGGCGAAGAACGCAAGGACGTGGTCTTGGCTTCACAGTCCTCCTGGAGATGTGCGTTCTCCTCTGGCAGTGTCGTGCCTAAAAAGCGGGCAAACACAGAACAGTTGGTAAGACACAGCAGCTTCCCCAGTACCGGAAAGAGCTTTGAACTTGGAGTGGCCGAGGAGAGAGGTCATGTCAGTGCAGGAGGTGGTGGAGAGTGGTGCCATGGAAAGCCTGACCTGCCTCCAGTGTACGTGTGTGAATGCTCCTGGCTGTGGAAACTGCAAGGCCCTAGAGCTCTGTGTGCAGTCCCACAGCTCAGTCCCCATGGCTGGAGTAACGTGGGAGATGTGGGGGAGGGCTCGCATGGCTGGAGTGCTGCGGGGCAGGGATACAGGACCCCCGGGAGAGATGGGAAGATGCAGCACAACTGTGTCCTGCTCTCCTAAGGAGCAGCTCAGCTACACGTGAGCATCACGGTCTGGGAGAGAGCGTGGGGGTCAGGAGCAGAGGAGGGGCAGTGCTGGTGACACGGAGGTCCATCACAATGCCAAGGAAGATGAGAGTCCATGTGTTCCGGTTCCACCTCAGACGTGGGCAACCAGCCAGCGTCTGCTAAAGGAGGAGAGCAGGAAGGGCTGCAGAGAGGGTTTGCAGGCAGGACAGAGCAGAGGAAGGAGCTCTGCCCCATGTCCATCCCAGTGCCTGCTGCCCTGGCACGGTCGTCCCATGCGTGTCACGGCTGGAGGGTGCCTGGCAGACGGGCTGAGATGCTGGAGCCAGGCAGGACAGGGAAAGCCCCCAGTGCAGCGGGTGAGGAACTCGCTTCAGACGGGCAGGAAAGGTCCCCGTCCCACAGCACGGCTGCCTCCTGCCCACCCAGCTGCCTCTTGCTGCCAGTGCCCTGGAGCAGGAGCTGGGTCCCCTCTGCCTGCAGAAGCTGTGCTGGCGCCAGCTCCCAGCTCAGAGCAGCCCTGGACTTCAGGCAGCATAATCACCACCCATGGGAACCCCCTGCCAGCCTGTGGGGAAACGTGATGCTGGTGTGGAGCAGAGAGCCATAGCTGGGCCCCACCCTGGCCAGACAGTCAGGGCCTCTCACTCACCGATCTGCAGTGGCTGGACCACATCCACCTGGTTGGGGTCCAGTGGAGATCTGAGCTCCTGGGGAGCCCCAACCTCCTCCTGCCAGGCCACCCTGGGGCAGCTGGGGGGTCTCTCCTGCCAGGCCAGCCTAGGTCGGATCGGGGGTCTCTCCGCCATTTTGCAGACAAAGGCTACGACTAAGGATGGGGAAGGCGGATGCTTCGGAAAAATGCCTTGGTGCTGCAGCTCTGCCAGAGGCAGCGACGAAAGGTGTGGGCTGCGCTCGTGTGCTCCTCGTTGGGGAAAGACGTGAGCTGCGCTCAGGAGCTCCTTGCTCCAAGTCTGCCAGGGGCAGCAGAGAGTCTGCCGGAGGCAAATAGAGCTAGGTTGTGGTTGGACTCGACGATCTTAAGTGTGTCTTCCAACCAAAAAGATTCTCCGATTCTCTGAAAGACGTGGGCTACGCGCGGGGGCTCTCGCCAGCTCCGTGCTCACACCCTGTCTCCTCACCGTCCTGTCGGACAGTGTGGGCTGGGCCCGCAGCTGCGCTGAGCACGTGCAGGGCAGTGGGTGTCACCAAGTGAGGTCACAAAGGGCCCCACTGTGACCCTGCGCCTGGGGAGGGAGGCCAGGCTGTGCCCTTGGGAGGCACAGGCCAGCTCAGCCCTGGGCACCTGGGTTCTCTCAGGGTGGCCATGGCTAAATTTCAATGCCAATTTCTAAACCCATTGCTCTGAGCATAGTCTTTAACAGTCCATTGCACCGCTCCATTTTCCCGGTGGCTGGTGCATGATGGGGATGTCACAGACCCACTCAATGCCACGGTCCTTGGTCCAGACGTCTATGAGGATGTTGTGGAAATGAGTCCTGTTGTCTGGCTCAGCTCTCTCTGGGCTACCGCGTCACCACAGGACTTGCTTTTCAAGGCCCAGGACAGTGTTGCGGGCAGTGCCGTGGGACACGGTGCATGTTTCCAGCCAATGGCTGCCCCATTGTAAGCACAGAGCTCGTGCTGTGGCGGGTTTGTGTCAGTGTGATATATTCAATTTGCCAGGCCTCCCCATGTTTACACTTTAGTCATCGCCCCCCATACCACACAGGCTTTGCCTGCTTGGCTTGTTTGATCGTAGCACATGTTTCACAACGGTGAATAACCTGTGCAAGAGCGTGCATGGTCAAGTCCACCCCTCGACTGTGAGTCCATTCATATGTTGCATCCCTTCCTCGATGACCTGAGGCATCGTGGGCCCAATGGGGCATCAATAATTCACCTTCATCTTGCCAGTGCAAATCTATTTCAGCCACTTTAATCTTGGCAGCTCGATCCCCCTGCTGGTTGTTCTTATCAGATTCTTCAGTGGACCGACACTTGGGCACATGGGCTTCTACGTGGTAAACTCTCACAGGCAGGTTCTCCAGCCGGGCAGCAATATCTCGCCATGATTCAGCAGCCCAGATGGGTTGGGCTCTGTGCTGCCAGCGGCTCCGCTTCCATTGCTGGAACCAGCGCCACGGGGCATTTCCACCATCCATGAGAGAGCAGAGGTGAAGCTGCTTAGACGCTGGGGCCTCTTCAGCCCCGGTCAGGATGGCGGGTACTGGGTCTCGTGGGGGCTCTGCCCCACAGCATGGGCTGTGGCCCAGCGTACAGCAGGGGCCACAATGGTCGGACGCTGTTGGCGGTGGCGGCGAGAAGCCAGATGGCCCATGGCTGCGTTCCAGCGGCACAGCCCGTGATACTGACTGTGTGAGCGGGTGGTGCCACGGACACGCGGGGTCTGGAACATGGGGGTGGCCGGGAGATGGGAGGGACAGGGAGGGTGGCAGAGAGGAAAGGTCCCCGGGCCTGGGCCGGGGCTGCTCGAGCTCGGGGCAGCCTGAGCACTCTGCTGTGGTTTGGGTGCCACACTGCCATGTGGCGCTGTGTCCTCTGATTGGCAGTCTGGGATTTCCCTCTGGCTCCTCCCATCAAATGATTGGTCAGACTGTTTGTCAATGATCCATGTGCTGCACTCCCACCAGGTGTGACTGGTGCAGCTAGCACAGCCCGGCCCTGAATGCTGCCCAGTTTGTTCAACTCTCGTCACCTTTTTGCAGGTCTCAAAGCTTGATTGGCTGGTTACCTCTCAGTCACATGGCTCGCCCCGCCTCCTCAAATGTGGTTTGCTCTCCTCGGTCCACTGACTCTCTAGAGACTTCGGCTTGGTTGTTGCCAGGCAACGAGCTCCACCTAAAAATGGAGCTGTGCGGCCTGAGCAAAGGCCATGGGTGATAAACGACACGTTGGGACTCTGAACATGAGGATTTGGCCCCAAGAAGGAGGCTCTGGGCACTCAAAAGGACGGGCAGATGCTACAGATGGCGCTTTGGGCCCTGAACATGAGGGGACCCTCTTGGTTCCCACCCGAGCTGGGTTTGGTGCCCAAAGAGTGGGAAGAGGAGCAGTGGTTGGTGAGGACGTATTGGATCATGTGGGACCTGAGCCCGACGTCCATGGGGTGGAACAAGGGGTGGAGAAAGAACTGTTGTGGTGGCGACACTGCTCCTGCGTGGAGCTCCAGAGGCTGCAGGAGGATTTCTGCTCCACAAGGGACCAGCACAAGCCAGTGGCCCGTTCCTGTCTGTCACTGCTCTGGGGTTGTGACCTCGGCAGCACCTGCACAGCAGGAGTGTCCTCACTGCCAGCACCGGCTCTTTCCTCTGTCTGCACCTCTGTCCCCATCTCCCCGTGCTCTCCTCCCTCCCAGGCACCTTTTCCGCCTCCTCCAGGACCCACCAAGGCCTCTGTCTGTCTCTAAAAGGAAAGAAAAACTTTCCACACTGATGCCATCAAATAACCGCATGAAATGAAAACATTTTTAATGGGAAGGGTAACCCTAACGTTTCCCTGTCTGAATGGTTTTAATAATTGTACTGCAGTTTTTAAAAAATCGTGTAGCTTTAGTTTCTACTGGGAGGTTGTCTTCCGTGTGCCGTTGAGATTTCACACATATTATACCACTTTCTTTATTCTCCCTGTTCAGTTGCCTTCGACACATATCATGTTATGTCCATAGGCAGCCATCCTGAATTTGTGTTTAGTTTTGATATTGTTAGGTATTGCAGTTGAGACGGACAAATGACATAGACCAAGTTCTTAGGTAAAAACAGCAGTCTCCATTTATTGCCACAAACATCTTTTTATGTATTTTTCCAGCTCAAGTGTCTTTTTGCTATTGGTTACAAGTTGCGGCAGCAGCATCTCATTGGCTAATTTTGCTGTCATCAGTGTCACTCTTTTACTCCCTTCTCTCTCATGGCTACACCTCAATATCTCTGGATACTCCTTTAGTTCCATCTTTCTCACAGGTAGGCCTTAGTATCTTCAAGGCTAATTTCTGTTCCCATGTCCTCCCTTAGGGAATCCACAGACTCACCATAGTCCCCCACAAGATACCAAACTGAGGGTGTCAGTTCATCCCCGGGGCCACACACACGTGCCACACGCATTTCCTCCATCGCCTCCTCCTCTGGTGACACACAAGAGTTGACAGCACATGAGGTTTTGATAAGAATCTCTCCAAGCACTTCAGTTTCTCCCTGGATATTCCAAAGGCACCAGTGTCACATTTGGACAGGGACAGCCATAGCCCACTCCATGAGGCTCTGTATGGGGATAGAGGGGAAGATTTGGGGAGGAGGTTAGTGAAATGTAAATACGCTCAAGTGACTTGCACTTGTCTGTAGAAAAAGCACATGCATCACACTAATTGTTCTACTGACCTTGTGTGCTTGATGAGTAGAACCTCTGCGTTAGATAACATAGGCCTGTGAGAAACTGCAGGCACCTCATCACTATGTCTGAGGTTCCTGCTTGGTTGTGAGGAAGAGCGGGAAGCTGCGCCTGCCTGAAGCCTTGAAATACAGGTGAGCTCAGCAGTTCCGGTGATCTTCCAGCAGGGTGAACTGACCAGCGCCTGCGTCCCCGCTTCTGTCACCTCTGCCTGGGAGCTCCGGTGTGGCTTCGGAGATCCCCCAGTAGAGAGGGAACTAAAATAAAACTTGCTCTTTGCAAATGCATTTGTGGCCTCTGGCTCTTCTTGCGATGTGCCTGCGTATGTGTACACAGGCTCTGCAAACAAAACATTGCTCTTGTCCATGGCACTGTGTCAACAGAGCCTGATAGAGCCCAACAGCACCTGACAAAGTCTGACAGGGCCAGACAGAGCCCGACAAAGCGTGAAAGAGCCCATATGACCCCAAGAGAGTCCAAGAGGGCATGAAAGAGCCCTACAGAGCTTGACAGAGTCCGACAGGGCCCAAGAGAGACCAACAGAGGGTCCAGAGAAGAGCAACAAGACTGGTGAAGGGACTTGAGCACAAGACCTGTGGGGAGAGGCTGAGGGAGCTGGGCTTGTTTAGTCCGGAGAAGAGGAGGCTTAGAGGTGAGCTCATCACTCTCTAGAACTACCTGAAGGGAAGTTGTGGCCAGCTGGGACTGGGTGCCATGATCTAGCAAATGGGCTGGAGTTGGACCAAGGGTTGGACTTGATGATCTCTGCGGTCTTTTCCAACCCAGTCGATTCTGTGATTCTGCGAACAGAGCCTGACAGAGTTTCACAGAGCCTGACGGGGCCCAAAGAACATGATCATGACTTGCAGGGTACAGTCACGCTTGATTTTAAAATGCCAGTCTAGTCTATTTATCTTTACTGCTTATTTGGCTATTTGTAGAGGACACAAAGCACTTGTACTGCAATCCTATATGCTATGCTATGTAGTCCTGTGTACTATTTGTTCCTCCATACTGTTTAATCAACACTTGCAGCCAGATGTCCTAGCAAAATCTTGCACATACCTCGAGAACTGACCAGGAACAGTGGCCACATGTTGCTAAAATCATCTCTAAAAGCTTCTAAACTCAGTTTCTAGAAATAGGACAGATCCTGGCACCGTGACTGATAGAGAGCTCTTCAGACTCCTGCCCAAGCGATTTTGGGGGATAGAAAATATCAGCTGCACTGAGTTTTTTCTTCACAAGCTTTTCCTTCATCATTTTTTAAAGAATCATTTCACATTATTCCCCGTATGTTCATTAGCATCAAGTCTGATCTTTTATTTCCCAAGAAAAATTTAACCATGTCAACAAAAGACTAGTGGAAACCACCAGTCTGCAGTCCAGGTTAAAATCTCTCTGAGTATCCACATGAGAGAAACAAAACATGAAATGAAGACAGAGACGTGGAGTGGAACTCCTCCAGCTTCTTCTAGAAAGTCTACTTCTCCATTACAGACATATAAAGCAGTTACCTGGAATATGGAGGCGTATGCTTTTACATTCCATCAAATCCTTCACAAAATCGTTTGTAAACGATTGTTTGCTGAATGCCTTGCTGACTTCCAGGTAACAGACCACCGCTGCTCTGCCCACGGCCAGCAACCCCGTCCTTTCCTCACAGAGAACAAAGAGGATGGACAGACACAACCTGCCCTGGGTAAAACCCATCACCTTCTCTTTCAGACACCCAGAAATGGGGTTCCAGTGGACATGTTCTGGGGCACAGCCCTTGGTTCCCCTGCTCACCCACTGGCCATTTTTGAGAAGTGCACACACTGTGTGAGAGCTGCCAGTGGTCAGGGAGTCCCCCCAGTCTCCATGAGCTTTCCAAGATGGTGGAGAGTGGCCTCACTGTGACGTCGTCCTGCTGTCTCAGCTCCTGGGGTGCTGCCCCTCCTGTCCCATAGACTGGAAAGGATTGTGTTAGTTCCAGTGATCCCTGACTTGATTCCCATCCACTGCTGCTTGTTCTGCCTCCAGTCACAGAGGCCTGAGAGACCTTGCTGGTGAAGATGGAGAGCAAGACACACAGGGAATGTCACTTCCTTCCCTTATTAAATTTGTCAGTGGCCACATGTTGTCTTTGTTTCTCCTTTAACTGTTCCTGCAGTAGTAACAGCTCATTATGGGGACCTTCAATTGCCTTACAGGTCTAGACTGAGTTCTGATCTGGACTGCTGCTGTGCTTGGAGGCTGCTGTCATTGAGCACCAGATGAACTCACTCCTGCCACCCTGCCTGGCAGTTTATTCCATCCGTGTCACAGCTCTGTCTGCAGCACTGACAGCTCCAGCCCACCCCGTCAGGTCCCTGGCTGAGGACATTGCCTCACATCTGGGCTGAACCACCCCAGCTGTGGCACCAGCCCGGCTCTGACCTGCCACAGGAAACCTGGTACCAAGTGTCCAAGACCGCATGTGTGCAAAGGCTTTGCCTCAGAGCACAGACATGACATGGCCACAGATTATTGAATGTCTCTCTACACCTAGGAGTATAAAACCAGAATAAAATGCCTGAATTCATTCAACTGAAGATGCTCCTCCCCCAGCGTGGAGGAATTAGATCCTTTGCTGTAACATTCCTGGTGTCCTGTCTAACGATGGGGCAAGAAAATATGTTTCTCATGCCAAAATTATTTCTTAATATGAAAAAAAACTACTGCAGGAAAGAATTGTCTCTGTAGTGGTGAGAGAAGAAACATCACTGATTATTTCAGACTTTTTCATGGGCCATTCCCCTGGAGATCCAGGAAGAACACAAGGGAGCCCAGAGGGGACAGAGAAAGGGACCTCATGGGCTGCTGCTGTGCTGCTGAGCTGGGCTGGGCTCCTGGGACACAGGGAGCTCATGGCAAGCGGCAGCGCTGCAGAGAGACAGCTCTGCCCAGGAGCAGCTCCTCTGCAAAGCGCAGCAGGCCTGAGGTTTCTGCCTGGGCATCTCAGGGAGACGAGCCAGGCAGAGAGAGATTAAAGGTGGTCAGGACTGGGAGAATGACTGAGAGCTCACTAGAGGAGAAATCTTTGCAGCCCTTGCCATGGTAAGTCTCTGGCTGCAGGGCAATGCAGCTGTAGCTCCTGGCATTATCTCCTAAAAGTGGCACAGGCACAGCTTGTGGGATCTGTACAGAGGGGGCTCTTGTTCAAGCAGTTTTGAACAGCTGTGAAGCCGGGTGAGCACCCAGGGGTGCCCAGGGCTGTCCTGCAGAGCAGGGTCCCTGCACCCCAGGGCTGTGACAGGGCAGGGACTCTGCCGCCTGCCAGGGTCAGCGCTCAGCCTGCCCGGGGACATCCCCTTGCGCTGCAGGGAGAAGCTCTGCATGAAAGGAGCAACCCCAGCAATGCAGGGTCCTTCTGCTGTACAGAGGATGCTGTCTGGGTGTCACGGCCCATTCGATGATGGACTCGTGATGGTTCTTTTAACCTTGATCTCAGAGTGCACAATTAAGGCGACCAAAATGCCCAGGGGTATTAATTCAATCAAGCAGCATTACTTTATTAATTTCCCCATAAAGGGGCACGCGATAGAGAGAAAGAGGAAGAAAAAGAAAAGGGAAAAGAAACGGGGAGAAGAAAAAGTAAAGATGAGAAATGAGGTTGTGTTTGTCACCAGTTGAGTTCCTGATGGCGATGGTCAGGCAAATCGTCAGACCGACTCTTACAGACGGTCACCATCAGGGGACACCACAGGGACCAGGGGACACCAGGGCCTCTGAAGGGACAGCCAGGGCCACCGGTGTCACCACAGGGGTGGCCGGGACCCTTGGGAAAATGAGCAGGGTCACCATGGGGTCAGCGCCACCACAGGGATGGTCGAGGCCACCGTGGGGTCAAGGCCATTGCGGGGTCAGGGTCACCACGGGGTCAAGGCCACTGAGACGAAGGTCGCGGACAGGAACCAATAAAAGTGACACCAGATCTTGGAACCGCGTCGGAGCGGTTCTTGATGGCGATGTTCAGGCAAATACTGCTCCATCTTCGGACCGACTCTCACATTGGGTCAGAGCTATTCACATCTCAAGATCACTACAGGGCACTCCCAGGCGACTTTTAAACTAGTACAGCAAGTCGGTTGGTACCTGACAGGGAGGGATCCTGGTATTGAAATCCCTTTGTCTGGGTTGACGGGGTGGGCACTGGGACATAGAAACTAATTTCTTGGTTCAGGATGCGGCCCTGAAATTTCAGATCCATTTCTCTTAGAGTTGTATAAACCTGGGAGTATCAGAAATTAACACACTGTGCCTCACAGACAGCTTTACGGTGACTTTTCCAGGCTCATTATTGCTGGTTTGATGTTCCCATCAGAGCCAGCACATACAGAGCTGCCCCTGGGCTGTGCCCGGCTGCTGGGAGGGGTCTGCAGGGCAGAGCTGAGCACACAGCGGGTGGGATGGGGTCTGTGACACTGACAGGAGGAGACCTGGGGACACAGACACAGCTGCAGGCAGGGACAGCTCCAGGCAGCAGAGCAGGGGATGTTCAGGAGCTCTTTTGGTCCTTCTCTGCAGATGATGCTGGGTGTTGTCTGCTGGGCAATGATCTGACTGTCCTTTGAGCACATCCCACCTTCAGCAGCCCTGACTCTGCTCTGCCTGTCCTGCTGGGCTCACGAGCTGCCCCCAGAAAGGCCCAGCTCTGCCGTAGGATCCCAGGAGTGCTGAGCCTTTCCTTGGGGTCTGCACTCTCCTCTCAGAGCCCTTTGCTTCCCTCAGTGAGCGGTTGTGTCCTGCTCTCTCCATCACATCTCCACCTCTGGGCTGAGGCAGCGAAAGGGCAGATCTGCCCTTTCAAACAGGGCTCTCCTGCTCCACTGTGAGTTCAGTTTTGGGTTTTCTTTTAAAGAGAGATTTGTTCATGAAGTGGTTTTCAAGGCAGCACAAGTGAAAAGACAGGGCAAATGGGTAAAAGCTGCTCTCCTAACTCTGCACTGAGCCACAGAGAGATGAGCTGTTTTGCCTGTCTTGAGACTCCTCTTCATATTTTCAGTCATATAAATGAGGATTTCAACCCCTGCAAAAATCCACTCATGAGATGTGATGATGGAAAATTCAAAACATAGACAAAATCATTGTAATGACATGCTAAGCCTCTACTTTGCAGCCCACGCTCTGAAGTGTATCAAGTACTGATCTTGAACTTTTCCACTAATGGAACGTCAAATCTGACATTGCTTGTGAACGTCAAGGCTGTCACAAACCAGCTCCCATGTCCCCAGCGCAGCAGAGCAAAGCTGGTTGCTTGGCCCCAGACGGGCAGAGGTCCTGCTCCTCACAGCACACTCAGCCAGCACACAGCGGAGGAAGGAAATGCATTTCAACTGGGCTTATTTATATGAAAAATGCAGTGGCTTTGCTCAGAGGAGTGTGTCCTGATTTTAAGTTGTCATTTTCTTTTTTGGAACAGAGCCCCCATGGCAAGAAACAGCAAATGTCCAACTGCAGCTCCATCACCCAGTTGCTCCCCCTGGCGTTCACAGACACACGGGAGCTGTGGCTCTTGCACTTCTGGCTCTTCCTGGGCATCTACCTGGCTGCCCTCCTGGGCAATGGCCTCACCATCACCACCATAGCCTGGGACCAGCACCTCCACACCCCCAGAGCCCGCCAGAGCCCGACAGAGCCTGCCAGAGCCTGACAGAGCCCGACAAGGCCCGACAGAGCCTGACAGAGCCCGCCAGAGCCCGACAAGGCCCGACAGAGCCCGCCAGAGCCCGCCAGAGCCCGACAAGACCCGCCAGAGCCCGACAAGGCCCGACAGAGCCCGCCAGAGCCCGACAAGGCCCGACAGAGCCTGACAGAGCTTCTTCCTGCTCAACCTCTCCCTCCTCGAGCTGGGCTCCATCTCCACCACTGTCCCCAAGTCCATGGCCAATTCATTCTGGGACACCAGGAGCATTTCTTACACAGGATGTGCTACTCGAGTCTTTCTGTTTGTCTTTTTCATTTCAGCAGAGTATTTTCTTCCCACCATCATGTCCTATGACCGCTACATTGCCATCTGCAAACCCCTGCACTACGGGACCCTCCTGGGCAGCAGAGCTTGTGTCCCCATGGCAGCAGCTGCCTGGGCCACTGGGTTTCTCAGTGCTCTGCGCCATTTTCACTGCCACTGTGCAAGGGCACTGCTGTGGACCAGTTCTTCTGTGAAATTCCCCCGATCCTCAAGCTCTCCTGCTCAGACACCTACCTCGGGGAAATCTGGCTTCTTGTGGCCAGTGTCTTGGTATTACTTGGGTGTTTTTTCTTTATTGCGCTGTCCTATGTGCAGATCTTCAGGGCCGTGCTGAGGATCCCCTCTGAGCAGGGACGGCACAAAGCCTTTTCCACATGCCTCTCTCACCTGGCCGTGGTCTCCCTGTTTGTCAGCATTGGCATGTTTACCTACCTGAAAACGCCCTTCATCTCCTCCCCATCCTTGGGCGTGGCTTTGTCATTTCTGTACTCAGTGTTGCCTCCAGCAGTGAACCCCCTCATCTACAGCAGGAGGAACCAGGAGCTCAAGGATGCCCTGTGGGAACTCATTTCTTATTGTTTTCTGAAGCAATAAACTCCCACCTGCTTCTACACAGGAGTTTTAATGCAGCTAATTACAGGACCAGCCTGTCATCTGGATTTTCTGTTGTTATTAGGTGTTTTTTTAATGTGATCCTGTTGTCATGCCCTTTCTAATTCTCTGTCTGATTTTCTTTTATAACTACTGGCTGTGTAAATGAAGAGCTGTGCTCTCCTTGTCTCTTAAACAAAATAAACATTCCTGTAGTAACTTGTTTTTCACTATATCCTTCCTCCAAGGCCTTTTTGGAGGTTCAGGGACAATTCCTGTGTGCGCGGGAGGAGGGGAAAAGAGTCCAGCACGGCAGCACTGCCAGGGAGCAGCTGCGCTTGGTCTTCCAGAGCTGTTCTCATTCCACTCCCACACTCTCCTTCTGATCCCTTGTGCTGGTGCAAGGTCTGAGTGCTCTGGCAGCTTGGTCACCGTCCTGCTGTGTGTCAGTCCTGTGAGTGCAGGCAGGGACAGGCAATGGGCACTTGTGTGACAGATCTGGACTCAGAACAGCCTTTCCAGATAGAAAGGTGATCTCCTCAGGGCAGTGCATGATGCTTTAGGTCTTCTTCCAAAGATTCTCTCAAGAATATGCCCATGAAATTGGCCACGGACGCAAACCCCAGGGTACAGCTGAACAGTGTGTGTGTGCGGGGCTGGCACACAGCAGTGTCCTCTCACAGCCAGGCCTCCTGCCAGAGACCTGCAGGACCAGCAGAGCAGGGGCTGGGCTGTGCCCGTGTGCACCGGACACCCCACAGAAGCTGCCCCAGGACATCGTCACGAACTGCCCCTTATAACCACCATTTCCAGCACTGGCCTCTCTCCCCACCTCACAGACGCTGCTCTTCCCTCCATGGAGGGACACTGAATGAGCAGGTCAGAAATCCATGTTTGCTTTGTACAGATGAGATGTGAGCACGCACATCACGGATGTGAGGTGAGATGTACCCAAGTACGCGCAAACAACATCAGCTATTCCTGGGAGTTCCATGAAGGCCTGTGGGACAGACAGTGCCTTGAGGTCACTTCATGTTGGCAGAAACATCCTATGGGAAACCACCTGAATGCAGCACTGGGTTGTGCTTCCTTGAACTGTGATCCCCGTGTCCATTCCTCATGGCGTGGGACATCTCAGATGAGTGCAGAGCAGGGTGACATGCCACAGGGCTGGGGTGCCTCCCATCCTTTGGGAGTGGCAACAGGAAGCCAGAGGGAAACCAAGACTACGGCCTCTATGTGCAACAGGGAAAGATTCTGTCTCTGAACATCCCACTCAGAGAGGTTCTGGGGTCCTTGGAAAAGGCAGACATCCAACCGAACTTCAAGAAGGGCTCTTTATTAAAACCCAGCCATTTTCCTCAAGAAGAGCTGCTCCTCCACCTGGTTTAGCGCCAGCAGCACAGGGCTCTCAGGATCCATCGTGATCTTGGCCGCTTCCATGAAGAGCGCACGATGACAATGGTCTGAGTTGCCAGGAAGCAGATGGAAGGCTCACTGTCGTTCTCCAAGGGTTGAATGGCTGCCAGAGAAAGAAGCAGAGCCCAGGTGACCTCTCATGTCTGGCCCCCAGGAATCCCCTCCCGACCACGCTCCCTACTCACCTCTGCAGATCACAGGCAGCTTCTCGTTGCATGTGCCCCTCAGGTGCCACACAGCCAGCCCTGGGCACAGAGCTCCATCAGCCCCTGCTCCCTCCCCTCACCAGGGCTGAGCCCAGGGGAGAGCAGGAGCTGAGATGGTGGGACCAAGCAAGGCAGCCACCAAGCCCACCTGTGTGGGCAGGGCTGGGAGGGGAGGCCAAGGCCCTGCACGGGGCAGCAGGGGCTCTGGCAGGCACAGGGCTGCTCCTTGTGCCAGGGCAGCGGTGGGGACCGGGGCCAGGCTGCCAAGAGAGGGACCCTGGGGACTGTGACTCACCGATGAACCTCAAGGCCGCCTCTCGCAAGCTGGCCTGAGCATCCATCAGGTATGGCAGGCTCTGAATCAAGAACTCTTGAGCTCTGCTTCTGTCCTGCTCCAGCTGGAGAGAGCACAAGGGTGTGAGCACGTCAGTGTCCCTCCCCACTTGGCTGGATCAGTCTCTCCTCCCAGGAACCCCCGTTCCCCTTCCCCTCCGGCCATTCCCGTGTTCCAGCCAGGAGCCCTGTGGGGCTGAGGCTGAGAGAGAGAGACACAGGCTGAGGAGTGCCAGGGCTGCTGAGAGCCCTCCATCCCAGTGGGTGCAGGGAGGGCAGCGGGACAGAGAGAAGAGCCCTTGGGGGCTCTGTTCTTGAGGACAGGGAACAAGGATGCAGCCTGGAGCTGCAGCAGGACAGGCGAGGCACATCTGCAGAGCCCACAGCACAGATATGTGCCTTTGTCCAGCCTGGGCCCTGGGCCTTGGGGGTCGTCCTCACCAAGCACTCTCCAATCCTCCATTTCTGCTGTGTCTGCACCAGGTGTTCGAGCTGTTTCCACTTGAGGAGCTCTGCTGCAGCAAGGAGGCCTTCCCTGGCGACCTACGGAACAGCAGAAGCTGGGAGATGGCAGCATGGTCTGGAGAAGGAGATCTGGCATCACCCTCCTCTGGGCTCCGTTCCTGGGATGATTCTGCCCTTAGGGAGCTGAGACATGCCCTGGCCCAATCATCCAGGGGTCTCTTCCCTGCGTCACTGCTCAGCTTTGAAATCTGTACCTTGGCCACGCTCTGCGTTTGGTCACTCATGTGGAAGAAGAGTGGGAGCAGGCCAAGTCGCACCCTGTTCTTCGTCTTTCTCTTGTTGTTACCCACCAACACCTTCATCAGGTCTCTGAAGAGGCTGATGGACATCTCTCTCAGCTGGCTCAGCTCCTGGAAGGGAGAAGCACAGTAGGACCTGAACACCAGCAGCTCTCTGCCCACAGTGAGCAGAAGCTCCTGCATGGCTGATGTGAGGGGAGGTGCTCCAGGGCAGCATTCTGCACACTGCAGTTGTGGGCCAGATCTGCGGCCCTGCGTACAGGAAAGGCCACTCAAGAGACTTGTTCAGGCAGTGCCTGTGCCTCAAAGTGCTCTCCCAGCCACCCAGCGACCCCCACCAGCTTCAGCAGCCATGGTGGGGAGGAGCTGTGGGAGCAGCTGGCAGGGAGAAGCTGGGCTGGGCTGCAGAACACAGAAACCATCCCACAAGAGCCTCAGGGAGAAAGCAGAGAAGCCGCCCCTGCTCCGCGTGGCTGGGCTGAAGGGCAGCTCTCATTGTCCAGTTCTCATCCACAAGGTTCAGGCTTATATCAGCCTTACATCATCAAAAAAGGGCGGGAGAAATTCTGCCAGCAGCACAGCCATGGGGGTGGCCTCCTTCCTCTCCAGCTGAGCCATCACGTTTCTGAAGACCACCAGAGCCTTGATCTTGATAGCCTTATTGCCGTACTGCAGGACCCACAGCAGGTCTGGCAGCATGACCTTCATTTTTCTTGCCTGTATGAAAAAGAGAGTTGCCCTCTTGGGACCAGGTCGATGCCTGGAGAGCTCCCCAGGCAGCCACCAGGCCCCACCATGGCAGGGAGGGCCTTTGGAGCAGTCACCCCTGCTCCTGACTGCCAGCCAAGGCCAAGCCCGAACCCACTGCCCCGGCCCTTGGCTGCCAACATGGCTGCCCTTGGTGACGCCCTACTCACCATCTCATGTCTCTCTGACAGCGTCATCATGCCCCTGAGCAACAGGGAGAGCAGCGTTGGTCTTCGTTGCCTCAGAAACCTACTGACTTGGTACATTGGAGCAAACGCCTCATCTTGCAGGTCACTGCTGGCCAGCATCTGAAAGCAAGCCAGCAGTGAGCAACTGGCAGAGCTGGTGGGGCTCCTTGCACCGTGCAGCTCCTGGGGCACCAGGAGCTTTTTCCAGTAACTCACAGCCAAGCGAAGGATGGAGGCGTCGTCCCGGTGTGTATATAAGATCCTACGGTGCCGGTCCTGCAGTTGGATGTGCAGCTCCTTCAAGACGTTCTGCAAGGTCTGGGGCACGGAGAACATCACCTCCCACAGTGCCAGGGCAGTCCTGCAAGAGAGCGCTCTGTCAGCAGGGCAGCCTGGGCCACAGCAGCGTGTCCAGGCTCAGCGCTGCAGGACGCTTGGGATGCCCTGGGCAGCAGCAGAGGGCTGAGCTGCTGCTCCCGTGGGGCTGGCAGGAGTGCAGTGGGGGGCTCTGGGCTGTCTTGCTCAGCTGTGCCTGCTGTGGGCCTGGGTGAGCCCCAGCGCTGGCAAATGTGGTGGGATGGAGGGTCCTGCTCCTCGGGGGTGTCCTGCAGGATTCCTTGGCGCTGGCAGCCAGAGCGTCTCCAGGCCCCTCTCCCCACAGGGAACAAGCCCTCATGGCTTTTGGGGCCAGTACCTGTCTCCTGGTGGTGCAATTGTCAGCAGCGTCAAGACCACCTCCCCAGGGCATTTGTCAGCCATCTCGACAATGAGGGACTCCACACTCTGCCGGGCTGCTGTCGTGTTTATGCTCTCCAGGTTTCTGTGGATGCAGCTCGTGATCTTTGGTACCTGAAGGGGACAAAGGTGAGGATGGCGCTGCCACTGGAGTGCAGCCATTTTTTCAGCTGTCCTTCCCATCCCTCTCTGCCGCCTTCACGTGGCTTCACTGTTCCGAGACACCGGGATTTGAGAGGAAAAGACGGATGGAGGGAGGAACAAGGCCTGACAGGGCCAAAGGGCAATCCAGCCAAAGGCCACTTACATCCACCAGCCAGAAATCACAGTTTCTCTTCACCGTGTTCAGCATGTTTCTGGCCGCCTCCTTGTCAAAGGTGCTGGAGTCTCTCATTGCCTCGATTAACACCAGGACCACGTCTGTTTTCTCACAAGGCTGGAGGTCTTCTGCAAAGAACTATGGGAAGAAGGGAGGCAGCGAAGCCAAGTCACACCCGGTGCCCTGATGCTGCTGCTTAGCCGGGCAGTGCCAGCAGCCCTGCAGAGGCACCCGGCGGTGCTGCAACAGTGCCTGCAGCCAAACTGGGAGCAGGGGCGGCAGTGACTGCTGGGGAGGATGAGAAGAGAGGCCCCAGGTTGAGGGAGAAGGTTTGGGCTCATGGGCACAGGGTGCTGGCCCTGCCGAAAACCAGGGCTTGCTGGTGGCCAGGAGGACTGGGGCTGCTGCTGGGACACTGGAGCACACCCTCGCATTGTCCCTGCTTGGGGACAGCAGGAACCCTCTCAGCAGGGACCATGCCAGCCCCGCTGATTGTGGAGGCCTTTGCTCACACAAGGCCCCTGCTGATGCCACAGCCAAGGATGCCAGCCAGAGCCGGGAGCTCGTTACCTCGATAATGTGAGCAGCACTCGGCGAAGAACGCAAGGACGTGGTCTTGGCTTCACAGTCCTCCTGGAGATGTGCGTTCTCCGCTCGCAGTGTCGTGCCTAAAAAGCGGGCAAACACAGAACAGTTGGTAAGACACAGCAGCTTCCCCAGTACCGGAAAGAGCTTTGAACTTGGAGTGGCCGAGGAGAGAGGTCATGTCAGTGCAGGAGGTGGTGGAGAGTGGTGCCATGGAAAGCCTGACCTGCCTCCAGTGTACGTGTGTGAATGCTCCTGGCTGTGGAAACTGCAAGGCCCTAGAGCTCTGTGTGCAGTCCCACAGCTCAGTCCCCATGGCTGGAGTAACGTGGGAGATGTGGGGGAGGGCTCGCATGGCTGGAGTGCTGCGGGGCAGGGATACAGGACCCCCGGGAGAGATGGGAAGATGCAGCACAACTGTGTCCTGCTCTCCTAAGGAGCAGCTCAGCTACACGTGAGCATCACAGTCTGGGAGAGAGCGTGGGGGTCAGGAGCAGAGGAGAGGCAGTGCTGGTGACACGGAGGTCCATCACAATGCCAAGGAAGATGAGAGTCCATGTGTTCCGGTTCCACCTCAGACGTGGACAACCAGCCAGCGTCTGCTAAAGGAGGAGAGCAGGAAGGGCTGCAGAGAGGGTTTGCAGGCAGGACAGAGCAGAGGAAGGAGCTCTGCCCCATGTCCATCCCAGTGCCTGCTGCCCTGGCACGGTCGTCCCATGCGTGTCACGGCTGGAGGGTGCCTGGCAGACGGGCTGAGATGCTGGAGCCAGGCAGGACAGGGAAAGCCCCCAGTGCAGCGGGTGAGGAACTCGCTTCAGACGGGCAGGAAAGGTCCCCGTCCCACAGCACGGCTGCCTCCTGCCCACCCAGCTGCCTCTCGCTGCCAGTGCCCTGGAGCAGGAGCTGGGTCCCCTCTGCCTGCAGAAGCTGTGCTGGCGCCAGCTCCCAGCTCAGAGCAGCCCTGCACTTCAGGCAGCATAATCACCACCCATGGGAACCCCCTGCCAGCCTGTGGGGAAACGTGATGCTGGTGTGGAGCAGAGAGCCATAGCTGGGCCCCACCCTGGCCAGACAGTCAGGGCCTCTCACTCACCGATCTGCAGTGGCTGGACCACATCCACCTGGTTGGGGTCCAGTGGAGATCTGAGCTCGTGGGGAGCCTCAACCTCCTCCTGCCAGGCCACCCTGGGGCGGCTGGGGGGTCTCTCCTGCCAGGCCAGCCTAGGTCGGATCGGGGGTCTCTCCGCCATTTTGCGGACAAAGGCTACGACTAAGGATGGGGAAGGCGGATGCTTCGGAAAAATGCCTTGGTGCTGCAGCTCTGCCAGAGGCAGCGACGAAAGGTGTGGGCTGCGCTCGTGTGCTCCTCGTTGGGGAAAGACGTGAGCTGCGCTCAGGAGCTCCTTGCTCTAAGTCTGCCAGGGGCAGCAGAGAGTCTGCCGGAGGCAGCTAGAGCTAGGTTGTGGTTGGACTCGACGATCTTAAGTGTGTCTTCCAACCAAAAAGATTCTCCGATTCTCTGAAAGACGTGGGCTACGCGCGGGGGCTCTCGCCAGCTCCGTGCTCACACCCTGTCTCCTCACCGTCCTGTCGGACAGTGTGGGCTGGGCCCGCAGCTGCGCTGAGCACGTGCAGGGCAGTGGGTGTCACCAAGTGAGGTCACAAAGGGCCCCACTGTGACCCTGCGCCTGGGGAGGGAGGCCAGGGTGTGCCCTTGGGAGGCACAGGCCAGCTCAGCCCTGGGCACCTGGGTTCTCTCAGGGTGGCCATGGCTAAATTTCAATGCCAATTTCTAAACCCATTGCTCTGAGCATAGTCTTTAACAGTCCGTTACACCGCTCCATTTTCCCGGTGGCTGGTGCATGATGGGGATGTCACAGACCCACTCAATGCCACGGTCCTTGGTCCAGACGTCTGTGAGGATGTTGTGGAAATGAGTCCTGTTGTCTGGCTCAGCTCTCTCTGGGCTACCGCGTCACCACAGGACTTGCTTTTCAAGGCCCAGGACAGTGTTGCGGGCAGTGCCGTGGGACACGGTGCATGTTTCCAGCCAATGGCTGCCCCATTGTAAGCACAGAGCTCGTGCCGTGGCGGGTTTGTGTCAGTGTGATATATTCAATTTGCCAGGCCTCCCCATGTTTACACTTTAGTCATCGCCCCCCATACCACACAGGCTTTGCCTGCTTGGCTTGTTTGATCGTAGCACATGTTTCACAACGGTGAATAACCTGTGCAAGAGCGTGCATGGTCAAGTCCACCCCTCGACTGTGAGTCCATTCATATGTTGCATCCCTTCCTCGATGACCTGAGGCATCGTGGGCCCAATGGGGCATCAATAATTCACCTTCATCTTGCCAGTGCAAATCTATTTCAGCCACTTTAATCTTGGCAGCTCGATCCCCCTGCTGGTTGTTCTTATCAGATTCTTCAGTGGACCGACACTTGGGCACATGGGCTTCTACGTGGCAAACTCTCACAGGCAGGTTCTCCAGCCGGGCAGCAATATCTCGCCATGATTCAGCAGCCCAGATGGGTTGGGCTCTGCGCTGCCAGCGGCTCCGCTTCCATTGCTGGAACCAGCACCACGGGGCATTTCCACCATCCATGAGAGAGCAGAGGTGAAGCTGCTTAGATGCTGGGGCCTCTTCAGCCCCTGTCGGGATGGCGGGTGCTGGGTCTCGTGGGGCCTCTGCCCCACAGCATGGGCTGTGGCCCAGCGTACAGCAGGGGCCACAATGGTCGGACGCTGTTGGCGGTGGCGGCGAGAAGCCAGATGGCCCATGGCTGCGTTCCAGCGGCACAGCCCGCGATACTGACTGTGTGAGCGGGTGGTGCCACGGACACGCGGGGTCTGGAACATGGGGGTGGCCGGGAGATGGGAGGGACAGGGAGGGTGGCAGAGAGGAATGGGCCCCGGGCCTGGGCCGGGGCTGCTCAAGCTCGGGGCAGCCTGAGCACTCTGCCCTGGTTTGGGTGCCACACTGCCATGTGGCGCTGTGTCCTCTGATTGGCAGTCTGGGATTTCCCTCTGGCTCCTCCCATCAAATGATTGGTCAGACTGTTTGTCAATGATCCATGTGCTGCACTCCCACCAGGTGTGACTGGTGCAGCTAGCACAGCCCGGCCCTGAATGCTGCCCAGTTTGTTCAACTCTCGTCACCTTTTTGCAGGTCTCAAAGCTTGATTGGCTGGTTACCTCTCAGTCACATGGCTCGCCCCGCCTCCTCAAATGTGATTTGCTCTCCTCGGTCCACTGACTCTCTAGAGACTTCGGCTTGGTTGTTGCCAGGCAACGAGCTCCACCTAAAAATGGAGCTGTGCGGCCTGAGCAAAGGCCATGGGTGATAAACGACACGTTGGGACTCTGAACATGAGGATTTGGCCCCAAGAAGGAGGCTCTGGGCACTCAAAAGGACGGGCAGATGCTACAGATGGCGCTTTGGGCCCTGAACATGAGGGGACCCTCTTGGTTCCCACCCGAGCTGGGTTTGGTGCCCAAAGAGTGGGAAGAGGAGCAGTGGTTGGTGAGGACGTATTGGATCATGTGGGACCTGAGCCCGACGTCCATGGGGTGGAACAAGGGGTGGAGAAAGAACTGTTGTGGTGGCGACACTGCTCCTGCGTGGAGCTCCAGAGGCTGCAGGAGGATTTCTGCTCCACAAGGGACCAGCACAAGCCAGTGGCCCGTTCCTGTCTGTCACTGCTCTGGGGTTGTGACCTCGGCAGCACCTGCACAGCAGGAGTGTCCTCACTGCCAGCACCGGCTCTTTCCTCTGTCTGCACCACTGTCCCCATCTCCCCGTGCTCTCCTCCCTCCCAGGCACCTTTTCCGCCTCCTCCAGGACCCACCAAGGCCTCTGTCTGTCTCTAAAAGGAAAGAAAAACTTTCCACACTGATGCCATCAAATAAGCGCATGAAATGAAAACATTTTTAATGGGAAGGGTAACCCTAACGTTTCCCTGTCTGAATGGTTTTAATAATTGTACTGCAGTTTTTAAAAAATCGTGTAGCTTTAGTTTCTACTGGGAGGTTGTCTTCCGTGTGCCGTTGAGATTTCACACATATTATACCACTTTCTTTATTCTCCCTGTTCAGTTGCCTTCGACACGTATCATGTTATGTCCATAGGCAGCTATCCAGAATTTGTGTTTAGTTTTGATATTGTTAGGTATTGCAGTTGAGACGGACAAATGAGGTAGACCAAGTTCTTAGGTAAAAGCAGCAGTTTCCATTTATTGCCACAAACATCTTTTTATGTATTTTTCCAGCTCAAGTGTCTTTTTGCTATTGGTTACAAGTTGCGGCAGTAGCATCTCATTGGCTAATTTTGCTGTCATCAGTGTCACTCTTTTACTCCCTTCTCTCTCATGGCTACACCTCAATATCTCTGGATACTCCTTTAGTTCCATCTTTCTCACAGGTAGGCCTTAGTATCTTCAAGGCTAATTTCTGTTCCCATGTCCTCCCTTAGGGAATCCACAGACTCACCATAGTCCCCCACGAGATACCAAACTGAGGGTGTCAGTTCATCCCCGGGGCCACACACACGTGCCACACGCATTTCCTCCATCGCCTCCTCCTCTGGTGACACACAAGAGTTGACAGCACATGAGGTTTTGATAAGAATCTCTCCAAGCACTTCAGTTTCTCCCTGGATATTCCAAAGGCACCAGTGTCACATTTGGACAGGGACAGCCATAGCCCACTCCATGAGGCTCTGTATGGGGATAGAGGGGAAGATTTGGGGAGGAGGTTAGTGAAATGTAAATACGCTCAAGTGACTTGCACTTGTCTGTAGAAAAAGCACATGCATCACACTAATTGTTCTACTGACCTTGTGTGCTTGATGAGTAGAACCTCTGCGTTAGATAACATAGGCCTGTGAGAAACTGCAGGCACCTCATCACTATGTCTGAGGTTCCTGCTTGGTTGTGAGGAAGAGCGGGAAGCTGCGCCTGCCTGAAGCCTTGAAATACAGGCGAGCTCAGCAGTTCCGGTGATCTTCCAGCAGGGTGAACTGACCAGCGCCTGCGTCCCCGCTTCTGTCACCTCTGCCTGGGAGCTCCGGTGTGGCTTCGGAGATCCCCCAGTAGAGAGGGAACTAAAATAAAACTTGCTCTTTGCAAATGCATTTGTGGCCTCTGGCTCTTCTTGCGATGTGCCTGCGTATGTGTACACAGGCTCTGCAAACAAAACATTGCTCTTGTCCATGGCACTGTGTCAACAGAGCCTGATAGAGCCCAACAGCACCTGACAAAGTCTGACAGGGCCAGACAGAGCCCGACAAAGCGTGAAAGAGCCCATATGACCCCAAGAGAGTCCAAGAGGGCATGAAAGAGCCCTACAGAGCTTGACAGAGTCCGACAGGGCCCAAGAGAGACCAACAGAGGGTCCAGAGAAGAGCAACAAGACTGGTGAAGGGACTTGAGCACAAGACCTGTGGGGAGAGGCTGAGGGAGCTGGGCTTGTTTAGTCCGGAGAAGAGGAGGCTTAGAGGTGAGCTCATCACTCTCTAGAACTACCTGAAGGGAAGTTGTGGCCAGCTGGGACTGGGTGCCATGATCTAGCAAATGGGCTGGAGTTGGACCAAGGGTTGGACTTGATGATCTCTGCGGTCTTTTCCAACCCAGTCGATTCTGTGATTCTGCGAACAGAGCCTGACAGAGTTTCACAGAGCCTGACAGGGCCCAAAGAACATGATCATGACTTGCAGGGTACAGTCACGCTTGATTTTAAAATGCCAGTCTAGTCTATTTTTCTTCACTGCTTATTTGGCTATTTGTAGAGGACACAAAGCACTTGTACTGCAATCCTATATGCTATGCTATGTAGTCCTGTGTACTATTTGTTCCTCCATACTGTTTAATCAACACTTGCAGCCAGATGTCCTAGCAAAATCTTGCACATACCTCGAGAACTGACCAGGAACAGTGGCCACATGTTGCTAAAATCATCTCTAAAAGCTTCTAAACTCAGTTTCTAGAAATAGGACAGATCCTGGCACCGTGACTGATAGAGAGCTCTTCAGACTCCTGCCCAAGCGATTTTGGGGGATAGAAAATATCAGCTGCACTGAGTTTTTTCTTCACAAGCTTTTCCTTCATCATTTTTTAAAGAATCATTTCACATTATTCCCCGTATGTTCATTAGCATCAAGTCTGATCTTTTATTTCCCAAGAAAAATTTAACCATGTCAACAAAAGACTAGTGGAAACCACCAGTCTGCAGTCCAGGTTAAAATCTCTCTGAGTATCCACATGAGAGAAACAAAACATGAAATGAAGACAGAGACGTGGAGTGGAACTCCTCCAGCTTCTTCTGTAAAGTCTGCTTCTCCATTACAGACATATAAAGCAGTTACCTGGAATATGGAGGCGTATGCTTTTACATTCCATCAAATCCTTCGCAAAATCGTTTGTAAACGATTGTTTGCTGAATGCCTGGCTGACTTCCAGGTAACAGACCACCACTGCTCTGCCCACGGCCAGCAACCCCGTCCTTTCCTCACAGAGAACAAAGAGGATGGACAGACACAACCTGCCCTGGGTAAAACCCGTCACCTTCTCTTTCAGACACCCAGAAATGGGGTTCCAGTGGACATGTTCTGGGGCACAGCCCTTGGTTCCCCTGCTCACCCACCTGCCATTTTTGAGAAGTGCACACACTGTGTGAGAGCTGCCAGTGGTCAGGGAGTCCCCCCAGTCTCCATGAGCTTTCCAAGATGGTGGAGAGTGGCCTCACTGTGACGTCGTCCTGCTGTCTCAGCTCCTGGGGTGCTGCCCCTCCTGTCCCATAGACTGGAAAGGATTGTGTTAGTTCCAGTGATCCCTGACTTGATCCCCATCCACTGCTGCTTTTTCTGCCTCCAGTCACAGAGGCCTGAGAGACCTTGCTGGTGAAGATGGAGAGCAAGACACACAGGGAATGTCACTTCCTTCCCTTATTAAATTTGTCAGTGGCCACATGTTGTCTTTGTTTCTCCTTTAACTGTTCCTGCAGTAGTAACAGCTCATTATGGGGACCTTCAATTGCCTTACAGGTCTAGACTGAGTTCTGATCTGGACTGTTGCTGTGCTTGGAGGCTGCTGTCATTGAGCACCAGATGAACTCACTCCTGCCACCCTGCCTGGCAGTTTATTCCATCCGTGTCACAGCTCTGTCTGCAGCACTGACAGCTCCAGCCCACCCCGTCAGGTCCCTGGCTGAGGACATTGCCTCACATCTGGGCTGAACCACCCCAGCTGTGGCACCAGCCCGGCTCTGACCTGCCACAGGAAACCTGGTACCAAGTGTCCAAGACCGCATGTGTGCAAAGGCTTTGCCTCAGAGCACAGACATGACATGGCCACAGATTATTGAATGTCTCTCTACACCTAGGAGTATAAAACCAGAATAAAATGCCTGAATTCATTCAACTGAAGATGCTCCTCCCCCAGCGTGGAGAAATTAGATCCTTTGCTGTAACATTCCTGGTGTCCTGTCTAACGATGGGGCAAGAAAATATGTTTCTCATGCCAAAATTATTTCTTAATATGAATAAAACTACTGCAGGAAAGAATTGTCTCTGTAGTGGTGAGAGAAGAAACATCACTGATTATTTCAGACTTTTTCATGGGCCATTCCCCTGGAGATCCAGGAAGAACACAAGGGAGCCCAGAGGGGACAGAGAAAGGGACCTCATGGGCTGCTGCTGTGCTGCTGAGCTGGGCTGGGCTCCTGGGACAGAGGGAGCTCATGGCAAGCGGCAGCGCTGCAGAGAGACAGCTCTGCCCAGGAGCAGCTCCTCTGCAAAGCGCAGCAGGGCTGAGGTTTCTGCCTGGGCATCTCAGGGAGACGAGCCAGGCAGAGAGAGATTAAAGGTGGTCAGGACTGGGAGGATGACTGAGAGCTCACTGGAGGAGAAATCTTTGCAGCCCTTGCCATGGTAAGTCTCTGGCTGCAGGGCAATGCAGCTCTAGCTCCTGGAATTATCTCCTAAAAGTGGCACAGGCACAGCTTGTGGGATCTGTACAGAGGGGGCTCTTGTTCAAGCAGTTTTGAACAGCTGTGAAGCCGGGTGAGCACCCAGGGGTGCCCAGGGCTGTCCTGCAGAGCAGGGTCCCTGCACCCCAGGGCTGTGACAGGGCAGGGACTCTGCCGCCTGCCAGGGTCAGCGCTCAGCCTGCCCGGGGACATCCCCTTGCGCTGCAGGGAGAAGCTCTGCATGAAAGGAGCAACCCCAGCAATGCAGGGTCCTTCTGCTGTACAGAGGGTGCTGTCTGGGTGTCACGGCCCATTCGATGATGGACTCGTGATGGTTCTTTTAACCTTGATCTCAGAGTGCAAAATTAAGGCGACCAAAATGCCCAGGGGTAATAATTCAATCAAGCAGCATTACTTTATTAATTTCCCCTTAAATGGGCACGCGATAGAGAGAAAGAGGAAGAAAAAGAAAAGGGAAAAGAAAGGGGGAGAAGAAAAAGTAAAGATGAGAAATGAGGTTGTGTTTGTCACCAGTTGAGTTCCTGATGGCGATGGACAGGCAAATCGTCAGACCGACTCTTACAGACGGTCACCATCAGGGGACACCACAGGGACCAGGGGACACCAGGGCCTCTGAAGGGACAGCCAGGGCCACCGGTGTCACCACAGGGGTGGCCGGGACCCTTGGGAAAATGAGCAGGGTCACCATGGGGTCAGCGCCACCACAGGGATGGTCGAGGCCACCGTGGGGTCAAGGCCATTGGGGGGTCCGGGTCACCACGGGGTCAAGGCCACTGTGACGAAGGTCGCGGACAGGAACCAATAAAAGTGACACCAGATCTTGGAACCGCGTCGGAGCGGTTCTTGATGGCGACGTTCAGGCAAATACTGCTCCATCGTCGGACTGACTCTTACATTGGGTCAGAGCTATTCACGTCTCAAGATCACTACAGGGCACTCCCAGGCGACTTTTAAACTAGTACAGCAAGTCGGTTGGTACCTGACAGGGAGGGATCCTGGTATTGAAATTCCTCTGTCTGGGTTGACGGGGTGGGCACTGGGACATAGAAACTAATTTCTTGGTTCAGGATGCGGCCCTGAAATTTCAGATCCATTTCTCTTAGAGTTGTATAAACCTGGGAGTATCAGAAATTAACACACTGTGCCTTACAGACAGCTTTACGGTGACTTTTCCAGGCTCATTATTGCTGGTTTGATGTTCCCATCAGAGCCAGCACATACAGAGCTGCCCCTGGGCTGTGCCCGGCTGCTGGGAGGGGTCTGCAGGGCAGAGCTGAGCACACAGCGGGTGGGATGGGGTCTGTGACACTGACAGGAGGAGACCTGGGGACACAGACACAGCTGCAGGCAGGGACAGCTCCAGGCAGCAGAGCAGGGGGTGTTCAGGAGCTCTTTTGGTCCTTCTCTGCAGATGATGCTGGGTGTTGTCTGCTGGCCAATGATCTGACTGTCCTTTGAGCACATCCCACCTTCAGCAGCCCTGACTCTGCTCTGCCTGTCCTGCTGGGCTCACGAGCTGCCCCCAGAAAGGCCCAGCTCTGCCGTAGGATCCCAGGAGTGCTGAGCCTTTCCTTGGGGTCTGCACTCTCCTCTCAGAGCCCTTTGCTTCCCTCAGTGAGCGGTTGTGTCCTGCTCTCTCCATCACATCTCCACCTCTGGGCTGAGGCAGCAAAAGGGCAGATCTGCCCTTTCAAACAGGGCTCTCCTGCTCCACTGTGAGTTCAGTTTTGGGTTTTCTTTTAAAGAGAGATTTGTTCATGAAGTGGTTTTCAAGGCAGCACAAGTGAAAAGACAGGGAAAATGGGTAAAAGCTGCTCTCCTAACTCTGCACTGAGCCACACAGAGATGAGCTGTTTTGCCTGACTTGAGACTCTTCTTCATATTTTCAGTCATATAAATGAGGATTTCAACCCCTGCAAAAATCCACTCATGAGATGTGATGATGGAAAATTCAAAACATAGACAAAATCATTGTAATGACATGCTAAGCCTCTACTTTGCAGCCCACGCTCTGAAGTGTATCAAGTACTGATCTTGAACTTTTCCACTAATGGAACGTCAAATCTGACATTGCTTGTGAACGTCAAGGCTGTCACAAACCAGCTCCCATGTCCCCAGCGCAGCAGAGCAAAGCTGGTTGCTTGGCCCCAGACGGGCAGAGGTCCTTCTCCTCACAGCACACTCAGCCAGCACACAGCGGAGGAAGGAAATGCATTTCAACTGGGCTTATTTATATGAAAAATGCAGTGGCTTTGCTCAGAGGAGTGTGTCCTGATTTTAAGTTGTCATTTTCTTTTTTGGAACAGAGCCCCCATGGCAAGAAACAGCAAATGTCCAACTGCAGCTCCATCACCCAGTTGCTCCCCCTGGCGTTCACAGACACACGGGAGCTGTGGCTCTTGCACTTCTGGCTCTTCCTGGGCATCTACCTGGCTGCCCTCCTGGGCAATGGCCTCACCATCACCACCATAGCCTGGGACCAGCACCTCCACACCCCCAGAGCCCGCCAGAGCCCGACAAGGCCCGACAGAGCCCGCCAGAGCCTGACAGAGCCCGCCAGAGTCCGTCAAGGCCCGACAGAACCCGCTAGAGCCCGCCAGAGCCCAACAAGGCCCCCCAGAGCCCGCCAGAGCCCGACAAGGCCCGACAGAGCCCGACAGAGCCCGACAAGGCACGCCAGAGCCTGACAGAGCCTGCCAGAGCACTCCAGAGCCCGACAAGGCACGCCACAGCCCGCCAGAGCCCGACAAGGCCCGACAGAGCCTGACAGAGCCCGCCAGAGCCCGACAAGGCCCGCCAGAGCCCGCCAGAGCCTGACAAGGCCCGCCAGAGCCCGCCAGAGCCCCCCAGAGCCCGCCAAGGCCCGACAGAGCCTGACAGAGCCCGTCAAGGCCCGCCAGAGCCCGCCAGAGCCTGACAAGGCCCGACAGAGCCTGACAGAGCCCGACAAGGCCCGACAGAGCCTGACAGAGCCCGACAGAGCCCGCCAGAGCCCGCCAGAGCCCGCCAGAGCCCGACAAGGCCCGACAGAGCCTGACAGAGCTTATTCCTGCTCAACCTCTCCTTCCTCGAGCTGGGCTCCATCTCCACCACTGTCCCCAAGTCCATGGCCAATTCATTCTGGGACACCAGGAGCATTTCTTACACAGGATGTGCTGCTCGAGTCTTTCTGTTTGTCTTTTTCATTTCAGCAGAGTATTTTCTTCCCATCATCATGTCCTATGACCGCTACGTTGCCATCTGTAAACCCCTGCACTACGGGACCCTCCTGGGCAGCAGAGCTTGTGTCCACCTGGCAGCAGCTGCCTGGGCCACTGGGTTTCTCAGTGCACTGCTCCATTTTCACTGCCACTGTGCAAGGGCACTGCTGTGGACCAGTTCTTCTGTGAAATTCCCCCGATCCTCAAGCTCTCCTGCTCAGACACCTACCTTGGGGAAATCTGGCTTCTTGTGGCCAGTGTCTTGGTATTACTTGGGTGTTTTTTCTTTATTGGGCTGTCCTATGTGCAGATCTTGAGGGCCGTGCTGAGGATCCCCTCTGAGCAGGGAGGGCACAAAGCCTTTTCCACATGCCTCCCTCACCTGGCCGTGGTCTCCCTGTTTGTCAGCATTGGCATGTTTACCTACCTGAAAACGCCCTTCATCTCCTCCCCATCCTTGGGCCTGGTTTTGTCATTTCTGTACTCAGTGTTGCCTCCAGCAGTGAATCCCCTCATCTACAGCAGGAGGAACCAGGAGCTCAAGGATGCCCTGTGGAAACTCATTTCTTATTGTTTTCTGAAGCAATAAACTCCCACCTGCTTCTACACAGGAGTTTTAATGTAGCTAATTACAGGACCAGCCTGTCATCTGGATTTTCTGTTGTTATTAGGTGTTTTTTTAATGTGATCCTGTTGTCATGCCCTTTCTAATTCTCTGTCTGATTTTCTTTTATAACTACTGGCTGTGTAAATGAAGAGCTGTGCTCTCCTTGTCTCTTAAACAAAATAAACATTCCTGTAGTAACTTGTTTTTCACTATATCCTTCCTCCAAGGCCTTTTTGGAGGTTCAGGGACAATTCCTGTGTGCGTGGGAGGAGGGGAAAAGAGTCCAGCACGGCAGCACTGCCAGGGAGCAGCTGCGCTTGGTCTTCCAGAGCTGTTCTCATTCCACTCCCACACTCTCCTTCTGATCCCTTGTACTGGTGCAAGGCCTGAGTGCTCTGGCAGCTTGGTCACCGTCCTGCTGTGTGTCAGTCCTGTGAGCGCAGGCAGGGACAGGCAATGGGCACTTGTGTGACAGATCTGGACCCAGAACAGCCTTTCCAGATAGAAAGGTGATCTCCTCAGGGCAGTGCATGATGCTTTAGGTCTTCTTCCAAAGATTCTCTCAAGAATATGCCCATGAAATTGGCCACGGACGCAAAGCCCAGGGTACAGCTGAACAGTGTGTGTGTGCGGAGCTGGCACACAGCAGTGTCCTCTCACAGCCAGGCCTCCTGCCAGAGACCTGCAGGACCAGCAGAGCAGGGGCTGGGCTGTGCCCGTGTGCACCGGACACCCCACAGAAGCTGCCCCAGGACATCGTCACGAACTGCCCCTTATAACCACCATTTCCAGCACTGGCCTCACTCCCCACCTCACAGATGTTGCTCTTCCCCCCATGGAGGGACACTGAATGAGCAGGTCAGAAATCCATGTTTGCTTTGTACAGATGAGATGTGAGCACGCACATCACGGATGTGAGGTGAGATGTACCCAAGTAAGCACAAACAACATCAGCTATTCCTGGGAGTTCCATGAAGGCCTGTGGGACAGACAGTGCCTTGAGGTCACTTCATGTTGGCAGAAACATCCTATGGGAAACCACCTGAATGCAGCACTGGGTTGTGCTTCCTTGAACTGTGATCCCCGTGTCCATTCCTCATGGCGTGGGACATCTCAGATGAGTGCAGAGCAGGGTGACATGCCACAAGGCTGGGGTGCCTCCCATCCTTTGGGAGTGGCAACAGGAGGCCAGAGGGAAACCAAGACTACGGCCTCTATGTGCAACAGGGAAAGATTCTGTCTCTGAACATCCCACTCAGAGAGGTTCTGGGGTCCTTGGAAAAGGCAGACATCCAACCGAACTTCAAGAAGGGCTCTTTATTAAAACCCAGCCATTTTCCTCAAGAAGAGCTGCTCCTCCACCTGGTTTAGCGCCAGCAGCACAGGGCTCTCAGGATCCATCGTGATCTTGGCCGCTTCCATGAAGAGCGCACGATGACAATGGTCTGAGTTGCCAGGAAGCAGATGGAAGGCTCACTGTCGTTCTCCAAGGGTTGAATGGCTGCCAGAGAAAGAAGCAGAGCCCAGGTGACCTCTCATGTCTGGCCCCCAGGAATCCCCTCCCGACCACGCTCCCTACTCACCTCTGCAGATCACAGGCAGCTTCTCGTTGCAGGTGCCCCTCAGGTGCCACACAGCCAGCCCTGGGCACAGAGCTCCATCAGCCCCTGCTCCCTCCCCTCACCAGGGCTGAGCCCAGGGGAGAGCAGGAGCTGAGATGGTGGGACCAAGCAAGGCAGCCACCAAGCCCACCTGTGTGGGCAGGGCTGGGAGGGGAGGCCAAGGCCCTGCACGGGGCAGCAGGGGCTCTGGCAGGCACAGGGCTGCTCCTTGTGCCAGGGCAGCGGTGGGGACCGGGGCCAGGCTGCCAAGAGAGGGACCCTGGGGACTGTGACTCACCGATGAACCTCAAGGCCGCCTCTCGCAAGCTGGCCTGAGCATCCATCAGGTATGGCAGGCTCTGAATCAAGAACTCTTGAGCTCTGCTTCTGTCCTGCTCCAGCTGGAGAGAGCACAAGGGTGTGGGCACGTCAGTGTCCCTCCCCACTTGGCTGGACCAGTCTCTCCTCCCAGGAACCCCCGTTCCACTTCCCCTCCGGCCATTCCCGTGTTCCAGCCAGGAGCCCTGTGGGGCTGAGGCTGAGAGAGAGACACAGGCTGAGGAGTGCCAGGGCTGCTGAGAGCCCTCCATCCCAGTGGGTGCAGGGAGGGCAGTGGGACAGAGAGAAGAGCCCTTGGGGGCTCTGTTCTTGAGGACAGGGAACAAGGATGCAGCCTGGAGCTGCAGCAGGACAGGCGAGGCACATCTGCAGAGCCCACAGCACAGATATGTGCCTTTGTCCAGCCTGGGCCCTGGGCCTTGGGGGTCGTCCTCACCAAGCACTCTCCAATCCTCCATTTCTGCTGTGTCTGCACCAGGTGTTCGAGCTGTTTCCACTTGAGGAGCTCTGCTGCAGCAAGGAGGCCTTCCCTGGCGACCTACGGAACAGCAGAAGCTGGGAGATGGCAGCATGGTCTGGAGAAGGAGATCTGGCATCACCCTCCTCTGGGCTCCGTTCCTGGGATGATTCTGCCCTTAGGGAGCTGAGACATGCCCTGGCCCAATCATCCAGGGGTCTCTTCCCTGCGTCACTGCTCAGCTTTGAAATCTGTACCTTGGCCACGCTCTGCGTTTGGTCACTCATGTGGAAGAAGAGTGGGAGCAGGCCAAGTCGCACCCTGTTCTTCGTCTTTCTCTTGTTGTTACCCACCAACACCTTCATCAGGTCTCTGAAGAGGCTGATGGACATCTCTCTCAGCTGGCTCAGCTCCTGGAAGGGAGAAGCACAGTAGGACCTGAACACCAGCAGCTCTCTGCCCACAGTTTGCAGAAGCTCCTGCATGGCTGATGTGAGGGGAGGTGCTCCAGGGCAGCATTCTGCACACTGCAGTTGTGGGCCAGATCTGCGGCCCTGCGTACAGGAAAGGCCACTCAAGAGACTTGTTCAGGCAGTGCCTGTGCCTCAAAGTGCTCTCCCAGCCACCCAGCGACCCCCACCAGCTTCAGCAGCCATGGTGGGGAGGAGCTGTGGGAGCAGCTGGCAGGGAGAAGCTGGGCTGGGCTGCAGAACACAGAAACCATCCCACAAGAGCCTCAGGGAGAAAGCAGAGAAGAAGCCCCTGCTCCGCGTGGCTGGGCTGAAGGGCAGCTCTCATTGTCCAGTTCTCATCCACAAGGCTCAGGCTTATATATCAGCCTTACATCATCGAAAAAGGGCGGGAGAAATTCTGCCAGCAGCACAGCCATGGGGGTGGCCTCCTTCCTCTCCAGCTGAGCCATCACGTTTCTGAAGACCACCAGAGCCTTGATCTTGATAGCCTTATTGCCGTACTGCAGGACCCACAATAGGTCTGGCAGCATGACCTTCATTTTTCTTGCCTGTATGAAAAAGAGAGTTGCCCTCTTGGGACCAGGTCGATGCCTGGAGAGCTCCCCAGGCAGCCACCAGGCCCCACCATGGCAGGGAGGGCCTTTGGAGCAGTCACCCCTGCGCCTGACTGCCAGCCAAGGCCAAGCCCGAACCCACTGCCCCGGCCCTTGGCTGCCAACATGGCTGCCCTTGGTGACGCCCTACTCACCATCTCGTGTCTCTCTGACAGCGTCATCATGCCCCTGAGCAACAGGGAGAGCAGCGTTGGTCTTCGTTGCCTCAGAAACCTACTGACTTGGTACATTGGAGCAAACGCCTCATCTTGCAGGTCACTGCTCGCCAGCATCTGAAAGCAAGCCAGCAGTGAGCAACTGGCAGAGCTGGTGGGGCTCCTTGCACCGTGCAGCTCCTGGGGCACCAGGAGCTTTTTCCAGTAACTCACAGCCAAGCGAAGGATGGAGGCGTCGTCCCGGTGTGTATATAAGATCCTACGGTGCCGGTCCTGCAGTTGGATGTGCAGCTCCTTCAAGACGTTCTGCAAGGTCTGGGGCACGGAGAACATCACCTCCCACAGTGCCAGGGCAGTCCTGCAAGAGAGCGCTCTGTCAGCAGGGCAGCCTGGGCCACAGCAGCGTGTCCAGGCTCAGCGCTGCAGGACGCTTGGGATGCCCTGGGCAGCAGCAGAGGGCTGAGCTGCTGCTCCTGTGGGGCTGGCAGGAGTGCAGTGGGGGGCTCTGGGCTGTCTTGCTCAGCTGTGCCTGGTGCGGGCCTGGCTGAGCCCCAGCGCTGGCAAATGTGGTGGGATGGAGGGTCCTGCTCCTCGGGGGTGTCCTGCACGATTCCTTGGCGCTGGCAGCCAGAGCGTCTCCAGGCCCCTCTCCCCACAGGGAACAAGCCCTCATGGCTTTTGGGGCCAGTACCTGTCTCCTGGTGGTGCGATTGTCAGCAGCGTCAAGACCACCTCCCCAGGGCATTTGTCAGCCATCTCGACAATGAGGGACTCCACACTCTGCCGGGCTGCTGTCGTGTTTATGCTCTCCAGGTTTCTGTGGATGCAGCTCGTGATCTTTGGTACCTGGAGGGGACAAAGGTGAGGATGGCGCTGCCACTGGAGTGCAGCCATTTTTTCAGCTGTCCTTCCCATCCCTCTCTGCCGCCTTCACGTGGCTTCACTGTTCCGAGACACCGGGATTTGAGAGGAAAAGACGGATGGAGGGAGGAACAAGGCCTGACAGGGCCAAAGGGCAATCCAGCCAAAGGCCACTTACATCCACCAGCCAGAAATCACAGTTTCTCTTCACCGTGTTCAGCATGTTTCTGGCCGCCTCCTTGTCAAAGGTGCTGGAGTCTCTCATTGCCTCGATTAACACCAGGACCACGTCTGTTTTCTCACAAGGCTGGAGGTCTTCTGCAAAGAACTATGGGAAGAAGGGAGGCAGCGAAGCCAAGTCACACCCGGTGCCCTGATGCTGCTGCTTAGCCGGGCAGTGCCAGCAGCCCTGCAGAGGCACCCGGCGGTGCTGCAACAGTGCCTGCAGCCAAACTGGGAGCAGGGGCGGCAGTGACTGCTGGGGAGGATGAGAAGAGAGGCCCCAGGTTGAGGGAGAAGGTTTGGGCTCATGGGCACAGGGTGCTGGCCCTGCCGTGAACCAGGGCTTGCTGGTGGCCAGGAGGACTGGGGCTGCTGCTGGGACACTGGAGCACACCCTCGCATTGTCCCTGCTTGGGGACAGCAGGAACCCTCTCAGCAGGGACCATGCCAGCCCCGCTGATTGTGGAGGCCTTTGCTCACACAAGGCCCCTGCTGATGCCACAGCCAAGGATGCCAGCCAGAGCCGGGAGCTCGTTACCTCGATAATGTGAGCAGCACTCGGCGAAGAACGCAAGGAGGTGGTCTTGGCTTCACAGTCCTCCTGGAGATGTGCGTTCTCCTCTGGCAGTGTCGTGCCTAAAAAGCGGGCAAACACAGAACAGTTGGTAAGACACAGCAGCTTCCCCAGTACCGGAAAGAGCTTTGAACTTGGAGTGGCCGAGGAGAGAGGTCATGTCAGTGCAGGAGGTGGTGGAGAGTGGTGCCATGGAAAGCCTGACCTGCCTCCAGTGTACGTGTGTGAATGCTCCTGGCTGTGGTAACTGCAAGGCCCTAGAGCTCTGTGTGCAGTCCCACAGCTCAGTCCCCATGGCTGGAGTAACGTGGGAGATGTGGGGGAGGGCTCGCATGGCTGGAGTGCTGCGGGGCAGGGATACAGGACCCCCGGGAGAGATGGGAAGATGCAGCACAACTGTGTCCTGCTCTCCTAAGGAGCAGCTCAGCTACACGTGAGCATCACAGTCTGGGAGAGAGCGTGGGGGTCAGGAGCAGAGGAGGGGCAGTGCTGGTGACACGGAGGTCCATCACAATGCCAAGGAAGATGAGAGTCCATGTGTTCCGGTTCCACCTCAGACGTGGGCAACCAGCCAGCGTCTGCTAAAGGAGGAGAGCAGGAAGGGCTGCAGAGAGGGTTTGCAGGCAGGACAGAGCAGAGGAAGGAGCTCTGCCCCATGTCCATCCCAGTGCCTGCTGCCCTGGCACGGTCGTCCCATGCGTGTCACGGCTGGAGGGTGCCTGGCAGACGGGCTGAGATGCTGGAGCCAGGCAGGACAGGGAAAGCCCCCAGTGCAGCGGGTGAGGAACTCGCTTCAGACGGGCAGGAAAGGTCCCCGTCCCACAGCACGGCTGCCTCCTGCCCACCCAGCTGCCTCTCGCTGCCAGTGCCCTGGAGCAGGAGCTGGGTCCCCTCTGCCTGCAGAAGCTGTGCTGGCGCCAGCTCCCAGCTCAGAGCAGCCCTGCACTTCAGGCAGCATAATCACCACCCATGGGAACCCCCTGCCAGCCTGTGGGGAAACGTGATGCTGGTGTGGAGCAGAGAGCCATAGCTGGGCCCCACCCTGGCCAGACAGTCAGGGCCTCTCACTCACCGATCTGCAGTGGCTGGACCACATCCACCTGGTTGGGGTCCAGTGGAGATCTGAGCTCCTGGGGAGCCCCAACCTCCTCCTGCCAGGCCACCCTGGGGCGGCTGGGGGGTCTCTCCTGCCAGGCCAGCCTAGGTCGGATCGGGGGTCTCTCCGCCATTTTGCAGACAAAGGCTACGACTAAGGATGGGGAAGGCGGATGCTTCGGAAAAATGCCTTGGTGCTGCAGCTCTGCCAGAGGCAGCGACGAAAGGTGTGGGCTGCGCTCGTGTGCTCCTCGTTGGGGAAAGACGTGAGCTGCGCTCAGGAGCTCCTTGCTCCAAGTCTGCCAGGGGCAGCAGAGAGTCTGCCGGAGGCAGGTAGAGCTAGGTTGTGGTTGGACTCGACGATCTTAAGTGTGTCTTCCAACCAAAAAGATTCTCCGATTCTCTGAAAGACGTGGGCTACGCGCGGGGGCTCTCGCCAGCTCCGTGCTCACACCCTGTCTCCTCACCGTCCTGTCGGACAGTGTGGGCTGGGCCCGCAGCTGCGCTGAGCACGTGCAGGGCAGTGGGTGTCACCCAGTGAGGTCACAAAGGGCCCCACTGTGACCCTGCGCCTGGGGAGGGAGGCCAGGGTGTGCCCTTGGGAGGCACAGGCCAGCTCAGCCCTGGGCACCTGGGTTCTCTCAGGGTGGCCATGGCTAAATTTCAATGCCAATTTCTAAACCCATTGCTCTGAGCATAGTCTTTAACAGTCCGTTGCACCGCTCCATTTTCCCGGTGGGTGGTGCATGATGGGGATGTCACAGACCCACTCAATGCCACGGTCCTTGGTCCAGACGTCTGTGAGGATGTTGTGGAAATGAGTCCCGTTGTCTGGCTCAGCTCTCTCTGGGCTACCGCGTCACCACAGGACTTGCTTTTCAAGGCCCAGGACAGTGTTGCGGGCAGTGCCGTGGGACACGGTGCATGTTTCCAGCCAATGGCTGCCCCATTGTAAGCACAGAGCTCGTGCCGTGGCGGGTTTGTGTCAGTGTGATATATTCAATTTGCCAGGCCTCCCCATGTTTACACTTTAGTCATCGCCCCCCATACCACACAGGCTTTGCCTGCTTGGCTTGTTTGATCGTAGCACATGTTTCACAACGGTGAATAACCTGTGCAAGAGCGTGCATGGTCAAGTCCACCCCTCGACTGTGAGTCCATTCATATGTTGCATCCCTTCCTCGATGACCTGAGGCATCGTGGGCCCAATGGGGCATCAATAATTCACCTTCATCTTGCCAGTGCAAATCTATTTCAGCCACTTTAATCTTGGCAGCTCGATCCCCCTGCTGGTTGTTCTTATCAGATTCTTCAGTGGACCGACACTTGGGCACATGGGCTTCTACGTGGCAAACTCTCACAGGCAGGTTCTCCAGCCGGGCAGCGATATCTCGCCATGATTCAGCAGCCCAGAATGGTTGGGCTCTGTGCTGCCAGCGGCTCCGCTTCCATTGCTGGAACCAGCGCCACGGGGCATTTCCACCATCCATGAGAGAGCAGAGGTGAAGCTGCTTAGATGCTGGGGCCTCTTCAGCCCCTGTCAGGATGGCGGGTGCTGGGTCTCGTGGGGCCTCTGCCCCACAGCATGGGCTGTGGCCCAGCGTACAGCAGGGGCCACAATGGTCGGACGCTGTTGGCGGTGGCGGCAAGAAGCCAGATGGCCCATGGCTGCGTTCCAGCGGCACAGCCCGCGATACTGACTGTGTGAGCGGGTGGTGCCACGGACACGCGGGGTCTGGAACATGGGGGTGGCCGGGAGATGGGAGGGACAGGGAGGGTGGCAGAGAGGAAGGGGCCCCGGGCCTGGGCCGGGGCTGCTCGAGCTCGGGGCAGCCTGAGCGCTCTGCCCTGGTTTGGGTGCCACACTGCCATGTGGCGCTGTGTCCTCTGATTGGCAGTCTGGGATTTCCCTCTGGCTCCTCCCATCAAATGATTGGTCAGACTGTTTGTCAATGATCCATGTGCTGCACTCCCACCAGGTGTGACTGGTGCAGCTAGCACAGCCCGGCCCTGAATGCTGCCCAGTTTGTTCAACTCTCGTCACCTTTTTGCAGGTCTCAAAGCTTGATTGGCTGGTTACCTCTCAGTCACATGGCTCGCCCCGCCTCCTCAAATGTGATTTGCTCTCCTCGGTCCACTGACTCTCTAGAGACTTCGGCTTGGTTGTTGCCAGGCAACGAGCTCCACCTAAAAATGGAGCTGTGCGGCCTGAGCAAAGGCCATGGGTGATAAACGACCCGTTGGGACTCTGAACATGAGGATTTGGCCCCATGAAGGAGGCTCTGGGCACTCAAAAGGACGGGCAGATGCTACAGATGGCGCTTTGGGCCCTGAACATGAGGGGACCCTCTTGGTTCCCACCCGAGCTGGGTTTGGTGCCCAAAGAGTGGGAAGAGGAGCAGTGGTTGGTGAGGACGTATTGGATCATGTGGGACCTGAGCCCGACGTCCATGGGGTGGAACAAGGGGTGGAGAAAGAACTGTTGTGGTGGCGACACTGCTCCTGCGTGGAGCTCCAGAGGCTGCAGGAGGATTTCTGCTCCACAAGGGACCAGCACAAGCCAGTGGCCCGTTCCTGTCTGTCACTGCTCTGGGGTTGTGACCTCGGCAGCACCTGCACAGCAGGAGTGTCCTCACTGCCAGCACCGGCTCTTTCCTCTGTCTGCACCACTGTCCCCATCTCCCCGTGCTCTCCTCCCTCCCAGGCACCTTTTCCGCCTCCTCCAGGACCCACCAAGGCCTCTGTCTGTCTCTAAAAGGAAAGAAAAACTTTCCACTCTGACGCCATCAAATAAGTGCATGAAATGAAAACATTTTTAATGGGAAGGGTAACCCTAACGTTTCCCTGTCTGAATGGTTTTAATAATTGTACTGCAGTTTTTAAAAAATCGTGTAGCTTTAGTTTCTACTGGGAGGTTGTCTTCCGTGTGCCGTTGAGATTTCACACATATTATACCAATTTCTTTATTCTCCCTGTTCAGTTGCCTTCGACACGTATCATGTTATGTCCATAGGCAGCCATCCAGAATTTGTGTTTAGTTTTGATATTGTTAGGTATTGCAGTTGAGACGGACAAATGAGGTAGACCAAGTTCTTAGGTAAAAGCAGCAGTCTCCATTTATTGCCACAAACATCTTTTTATGTATTTTTCCAGCTCAAGTGTCTTTTTGCTATTGGTTACAAGTTGCGGCAGTAGCATCTCATTGGCTAATTTTGCTGTCATCAGTGTCACTCTTTTACTCCCTTCTCTCTCATGGCTACACCTCAATATCTCTGGATACTCCTTTAGTTCCATCTTTCTCACAGGTAGGCCTTAGTATCTTCAAGGCTAATTTCTGTTCCCATGTCCTCCCTTAGGGAATCCACAGACTCACCATAGTCCCCCACGAGATACCAAACTGAGGGTGTCAGTTCATCCCCGGGGCCACACACACGTGCCACACGCATTTCCTCCATCGCCTCCTCCTCTGGTGACACACAAGAGTTGACAGCACATGAGGTTTTGATAAGAATCTCTCCAAGCACTTCAGTTTCTCCCTGGATATTCCAAAGGCACCAGTGTCACATTTGGACAGGGACAGCCATAGCCCACTCCATGAGGCTCTCTATGGGGATAGAGGGGAAGATTTGGGGAGGAGGTTAGTGAAATGTAAATATGCTCAAGTGACTTGCACTTGTCTGTAGAAAAAGCACATGCATCACACTAATTGTTCTACTGACCTTGTGTGCTTGATGAGTAGAACCTCTGCGTTAGATAACATAGGCCTGTGAGAAACTGCAGGCACCTCATCACTATGTCTGAGGTTCCTGCTTGGTTGTGAGGAAGAGCGGGAAGCTGCGCCTGCCCGAAGCCTTGAAATACAGGCGAGCTCAGCAGTTCCGGTGATCTTCCAGCAGGGTGAACTGACCAGCGCCTGCGTCCCCGCTTCTGTCACCTCTGCCTGGGAGCTCCGGTGTGGCTTCGGAGATCCCCCAGTAGAGAGGGAACTAAAATAAAACTTGCTCTTTGCAAATGCATTTGTGGCCTCTGGCTCTTCTTGCGATGTGCCTGCGTATGTGTACACAGGCTCTGCAAACAAAACATTGCTCTTGTCCATGGCACTGTGTCAACAGAGCCTGATAGAGCCCAACAGCACCTGACAAAGTCTGACAGGGCCAGACAGAGCCCGACAAAGCGTGAAAGAGCCCATATGACCCCAAGAGAGTCCAAGAGGGCATGAAAGAGCCCTACAGAGCTTGACAGAGTCCGACAGGGCCCAAGAGAGACCAACAGAGGGTCCAGAGAAGAGCAACAAGACTGGTGAAGGGACTTGAGCACAAGACCTATGGGGAGAGGCTGAGGGAGCTGGGCTTGTTTAGTCCGGAGAAGAGGAGGCTTAGAGGTGAGCTCATCACTCTCTAGAACTACCTGAAGGGAAGTTGTGGCCAGCTGGGACTGGGTGCCATGATCTAGCAAATGGGCTGGAGTTGGACCAAGGGTTGGACTTGATGATCTCTGCGGTCTTTTCCAACCCAGTCGATTCTGTGATTCTGCGAACAGAGCCTGACAGAGTTTCACAGAGCCTGACAGGGCCCAAAGAACATGATCATGACTTGCAGGGTACAGTCACGCTTGATTTTAAAATGCCAGTCTAGTCTATTTTTCTTCACTGCTTATTTGGCTATTTGTAGAGGACACAAAGCACTTGTACTGCAATCCTATATGCTATGCTATGTAGTCCTGTGTACTATTTGTTCCTCCATACTGTTTAATCAACACTTGCAGCCAGATGTCCTAGCAAAATCTTGCACATACCTCGAGAACTGACCAGGAACAGTGGCCACATGTTGCTAAAATCATCTCTAAAAGCTTCTAAACTCAGTTTCTAGAAATAGGACAGATCCTGGCACCGTGACTGATAGAGAGCTCTTCAGACTCCAGCCCAAGCGATTTTGGGGGATAGAAAATATCAGCTGCACTGAGTTTTTTCTTCACAAGCTTTTCCTTCAACATTTTTTAAAGAATCATTTCACATTATTCCCCGTATGTTCATTAGCATCAAGTCTGATCTTTTATTTCCCAAGAAAAATTTAACCATGTCAACAAAAGACTAGTGGAAACCACCAGTCTGCAGTCCAGGTTAAAATCTCTCTGAGTATCCACATGAGAGAAACAAAACATGAAATGAAGACAGAGACGTGGAGTGGAACTCCTCCAGCTTCTTCTAGAAAGTCTGCTTCTCCATTACAGACATATAAAGCAGTTACCTGGAATATGGAGGCGTATGCTTTTACATTCCATCAAATCCTTCACAAAATCGTTTGTAAACGATTGTTTGCTGAATGCCTGGCTGACTTCCAGGTAACAGACCACCGCTGCTCTGCCCACGGCCAGCAACCCCGTCCTTTCCTCACAGAGAACAAAGAGGATGGACAGACACAACCTGCCCTGGGTAAAACCCGTCACCTTCTCTTTCAGACACCCAGAAATGGGGTTCCAGTGGACATGTTCTGGGGCACAGCCCTTGGTTCCCCTGCTCACCCACCTGCCATTTTTGAGAAGTGCACACACTGTGTGAGAGCTGCCAGTGGTCAGGGAGTCCCCCCAGTCTCCATGAGCTTTCCAAGATGGTGGAGAGTGGCCTCAATGTGACGTCGTCCTGCTGTCTCAGCTCCTGGGGTGCTGCCCCTCCTGTCCCATAGACTGGAAAGGATTGTGTTAGTTCCAGTGATCCCTGACTTGATTCCCATCCACTGCTGCTTGTTCTGCCTCCAGTCACAGAGGCCTGAGAGACCTTGCTGGTGAAGATGGAGAGCAAGACACACAGGGAATGTCACTTCCTTCCCTTATTAAATTCGTCAGTGGCCACATGTTGTCTTTGTTTCTCCTTTAACTGTTCCTGCAGTAGTAACAGCTCATTATGGGGACCTTCAATTGCCTTACAGGTCTAGACTGAGTTCTGATCTGGACTGCTGCTGTGCTTGGAGGCTGCTGTCATTGAGCACCAGATGAACTCACTCCTGCCACCCTGCCTGGCAGTTTATTCCATCCGTGTCACAGCTCTGTCTGCAGCACTGACAGCTCCAGCCCACCCCGTCAGGTCCCTGGCTGAGGACATTGCCTCACATCTGGGCTGAACCACCCCAGCTGTGGCACCAGCCCGGCTCTGACCTGCCACAGGAAACCTGGTACCAAGTGTCCAAGACCGCATGTGTGCAAAGGCTTTGCCTCAGAGCACAGACATGACATGGCCACAGATTATTGAATGTCTCTCTACACCTAGGAGTATAAAACCAGAATAAAATGCCTGAATTCATTCAACTGAAGATGCTCCTCCCCCAGTGTGGAGGAATTAGATCCTTTGCTGTAACATTCCTGGTGTCCTGTCTAACGATGGGGCAAGAAAATATGTTTCTCATGCCAAAATTATTTCTTAATATGAAAAAAAACTACTGCAGGAAAGAATTGTCTCTGTAGTGGTGAGAGAAGAAACATCACTGATTATTTCAGACTTTTTCATGGGCCATTCCCCTGGAGATCCAGGAAGAACACAAGGGAGCCCAGAGGGGACAGAGAAAGGGACCTCATGGGCTGCTGCTGTGCTGCTGAGCTGGGCTGGGCTCCTGGGACAGAGGGAGCTCATGGCAAGCGGCAGCGCTGCAGAGAGACAGCTCTGCCCAGGAGCAGCTCCTCTGCAAAGCGCAGCAGGGCTGAGGTTTCTGCCTGGGCATCTCAGGGAGACGAGCCAGGCAGAGAGAGATTAAAGGTGGTCAGGACTGGTAGAATGACTGAGAGCTCACTGGAGGAGAAATCTTTGCAGCCCTTGCCATGGTAAGTCTCTGGCTGCAGGGCAATGCAGCTGTAGCTCCTGGAATTATCTCCTAAAAGTGGCACAGGCACAGCTTGTGGGATCTGTACAGAGGGGGCTCTTGTTCAAGCAGTTTTGAACAGCTGTGAAGCCGGGTGAGCACCCAGGGGTGCCCAGGGCTGTCCTGCAGAGCAGGGTCCCTGCACCCCAGGGCTGTGACAGGGCAGGGACTCTGCCGCCTGCCAGGGTCAGCGCTCAGCCTGCCCGGGGAGATCCCCTTGCGCTGCAGGGAGAAGCTCTGCATGAAAGGAGCAACCCCAGCAATGCAGGGTCCTTCTGCTGTACAGAGGGTGCTGTCTGGGTGTCACGGCCCATTCGATGATGGACTCGTGATGGTTCTTTTAACCTTGATCTCAGAGTGCAAAATTAAGGCGACCAAAATGCCCAGGGGTAATAATTCAATCAAGCAGCATTACTTTATTAATTTCCCCATAAAGGGGCACGCGATAGAGAGAAAGAGGAAGAAAAAGAAAAGGGAAAAGAAAGGGGGAGAAGTAAAAGTAAAGATGAGAAATGAGGTTGTGTTTGTCACCAGTTGAGTTCCTGATGGCGATGGACAGGCAAATCGTCAGACCGACTCTTACAGACGGTCACCATCAGGGGACACCACAGGGACCAGGGGACACCAGGGCCTCTGAAGGGACAGCCAGGGCCACCGGTGTCACCACAGGGGTGGCCGTGACCCCTGGGAAAATGAGCAGGGTCACCATGGGGTCAGCGCCACCACAGGGATGGTCGAGGCCACCGTGGGGTCAAGGCCATTGCGGGGTCAGGGTCACCACGGGGTCAAGGCCACTGAGACGAAGGTCGCGGACAGGAACCAATAAAAGTGACACCAGATCTTGGAACCGCGTCGGAGCGGTTCTTGATGGCGATGTTCAGGCAAATACTGCTCCATCTTCGGACCGACTCTCACATTGGGTCAGAGCTATTCACATCTCAAGATCACTACAGGGCACTCCCAGGCGACTTTTAAACTAGTACAGCAAGTCAGTTGGTACCTGACAGGGAGGGATCCTGGTATTGAAATCCCTTTGTCTGGGTTGACGGGGTGGGCACTGGGACATAGAAACTAATTTCTTGGTTCATGATGCGGCCCTGAAATTTCAGATCCATTTCTCTTAGAGTTGTATAAACCTGGGAGTATCAGAAATTAACACACTGTGCCTTACAGACAGCTTTACGGTGACTTTTCCAGGCTCATTATTGCTGGTTTGATGTTCCCATCAGAGCCAGCACATACAGAGCTGCCCCTGGGCTGTGCCCGGCTGCTGGGAGGGGTCTGCAGGGCAGAGCTGAGCACACAGCGGGTGGGATGGGGTCTGTGACACTGACAGGAGGAGACCTGGGGACACAGACACAGCTGCAGGCAGGGACAGCTCCAGGCAGCAGAGCAGGGGGTGTTCAGGAGCTCTTTTGGTCCTTCTCTGCAGATGATGCTGGGTGTTGTCTGCTGGGCAATGATCTGACTGTCCTTTGAGCACATCCCACCTTCAGCAGCCCTGACTCTGCTCTGCCTGTCCTGCTGGGCTCACGAGCTGCTCCCAGAAAGGCCCAGCTCTGCCGTAGGATCCCAGGAGTGCTGAGCCTTTCCTTGGGGTCTGCACTCTCCTCTCAGAGCCCTTTGCTTCCCTCAGTGAGCGGTTGTGTCCTGCTCTCTCCATCACATCTCCACCTCTGGGCTGAGGCAGCGAAAGGGCAGATCTGCCCTTTCAAACAGGGCTCTCCTGCTCCACTGTGAGTTCAGTTTTGGGTTTTCTTTTAAAGAGAGATTTGTTCATGAAGTGGTTTTCAAGGCAGCACAAGTGAAAAGACAGGGCAAATGGGTAAAAGCTGCTCTCCTAACTCTGCACTGAGCCACACAGAGATGAGCTGTTTTGCCTGTCTTGAGACTCTTCTTCATATTTTCAGTCATATAAATGAGGATTTCAACCCCTGCAAAAATCCACTCATGAGATGTGATGATGGAAAATTCAAAACATAGACAAAATCATTGTAATGACATGCTAAGCCTCTACTTTGCAGCCCACGCTCTGAAGTGTATCAAGTACTGATCTTGAACTTTTCCACTAATGGAACGTCAAATCTGACATTGCTTGTGAACGTCAAGGCTGTCACAAACCAGCTCCCATGTCCCCAGCGCAGCAGAGCAAAGCTGGTTGCTTGGCCCCAGACGGGCAGAGGTCCTGCTCCTCACAGCACACTCAGCCAGCACACAGCGGAGGAAGGAAATGCATTTCAACTGGGCTTATTTATATGAAAAATGCAGTGGCTTTGCTCAGAGGAGTGTGTCCTGATTTTAAGTTGTCATTTTCTTTTTTGGAACAGAGCCCCCATGGCAAGAAACAGCAAATGTCCAACTGCAGCTCCATCACCCAGTTGCTCCCCCTGGCGTTCACAGACACACGGGAGCTGTGGCTCTTGCACTTCTGGCTCTTCCTGGGCATCTACCTGGCTGCCCTCCTGGGCAATGGCCTCACCATCACCACCATAGCCTGGGACCAGCACCTCCACAACCCCAGAGCCCACCAGAGCCCGACAAGGCCCGACAGAGCCCGCCAGAGCCTGACAGAGCCCGCCAGAGCCTGCCAGAGCCTGACAGAGCCTGACAAGGCCCGACAGAGCCTGACAGAGCCCGCCAGAGCCCGACAAGGCCCGACAGAGCCCGCCAGAGCCCGCCAGAGCCCGACAAGGCCCGCCAGAGCCCGACAAGGCCCGACAGAGCCTGACAGAGCTTCTTCCTGCTCAACCTCTCCTTCCTCGAGCTGGGCTCCATCTCCACCACTGTCCCCAAGTCCATGGCCAATTCATTCTGGGACACCAGGAGCATTTCTTACACAGGATGTGCTGCTCGAGTCTTTCTGTTTGTCTTTTTCATTTCAGCAGAGTATTTTCTTCCCATCATCATGTCCTATGACCGCTACGTTGCCATCTGTAAACCCCTGCACTACGGGACCCTCCTGGGCAGCAGAGCTTGTGTCCACATGGCAGCAGCTGCCTGGGCCACTGGGTTTCTCAGTGCTCTGCGCCATTTTCACTGCCACTGTGCAAGGGCACTGCTGTGGACCAGTTCTTCTGTGACATTCCCCCGATCCTCAAGCTCTCCTGCTCAGACACCTACCTCGGGGAAATCTGGCTTCTTGTGGCCAGTGTCTTGGTATTACTTGGGTGTTTTTTCTTTATTGGGCTGTCCTATGTGCAGATCTTGAGGGCCGTGCTGAGGATCCCCTCTGAGCAGGGAGGGCACAAAGCCTTTTCCACATGCCTCCCTCACCTGGCCGTGGTCTCCCTGTTTGTCAGCATTGGCATGTTTACCTACCTGAAAACGCCCTTCATCTCCTCCCCATCCTTGGGCCTGGTTTTGTCATTTCTGTACTCAGTGTTGCCTCCAGCAGTGAACCCCCTCATCTACAGCAGGAGGAACCAGGAGCTCAAGGATGCCCTGTGGAAACTCATTTCTTATTGCTTTCTGAAGCAATAAACTCCCACCTGCTTCTACACAGGAGTTTTAATGCAGCTAATTACAGGACCAGCCTGTCATCTGGATTTTCTGTTGTTATTAGGTGTTTTTTTAATGTGATCCTGTTGTCATGCCCTTTCTAATTCTCTGTCTGATTTTCTTTTATAACTACTGGCTGTGTAAATGAAGAGCTGTGCTCTCCTTGTCTCTTAAACAAAATAAACATTCCTGTAGTAACTTGTTTTTCACTATATCCTTCCTCCAAGGCCTTTTTGGAGGTTCAGGGACAATTCCTGTGTGCGTGGGAGGAGGGGAAAAGAGTCCAGCACGGCAGCACTGCCAGGGAGCAGCTGCGCTTGGTCTTCCAGAGCTGTTCTCATTCCACTCCCACACTCTCCTTCTGATCCCTTGTACTGGTGCAAGGCCTGAGTGCTCTGGCAGCTTGGTCACCGTCCTGCTGTGTGTCAGTCCTGTGAGCGCAGGCAGGGACAGGCAATGGGCACTTGTGTGACAGATCTGGACCCAGAACAGCCTTTCCAGATAGAAAGGTGATCTCCTCAGGGCAGTGCATGATGCTTTAGGTCTTCTTCCAAAGATTCTCTCAAGAATATGCCCATGAAATTGGCCACGGATGCAAACCCCAGGGTACAGCTGAACAGTGTGTGTGTGCGGGGCTGGCACACAGCAGTGTCCTCTCACAGCCAGGCCTCCTGCCAGAGACCTGCAGGACCAGCAGAGCAGGGGCTGGGCTGTGCCCGTGTGCACCGGACACCCCACAGAAGCTGCCCCAGGACATCGTCACGAACTGCCCCTCATAACCACCATTTCCAGCACTGGTCTCTCTCCCCACCTCACAGATGTTGCTCTTCCCCCCATGGAGGGACACTGAATGAGCAGGTCAGAAATCCATGTTTGCTTTGTACAGATGAGATGTGAGCACGCACATCACGGATGTGAGGTGAGATGTACCCAAGTAAGCACAAACAACATCAGCTATTCCTGGGAGTTCCATGAAGGCCTGTGGGACAGAAAGTGCCTTGAGGTCACTTCATGTTGGCAGAAACATCCTATGGGAAACCACCCGAATGCAGCACTGGGTTGTGCTTCCTTGAACTGTGATCCCCGTGTCCATTCCTCATGGCGTGGGACATCTCAGATGAGTGCAGAGCAGGGTGACATGCCACAAGGCTGGGGTGCCTCCCATCCTTTGGGAGTGGCAACAGGAGGCCAGAGGGAAACCAAGACTACGGCCTCTATGTGCAACAGGGAAAGATTCTGTCTCTGAACATCCCACTCAGAGAGGTTCTGGGGTCCTTGGAAAAGGCAGACATCCAACCGAACTTCAAGAAGGGCTCTTTATTAAAACCCAGCCATTTTCCTCAAGAAGAGCTGCTCCTCCACCTGGTTTAGCGCCAGCAGCACAGGGCTCTCAGGATCCATCGTGATCTTGGCCGCTTCCATGAAGAGCGCACGATGACAATGGTCTGAGTTGCCAGGAAGCAGATGGAAGGCTCACTGTCATTCTCCAAGGGTTGAATGGCTGCCAGAGAAAGAAGCAGAGCCCAGGTGACCTCTCATGTCTGGCCCCCAGGAATCCCCTCCCGACCACGCTCCCTACTCACCTCTGCAGATCACAGGCAGCTTCTCGTTGCAGGTGCCCCTCAGGTGCCACACAGCCAGCCCTGGGCACAGAGCTCCATCAGCCCCTGCTCCCTCCCCTCACCAGGGCTGAGCCCAGGGGAGAGCAGGAGCTGAGATGGTGGGACCAAGCAAGGCAGCCACCAAGCCCACCTGTGTGGGCAGGGCTGGGAGAGGAGGCCAAGGCCTTGCACGGGGCAGCAGGGGCTCTGGCAGGCACAGGGCTGCTCCTTGTGCCAGGGCAGCGGTGGGGACCGGGGCCAGGCTGCCAAGAGAGGGACCCTGGGGACTGTGACTCACCGATGAACCTCAAGGCCTCCTCTCGCAAGCTGGCCTGAGCATCCATCAGGTATGGCAGGCTCTGAATCAAGAACTCTTGAGCTCTGCTTCTGTCCTGCTCCAGCTGGAGAGAGCACAAGGGTGTTAGCACGTCAGTGTCCCTCCCCACTTGGCTGGATCAGTCTCTCCTCCCAGGAACCCCCGTTCCCCTTCCCCTCCGGCCATTCCCGTGTTCCAGCCAGGAGCCCTGTGGGGCTGAGGCTGAGAGAGAGACACAGGCTGAGGAGTGCCAGGGCTGCTGAGAGCCCTCCATCCCAGTGGGTGCAGGGAGGGCAGCGGGACAGAGAGAAGAGCCCTTGGGGGCTCTGTTCTTGAGGACAGGGAACAAGGATGCAGCCTGGAGCTGCAGCAGGACAGGCGAGGCACATCTGCAGAGCCCACAGCACAGATATGTGCCTTTGTCCAGCCTGGGCCCTGGGCCTTGGGGGTCGTCCTCACCAAGCACTCTCCAATCCTCCATTTCTGCTGTGTCTGCACCAGGTGTTCGAGCTGTTTCCACTTGAGGAGCTCTGCTGCAGCAAGGAGGCCTTCCCTGGCGACCTACGGAACAGCAGAAGCTGGGAGATGGCAGCATGGTCTGGAGAAGGAGATCTGGCATCACCCTCCTCTGGGCTCCGTTCCTGGGATGATTCTGCCCTTAGGGAGCTGAGACATGCCCTGGCCCAATCATCCAGGGGTCTCTTCCCTGCGTCACTGCTCAGCTTTGAAATCTGTACCTTGGCCACGCTCTGCGTTTGGTCACTCATGTGGAAGAAGAGTGGGAGCAGGCCAAGTCGCACCCTGTTCTTCGTCTTTCTCTTGTTGTTACCCACCAACACCTTCATCAGGTCTCTGAAGAGGCTGATGGACATCTCTCTCAGCTGGCTCAGCTCCTGGAAGGGAGAAGCACAGTAGGACCTGAACACCAGCAGCTCTCTGCCCACAGTTTGCAGAAGCTCCTGCATGGCTGATGTGAGGGGAGGTGCTCCAGGGCAGCATTCTGCACACTGCAGTTGTGGGCCAGATCTGCGGCCCTGCGTACAGGAAAGGCCACTCAAGAGACTTGTTCAGGCAGTGCCTGTGCCTCAAAGTGCTCTCCCAGCCACCCAGCGACCCCCACCAGCTTCAGCAGCCATGGTGGGGAGGAGCTGTGGGAGCAGCTGGCAGGGAGAAGCTGGGCTGGGCTGCAGAACACAGAAACCATCCCACAAGAGCCTCAGGGAGAAAGCAGAGAAGAAGCCCCTGCTCCGCGTGGCTGGGCTGAAGGGCAGCTCTCATTGTCCAGTTCTCATCCACAAGGTTCAGGCTTATATCAGCCTTACATCATCGAAAAAGGGCGGGAGAAATTCTGCCAGCAGCACAGCCATGGGGGTGGCCTCCTTCCTCTCCAGCTGAGCCATCACGTTTCTGAAGACCACCAGAGCCTTGATCTTGATAGCCTTATTGCCGTACTGCAGGACCCACAGCAGGTCTGGCAGCATGACCTTCATTTTCCTTGCCTGTATGAAAAAGAGAGTTGCCCTCTTGGGACCAGGTCGATGCCTGGAGAGCTCCCCAGGCAGCCACCAGGCCCCACCATGGCAGGGAGGGCCTTTGGAGCAGTCACCCCTGCTCCTGACTGCCAGCCAAGGCCAAGCCTGAACCCACTGCCCCGGCCCTTGGCTGCCAACATGGCTGCCCTTGGTGACGCCCTACTCACCATCTCGTGTCTCTCTGACAGCGTCATCATGCCCCTGAGCAACAGGGAGAGCAGCGTTGGTCTTCGTTGCCTCAGAAACCTACTGACTTGGTACATTGGAGCAAACGCCTCATCTTGCAGGTCACTGCTGGCCAGCATCTGAAAGCAAGCCAGCAGTGAGCAACTGGCAGAGCTGGTGGGGCTCCTTGCACCGTGCAGCTCCTGGGGCACCAGGAGCTTTTTCCAGTAACTCACAGCCAAGCGAAGGATGGAGGCGTCGTCCCGGTGTGTATATAAGATCCTACGGTGCCGGTCCTGCAGTTGGATGTGCAGCTCCTTCAAGACGTTCTGCAAGGTCTGGGGCACGGAGAACATCACCTCCCACAGTGCCAGGGCAGTCCTGCAAGAGAGCGCTCTGTCAGCAGGGCAGCCTGGGCCACAGCAGCGTGTCCAGGCTCAGCGCTGCAGGACGCTTGGGATGCCCTGGGCAGCAGCAGAGGGCTGAGCTGCTGCTCCTGTGGGGCTGGCAGGAGTGCAGTGGGGGGCTCTGGGCTGTCTTGCTCAGCTGTGCCTGCTGCGGGCCTGGCTGAGCCCCAGCGCTGGCAAATGTGGTGGGATGCAGGGTCCTGCTCCTCGGGGGTGTCCTGCAGGATTCCTTGGCGCTGGCAGCCAGAGCGTCTCCAGGCCCCTCTCCCCACAGGGAACAAGCCCTCATGGCTTTTGGGGCCAGTACCTGTCTCCTGGTGGTGCGATTGTCAGCAGCGTCGAGACCACCTCCGCAGGGCATTTGTCAGCCATCTCGACAATGAGGGACTCCACACTCTGCCGGGCTGCTGTCGTGTTTATGCTCTCCAGGTTTCTGTGGATGCAGCTCGTGATCTTTGGTACCTGGAGGGGACAAAGGTGAGGATGGCGCTGCCACTGGAGTGCAGCCATTTTTTCAGCTGTCCTTCCCATCCCTCTCTGCCGCCTTCACGTGGCTTCACTGTTCCGAGACACCGGGATTTGAGAGGAAAAGACGGATGGAGGGAGGAACAAGGCCTGACAGGGCCAAAGGGCAATCCAGCCAAAGCCCACTTACATCCACCAGCCAGAAATCACAGTTTCTCTTCACCGTGTTCAGCATGTTTCTGGCCGCCTCCTTGTCAAAGGTGCTGGAGTCTCTCATTGCCTCGATTAACACCAGGACCACGTCTGTTTTCTCACAAGGCTGGAGGTCTTCTGCAAAGAACTATGGGAAGAAGGGAGGCAGCGAAGCCAAGTCACACCCGGTGCCCTGATGCTGCTGCTTAGCCGGGCAGTGCCAGCAGCCCTGCAGAGGCACCCGGCGGTGCTGCAACAGTGCCTGCAGCCAAACTGGGAGCAGGGGCGGCAGTGACTGCTGGGGAGGATGAGAAGAGAGGCCCCAGGTTGAGGGAGAAGGTTTGGGCTCATGGGCACAGGGTGCTGGCCCTGCCGTGAACCAGGGCTTGCTGGTGGCCAGGAGGACTGGGGCTGCTGCTGGGACACTGGAGCACACCCTCGCATTGTCCCTGCTTGGGGACAGCAGGAACCCTCTCAGCAGGGACCATGCCAGCCCCGCTGATTGTGGAGGCCTTTGCTCACACAAGGCCCCTGCTGATGCCACAGCCAAGGATGCCAGCCAGAGCCGGGAGCTCGTTACCTCGATAATGTGAGCAGCACTCGGCGAAGAACGCAAGGAGGTGGTCTTGGCTTCACAGTCCTCCTGGAGATGTGCGTTCTCCTCTGGCAGTGTCGTGCCTAAAAAGCGGGCAAACACAGAACAGTTGGTAAGACACAGCAGCTTCCCCAGTACCGGAAAGAGCTTTGAACTTGGAGTGGCCGAGGAGAGAGGTCATGTCAGTGCAGGAGGTGGTGGAGAGTGGTGCCATGGAAAGCCTGACCTGCCTCCAGTGTACGTGTGTGAATGCTCCTGGCTGTGGAAACTGCAAGGCCCTAGAGCTCTGTGTGCAGTCCCACAGCTCAGTCCCCATGGCTGGAGTAACGTGGGAGATGTGGGGGAGGGCTCGCATGGCTGGAGTGCTGCGGGGCAGGGATACAGGACCCCCGGGAGAGATGGGAAGATGCAGCACAACTGTGTCCTGCTCTCCTAAGGAGCAGCTCAGCTACACGTGAGCATCACGGTCTGGGAGAGAGCGTGGGGGTCAGGAGCAGAGGAGGGGCAGTGCTGGTGACACGGAGGTCCATCACAATGCCAAGGAAGATGAGAGTCCATGTGTTCCGGTTCCACCTCAGACGTGGGCAACCAGCCAGCGTCTGCTAAAGGAGGAGAGCAGGAAGGGCTGCAGAGGGGGTTTGCAGGCAGGACAGAGCAGAGGAAGGAGCTCTGCCCCATGTCCATCCCAGTGCCTGCTGCCCTGGCATGGTCGTCCCATGCGTGTCACGGCTGGAGGGTGCCTGGCAGACGGGCTGAGATGCTGGAGCCAGGCAGGACAGGGAAAGCCCCCAGTGCAGCGGGTGAGGAACTCGCTTCAGACGGGCAGGAAAGGTCCCCGTCCCACAGCACGGCTGCCTCCTGCCCACCCAGCTGCCTCTCGCTGCCAGTGCCCTGGAGCAGGAGCTGGGTCCCCTCTGCCTGCAGAAGCTGTGCTGGCGCCAGCTCCCAGCTCAGAGCAGCCCTGCACTTCAGGCAGCATAATCACCACCCATGGGAACCCCCTGCCAGCCTGTGGGGAAACGTGATGCTCGTGTGGAGCAGAGAGCCATAGCTGGGCCCCACCCTGGCCAGACAGTCAGGGCCTCTCACTCACCGATCTGCAGTGGCTGGACCACATCCACCTGGTTGGGGTCCAGTGGAGATCTGAGCTCGTGGGGAGCCTCAACCTCCTCCTGCCAGGCCACCCTGGGGCGGCTGGGGGATCTCTCCTGCCAGGCCAGCCTAGGTCGGATCGGGGGTCTCTCCGCCATTTTGCAGACAAAGGCTACGACTAAGGATGGGGAAGGCGGATGCTTCGGAAAAATGCCTTGGTGCTGCAGCTCTGCCAGAGGCAGCGACGAAAGGTGTGGGCTGCGCTCGTGTGCTCCTCGTTGGGGAAAGACGTGAGCTGCGCTCAGGAGCTCCTTGCTCCAAGTCTGCCAGGGGCAGCAGAGAGTCTGCCGGAGGCAGCTAGAGCTAGGTTGTGGTTGGACTCGACGATCTTAAGTGTGTCTTCCAACCAAAAAGATTCTCCGATTCTCTGAAAGACGTGGGCTACGCGCGGGGGCTCTCGCCAGCTCCGTGCTCACACCCTGTCTCCTCACCGTCCTGTCGGACAGTGTGGGCTGGGCCCGCAGCTGCGCTGAGCACGTGCAGGGCAGTGGGTGTCACCAAGTGAGGTCACAAAGGGCCCCACTGTGACCCTGCGCCTGGGGAGGGAGGCCAGGGTGTGCCCTTGGGAGGCACAGGCCAGCTCAGCCCTGGGCACCTGGGTTCTCTCAGGGTGGCCATGGCTAAATTTCAATGCCAATTTCTAAACCCATTGCTCTGAGCATAGTCTTTAACAGTCCGTTGCACCGCTCCATTTTCCCGGTGGCTGGTGCATGATGGGGATGTCACAGACCCACTCAATGCCACGGTCCTTGGTCCAGACGTCTATGAGGATGTTGTGGAAATGAGTCCTGTTGTCTGGCTCAGCTCTCTCTGGGCTACCGCGTCACCACAGGACTTGCTTTTCAAGGCCCAGGACAGTGTTGCGGGCAGTGCCGTGGGACACGGTGCATGTTTCCAGCCAATGGCTGCCCCATTGTAAGCACAGAGCTCGTGCTGTGGCGGGTTTGTGTCAGTGTGATATATTCAATTTGCCAGGCCTCCCCATGTTTACACTTTAGTCATCGCCCCCCATACCACACAGGCTTTGCCTGCTTGGCTTGTTTGATCGTAGCACATGTTTCACAACGGTGAATAACCTGTGCAAGAGCGTGCATGGTCAAGTCCACCCCTCGACTGTGAGTCCATTCATATGTTGCATCCCTTCCTCGATGACCTGAGGCATCGTGGGCCCAATGGGGCATCAATAATTCACCTTCATCTTGCCAGTGCAAATCTATTTCAGCCACTTTAATCTTGGCAGCTCGATCCCCCTGCTGGTTGTTCTTATCAGATTCTTCAGTGGACCGACACTTGGGCACATGGGCTTCTACGTGGCAAACTCTCACAGGCAGGTTCTCCATCCGGGCAGCAATATCTCGCCATGATTCAGCAGCCCAGAATGGTTGGGCTCTGCGCTGCCAGCGGCTCCGCTTCCATTGCTGGAACCAGCGCCACGGGGCATTTCCACCATCCATGAGAGAGCAGAGGTGAAGCTGCTTAGATGCTGGGGCCTCTTCAGCCCCTGTCGGGATGGCGGGTGCTGGGTCTCGTGGGGCCTCTGCCCCACAGCATGGGCTGTGGCCCAGCGTACAGCAGGGGCCACAATGGTCGGATGCTGTTGGCGGTGGCGGCGAGAAGCCAGATGGCCCATGGCTGCGTTCCAGCGGCACAGCCCGCGATACTGACTGTGTGAGCGGGTGGTGCCACGGACACGCGGGGTCTGGAACATGGGGGTGGCCGGGAGATGGGAGGGACAGGGAGGGTGGCAGAGAGGAAGGGGCCCCGGGCCTGGGCCGGGGCTGCTCGAGCTCGGGGCAGCCTGAGCACTCTGCCCTGGTTTGGGTGCCACACTGCCATGTGGCGCTGTGTCCTCTGATTGGCAGTCTGGGATTTCCCTCTGGCTCCTCCCATCAAATGATTGGTCAGACTGTTTGTCAATGATCCATGTGCTGCACTCCCACCAGGTGTGACTGGTGCAGCTAGCACAGCCCGGCCCTGAATGCTGCCCAGTTTGTTCAACTCTCGTCACCTTTTTGCAGGTCTCAAAGCTTGATTGGCTGGTTACCTCTCAGTCACATGGCTCGCCCCGCCTCCTCAAATGTGATTTGCTCTCCTCGGTCCACTGACTCTCTAGAGACTTCGGCTTGGTTGTTGCCAGGCAACGAGCTCCACCTAAAAATGGAGCTGTGCGGCCTGAGCAAAGGCCATGGGTGATAAACGACACGTTGGGACTCTGAACATGAGGATTTGGCCTCAAGAAGGAGGCTCTGGGCACTCAAAAGGACGGGCAGATGCTACAGATGGCGCTTTGGGCCCTGAACATGAGGGGACCCTCTTGGTTCCCACCCGAGCTGGGTTTGGTGCCCAAAGAGTGGGAAGAGGAGCAGTGGTTGGTGAGGACGTATTGGATTGCAGAGAGAAATCCCATCAGAGTTCCAGACCCGAGCGGACGGAGGAAGAAATGCGGCCGACCCAATATGAGTGATAAAGCATACTTCAACTTTATTGCCCGAGATGGCGTGCATTTATACCAAATACCATAATTATGCATACTTGTCTCTATCTAATAGGCTAAGCACATTTACTTACTCCACCTACTTGGGTTTAGCTAGCTATGCGCATCCCACATTCTTCTGACTCTTATCTCTTCAAAAATATCCTGACCCTGCCTTAGTTAGTAGTTTTCCGTTCCCCCCTTTCCCACGGCCTAATAGACAAGATAACTAAGGCCTACTTATGTCAACTAAAATGGGCTCTGCTCGTACAGTTGCTTGGTGGACTCATGTCTGTGCTCCTTGAGCCAATCCCCGACATTGGATCATGTGGGACCTGAGCCCGACGTCCATGGGGTGGAACAAGGGGTGGAGAAAGAACTGTTGTGGTGGCGACACTGCTCCTGCGTGGAGCTCCAGAGGCTGCAGGAGGATTTCTGCTCCACAAGGGACCAGCACAAGCCAGTGGCCCGTTCCTGTCTGTCACTGCTCTGGGGTTGTGACCTCGGCAGCACCTGCACAGCAGGAGTGTCCTCACTGCCAGCACCGGCTCTTTCCTCTGTCTGCACCTCTGTCCCCATCTCCCCGTGCTCTCCTCCCTCCCAGGCACCTTTTCCGCCTCCTCCAGGACCCACCAAGGCCTCTGTCTGTCTCTAAAAGGAAAGAAAAACTTTCCACTCTGACGCCATCAAATAAGCGCATGAAATGAAAACATTTTTAATGGGAAGGGTAACCCTAATGTTTCCCTGTCTGAATGGTTTTAATAATTGTACTGCAGTTTTTAAAAAATCGTGTAGCTTTAGTTTCTACTGGGAGGTTGTCTTCCGTGTGCCGTTGAGATTTCACACATATTATACCAATTTCTTTATTCTCCCTGTTCAGTTGCCTTCGACACGTATCATGTTATGTCCATAGGCAGCCATCCAGAATTTGTGTTTAGTTTTGATATTGTTAGGTATTGCAGTTGAGACGGACAAATGAGGTAGACCAAGTTCTTAGGTAAAAGCAGCAGTCTCCATTTATTGCCACAAACATCTTTTTATGTATTTTTCCAGCTCAAGTGTCTTTTTGCTATTGGTTACAAGTTGCGGCAGTAGCATCTCATTGGCTAATTTTGCTGTCATCAGTGTCACTCTTTTACTCCCTTCTCTCTCATGGCTACACCTCAATATCTCTGGATACTCCTTTAGTTCCATCTTTCTCACAGGTAGGCCTTAGTATCTTCAAGGCTAATTTCTGTTCCCATGTCCTCCCTTAGGGAATCCACAGACTCACCATAGTCCCCCACGAGATACCAAACTGAGGGTGTCAGTTCATCCCCGGGGCCACACACACGTGCCACACGCATTTCCTCCATCGCCTCCTCCTCTGGTGACACACAAGAGTTGACAGCACATGAGGTTTTGATAAGAATCTCTCCAAGCACTTCAGTTTCTCCCTGGATATTCCAAAGGCACCAGTGTCACATTTGGACAGGGACAGCCATAGCCCACTCCATGAGGCTCTGTATGGGGATAGAGGGGAAGATTTGGGGAGGAGGTTAGTGAAATGTAAATACGCTCAAGTGACTTGCACTTGTCTGTAGAAAAAGCACATGCATCACACTAATTGTTCTACTGACCTTGTGTGCTTGATGAGTAGAACCTCTGCGTTAGATAACATAGGCCTGTGAGAAACTGCAGGCATCTCATCACTATGTCTGAGGTTCCTGCTTGGTTGTGAGGAAGAGCGGGAAGCTGCGCCTGCCTGAAGCCTTGAAATACAGGCGAGCTCAGCAGTTCCGGTGATCTTCCAGCAGGGTGAACTGACCAGCGCCTGCGTCCCCGCTTCTGTCACCTCTGCCTGGGAGCTCCGGTGTGGCTTCGGAGATCCCCCAGTAGAGAGGGAACTAAAATAAAACTTGCTCTTTGCAAATGCATTTGTGGCCTCTGGCTCTTCTTGCGATGTGCCTGCGTATGTGTACACAGGCTCTGCAAACAAAACATTGCTCTTGTCCATGGCACTGTGTCAACAGAGCCTGATAGAGCCCAACAGCACCTGACAAAGTCTGACAGGGCCAGACAGAGCCCGACAAAGCGTGAAAGAGCCCATATGACCCCAAGAGAGTCCAAGAGGGCATGAAAGAGCCCTACAGAGCTTGACAGAGTCCGACAGGGCCCAAGAGAGACCAACAGAGGGTCCAGAGAAGAGCAACAAGACTGGTGAAGGGACTTGAGCACAAGACCTATGGGGAGAGGCTGAGGGAGCTGGGCTTGTTTAGTCCGGAGAAGAGGAGGCTTAGAGGTGAGCTCATCACTCTCTAGAACTACCTGAAGGGAAGTTGTGGCCAGCTGGGACTGGGTGCCATGATCTAGCAAATGGGCTGGAGTTGGACCAAGGGTTGGACTTGATGATCTCTGCAGTCTTTTCCAACCCAGTCGATTCTGTGATTCTGCGAACAGAGCCTGACAGAGTTTCACAGAGCCTGACAGGGCCCAAAGAACATGATCATGACTTGCAGGGTACAGTCACGCTTGATTTTAAAATGCCAGTCTAGTCTATTTATCTTCACTGCTTATTTGGCTATTTGTAGAGGACACAAAGCACTTGTACTGCAATCCTATATGCTATGCTACGTAGTCCTGTGTACTATTTGTTCCTCCATACTGTTTAATCAACACTTGCAGCCAGATGTCCTAGCAAAATCTTGCACATACCTCGAGAACTGACCAGGAACAGTGGCCACATGTTGCTAAAATCATCTCTAAAAGCTTCTAAACTCAGTTTCTAGAAATAGGACAGATCCTGGCACCGTGACTGATAGAGAGCTCTTCAGACTCCTGCCCAAGCGATTTTGGGGGATAGAAAATATCAGCTGCACTGAGTTTTTTCTTCACAAGCTTTTCCTTCATCATTTTTTAAAGAATCATTTCACATTATTCCCCGTATGTTCATTAGCATCAAGTCTGATCTTTTATTTCCCAAGAAAAATTTAACCATGTCAACAAAAGACTAGTGGAAACCACCAGTCTGCAGTCCAGGTTAAAATCTCTCTGAGTATCCACATGAGAGAAACAAAACATGAAATGAAGACAGAGACGTGGAGTGGAACTCCTCCAGCTTCTTCTAGAAAGTCTACTTCTCCATTACAGACATATAAAGCAGTTACCTGGAATATGGAGGTGTATGCTTTTACATTCCATCAAATCCTTCACAAAATCGTTTGTAAACGATTGTTTGCTGAATGCCTGGCTGACTTCCAGGTAACAGACCACCGCTGCTCTGCCCACGGCCAGCAACCCCGTCCTTTCCTCACAGAGAACAAAGAGGATGGACAGACACAACCTGCCCTGGGTAAAACCCATCACCTTCTCTTTCAGACACCCAGAAATGGGGTTCCAGTGGACATGTTCTGGGGCACAGCCCTTGGTTCCCCTGCTCACCCACTGGCCATTTTTGAGAAGTGCACACACTGTGTGAGAGCTGCCAGTGGTCAGGGAGTCCCCCCAGTCTCCATGAGCTTTCCAAGATGGTGGAGAGTGGCCTCACTGTGACGTCGTCCTGCTGTCTCAGCTCCTGGGGTGCTGCCCCTCCTGTTCCATAGACTGGAAAGGATTGTGTTAGTTCCAGTGATCCCTGACTTGATCCCCATCCACTGCTGCTTGTTCTGCCTCCAGTCACAGAGGCCTGAGAGACCTTGCTGGTGAAGATGGAGAGCAAGACACACAGGGAATGTCACTTCCTTCCCTTATTAAATTTGTCAGTGGCCACATGTTGTCTTTGTTTCTCCTTTAACTCTTCCTGCAGTAGTAACAGCTCATTATGGGGACCTTCAATTGCCTTACAGGTCTAGACTGAGTTCTGATCTGGACTGCTGCTGTGCTTGGAGGCTGCTGTCATTGAGCACCAGATGAACTCACTCCTGCCACCCTGCCTGGCAGTTTATTCCATCCGTGTCACAGCTCTGTCTGCAGCACTGACAGCTCCAGCCCACCCCGTCAGGTCCCTGGCTGAGGACATTGCCTCACATCTGGGCTGAACCACCCCAGCTGTGGCACCAGCCCGGCTCTGACCTGCCACAGGAAACCTGGTACCAAGTGTCCAAGACCGCATGTGTGCAAAGGCTTTGCCTCAGAGCACAGACATGACATGGCCACAGATTATTGAATGTCTCTCTACACCTAGGAGTATAAAACCAGAATAAAATGCCTGAATTCATTCAACTGAAGATGCTCCTCCCCCAGCGTGGAGGAATTAGATCCTTTGCTGTAACATTCCTGGTGTCCTGTCTAACGATGGGGTAAGAAAATATGTTTCTCATGCCAAAATTATTTCTTAATATGAAAAAAACTACTGCAGGAAAGAATTGTCTCTGTAGTGGTGAGAGAAGAAACATCACTGATTATTTCAGACTTTTTCATGGGCCATTCCTCTGGAGATCCAGGAAGAACACAAGGGAGCCCAGAGGGGACAGAGAAAGGGACCTCATGGGCTGCTGCTGTGCTGCTGAGCTGGGCTGGGCTCCTGGGACAGAGGGAGCTCATGGCAAGCGGCAGCGCTGCAGAGAGACAGCTCTGCCCAGGAGCAGCTCCTCTGCAAAGCGCAGCAGGCCTGAGGTTTCTGCCTGGGCATCTCAGGGAGACGAGCCAGGCAGAGAGAGATTAAAGGTGGTCAGGACTGGGAGGATGACTGAGAGCTCACTGGAGGAGAAATCTTTGCAGCCCTTGCCATGGTAAGTCTCTGGCTGCAGGGCAATGCAGCTGTAGCTCCTGGCATTATCTCCTAAAAGTGGCACAGGCACAGCTTGTGGGATCTGTACAGAGGGGGCTCTTGTTCAAGCAGTTTTGAACAGCTGTGAAGCCGGGTGAGCACCCAGGGGTGCCCAGGGCTGTCCTGCAGAGCAGGGTCCCTGCACCCCAGGGCTGTGACAGGGCAGGGACTCTGCCGCCTGCCAGGGTCAGCGCTCAGCCTGCCCGGGGACATCCCCTTGCGCTGCAGGGAGAAGCTCTGCATGAAAGGAGCAACCCCAGCAATGCAGGGTCCTTCTGCTGTACAGAGGGTGCTGTCTGGGTGTCACGGCCCATTCGATGATGGACTCATGATGGTTCTTTTAACCTTGATCTCAGAGTGCAAAATTAAGGCGACCAAAATGCCCAGGGGTAATAATTCAATCAAGCAGCATTACTTTATTAATTTCCCCATAAAGGGGCACGCGATAGAGAGAAAGAGGAAGAAAAAGAAAAGGGAAAAGAAACGGGGAGAAGAAAAAGTAAAGATGAGAAATGAGGTTGTGTTTGTCACCAGTTGAGTTCCTGATGGCGATGGTCAGGCAAATCGTCAGACCGACTCTTACAGACGGTCACCATCAGGGGACACCACAGGGACCAGGGGACACCAGGGCCTCTGAAGGGACAGCCAGGGCCACCGGTGTCACCACAGGGGTGGCCGGGACCCTTGGGAAAATGAGCAGGGTCACCATGGGGTCAGCGCCACCACAGGGATGGTCGGGGCCACCGTGGGGTCAAGGCCATTGCGGGGTCAGGGTCACCACGGGTTCAAGGCCACTGAGACGAAGGTCGCGGACAGGAACCAATAAAAGTGACACCAGATCTTGGAACCGCGTCGGAGCGGTTCTTGATGGCGATGTTCAGGCAAATACTGCTCCATCTTCGGACCGACTCTCACATTGGGTCAGAGCTATTCACATCTCAAGATCACTACAGGGCACTCCCAGGCGACTTTTAAACTAGTACAGCAAGTCGGTTGGTACCTGACAGGGAGGGATCCTGGTATTGAAATCCCTTTGTCTGGGTTGACGGGGTGGGCACTGGGACATAGAAACTAATTTCTTGGTTCAGGATGCGGCCCTGAAATTTCAGATCCATTTCTCTTAGAGTTGTATACACCTGGGAGTATCAGAAATTAACACACTGTGCCTTACAGACAGCTTTACGGTGACTTTTCCAGGCTCATTATTGCTGGTTTGATGTTCCCATCAGAGCCAGCACATACAGAGCTGCCCCTGGGCTGTGCCCGGCTGCTGGGAGGGGTCTGCATGGCAGAGCTGAGCACACAGCGGGTGGGATGGGGTCTGTGACACTGACAGGAGGAGACCTGGGGACACAGACACAGCTGCAGGCACGGACAGCTCCAGGCAGCAGAGCAGGGGATGTTCAGGAGCTCTTTTGGTCCTTCTCTGCAGATGATGCTGGGTGTTGTCTGCTGGGCAATGATCTGACTGTCCTTTGAGCACATCCCACCTTCAGCAGCCCTGACTCTGCTCTGCCTGTCCTGCTGGGCTCACGAGCTGCCCCCAGAAAGGCCCAGCTCTGCCGTAGGATCCCAGGAGTGCTGAGCCTTTCCTTGGGGTCTGCACTCTCCTCTCAGAGCCCTTTGCTTCCCTCAGTGAGCGGTTGTGTCCTGCTCTCTCCATCACATCTCCACCTCTGGGCTGAGGCAGCGAAAGGGCAGATCTGCCCTTTCAAACAGGGCTCTCCTGCTCCACTGTGAGTTCAGTTTAGGGTTTTCTTTTAAAGAGAGATTTGTTCATGAAGTGGTTTTCAAGGCAGCACAAGTGAAAAGACAGGGCAAATGGGTAAAAGCTGCTCTCCTAACTCTGCACTGAGCCACACAGAGATGAGCTGTTTTGCCTGTCTTGAGACTCTTCTTCATATTTTCAGTCATATAAATGAGGATTTCAACCCCTGCAAAAATCCACTCATGAGATGTGATGATGGAAAATTCAAAACATAGACAAAATCATTATAATGACATGCTAAGCCTCTACTTTGCAGCCCACGCTCGGAAGTGTATCAAGTACTGATCTTGAACTTTTCCACTAATGGAACGTCAAATCTGACATTGCTTGTGAACGTCAAGGCTGTCACAAACCAGCTCCCATGTCCCCAGCACAGCAGAGCAAAGCTGGTTGCTTGGCCCCAGACGGGCAGAGGTCCTGCTCCTCACAGCACACTCAGCCAGCACACAGCGGAGGAAGGAAATGCATTTCAACTGGGCTTATTTATATGAAAAATGCAGTGGCTTTGCTCAGAGGAGTGTGTCCTGATTTTAAGTTGTCATTTTCTTTTTTGGAACAGAGCCCCCATGGCAAGAAACAGCAAATGTCCAACTGCAGCTCCATCACCCAGCTGCTCCCCCTGGCGTTCACAGACACACGGGAGCTGTGGCTCTTGCACTTCTGGCTCTTCCTGGGCATCTACCTGGCTGCCCTCCTGGGCAATGGCCTCACCATCACCACCATAGCCTGGGACCAGCACCTCCACAACCCCAGAGCCCGCCAGAGCCCGACAAGGCCCGACAGAGCCCGCCAGAGCCTGCCAGAGCCTGCCAGAGCCTGCCAGAGCCTGACAGAGCCCGACAAGGCCCGACAGAGCCTGACAGAGCCCGCCAGAGCCCGCCAGAGCCCGACAAGGCCCGACAGAGCCCGCCAGAGCCCGCCAGAGCCCGACAAGGCCCGCCAGAGCCCGCCAGAGCCCGACAAGGCCCGCCAGAGCCCGACAAGGCCCGACAGAGCCTGACAGAGCTTCTTCCTGCTCAACCTCTCCTTCCTCGAGCTGGGCTCCATCTCCACCACTGTCCCCAAGTCCATGGCCAATTCATTCTGGGACACCAGGAGCATTTCTTACACAGGATGTGCTGCTCGAGTCTTTCTGTTTGTCTTTTTCATTTCAGCAGAGTATTTTCTTCCCACCATCATGTCCTATGACCGCTACGTTGCCATCTGTAAACCCCTGCACTACGGGACACTCCTGGGCAGCAGAGCTTGTGTCCACATGGCAGCAGCTGCCTGGGCCACTGGGTTTCTCAGTGCTCTGCGCCGTTTTCACTGCCACTGTGCAAGGGCACTGCTGTGGACCAGTTCTTCTGTGAAATTCCCCCGATCCTCAAGCTCTCCTGCTCAGACACCTACCTCGGGGAAATCTGGCTTCTTGTGGCCAGTGTCTTGGTATTACTTGGGTGTTTTTTCTTTATTGGGCTGTCCTATGTGCAGATCTTCAGGGCCGTGCTGAGGATCCCCTCTGAGCAGGGAGGGCACAAAGCCTTTTCCACATGCCTCCCTCACCTGGCCGTGGTCTCCCTGTTTGTCAGCATTGGCATGTTTACCTACCTGAAAACGCCCTTCATCTCCTCCCCATCCTTGGGCCTGGCTTTGTCATTTCTGTACTCAGTGTTGCCTCCAGCAGTGAACCCCCTCATCTACAGCAGGAGGAACCAGGAGCTCAAGGATGCCCTGTGGAAACTCATTTCTTATTGTTTTCTGAAGCAATAAACTCCCACCTGCTTCTACACAGGAGTTTTAATGCAGCTAATTACAGGACCAGCCTGTCATCTGGATTTTCTGTTGATATTAGGTGTTTTTTTAATGTGATCCTGTTGTCATGCCCTTTCTAATTCTCTGTCTGATTTTCTTTTATAACTACTGGCTGTGTAAATGAAGAGCTGTGCTCTCCTTGTCTCTTAAACAAAATAAACATTCCTGTAGTAACTTGTTTTTCACTATATCCTTCCTCCAAGGCCTTTTTGGAGGTTCAGGGACAATTCCTGTGTGCGCGGGAGGAGGGGAAAAGAGTCCAGCACGGCAGCACTGCCAGGGAGCAGCTGCGCTTGGTCTTCCAGAGCTGTTCTCATTCCACTCCCACACTCTCCTTCTGATCCCTTGTGCTGGTGCAAGGTCTGAGTGCTCTGGCAGCTTGGTCACCGTCCTGCTGTGTGTCAGTCCTGTGAGCGCAGGCAGGGACAGGCAATGGGCACTTGTGTGACAGAGCTGGGCTCAGAACAGCCTTTCCAGATAGAAAGGTGATCTCCTCAGGGCAGTGCATGATGCTTTAGGTCTTCTTCCAAAGATTGTCTCAAGAATATGCCCATGAAATTGGCCACGGACGCAAAGCCCAGGGTACAGCTGAACAGTGTGTGTGTGCGGAGCTGGCACACAGCAGTGTCCTCTCACAGCCAGGCCTCCTGCCAGAGACCTGCAGGACCAGCAGAGCAGGGGCTGGGCTGTGCCCGTGTGCACCGGACACCCCACAGAAGCTGCCCCAGGACATCCTCACGAACTGCCCCTCATAACCACCATTTCCAGCACTGGCCTCTCTCCCCACCTCACAGACGCTGCTCTTCCCTCCATGGAGGGACACTGAATGAGCAGGTCAGAAATCCATGTTTGCTTTGTACAGATGAGATGTGAGCACGCACATCACGGATGTGAGGTGAGATGTACCCAAGTACGCGCAAACAACATCAGCTATTCCTGGGAGTTCCATGAAGGCCTGTGGGACAGACAGTGCCTTGAGGTCACTTCATGTTGGCAGAAACATCCTATGGGAAACCACCTGAATGCAGCACTGGGTTGTGCTTCCTTGAACTGTGATCCCCGTGTCCATTCCTCATGGCGTGGGACATCTCAGATGAGTGCAGAGCAGGGTGACATGCCACAGGGCTGGGGTGCCTCCCATCCTTTGGGAGTGGCAACAGGAGGCCAGAGGGAAACCAAGACTACGGCCTCTATGTGCAACAGGGAAAGATTCTGTCTCTGAACATCCCACTCAGAGAGGTTCTGGGGTCCTTGGAAAAGGCAGACATCCAACCGAACTTCAAGAAGGGCTCTTTATTAAAACCCAGCCATTTTCCTCAAGAAGAGCTGCTCCTCCACCTGGTTTAGCGCCAGCAGCACAGGGCTCTCAGGAACCATCGTGATCTTGGCCGCTTCCATGAAGAGCGCACGATGACAATGGTCTGAGTTGCCAGGAAGCAGATGGAAGGCTCACTGTCGTTCTCCAAGGGTTGAATGGCTGCCAGAGAAAGAAGCAGAGCCCAGGTGACCTCTCATGTCTGGCCCCCAGGAATCCCCTCCCGACCACGCTCCCTACTCACCTCTGCAGATCACAGGCAGCTTCTCGTTGCATGTGCCCCTCAGGTGCCACACAGCCAGCCCTGGGCACAGAGCTCCATCAGACCCTGCTCCCTCCCCTCACCAGGGCTGAGCCCAGGGGAGAGCAGGAGCTGAGATGGTGGGACCAAGCAAGGCAGCCACCAAGCCCACCTGTGTGGGCAGGGCTGGGAGGGGAGGCCAAGGCCCTGCACGGGGCAGCAGGGGCTCTGGCAGGCACAGGGCTGCTCCTTGTGCCAGGGCAGCGGTGGGGACCGGGGCCAGGCTGCCAAGAGAGGGACCCTGGGGACTGTGACTCACCGATGAACCTCAAGGCCGCCTCTCGCAAGCTGGCCTGAGCATCCATCAGGTATGGCAGGCTCTGAATCAAGAACTCTTGAGCTCTGCTTCTGTCCTGCTCCAGCTGGAGAGAGCACAAGGGTGTGAGCACGTCAGTGTCCCTCCCCACTTGGCTGGATCAGTCTCTCCTCCCAGGAACCCCCGTTCCCCTTCCCCTCCGGCCATTCCCGTGTTCCAGCCAGGAGCCCTGTGGGGCTGAGGCTGAGAGAGAGACACAGGCTGAGGAGTGCCAGGGCTGCTGAGAGCCCTCCATCCCAGTGGGTGCAGGGAGGGCAGCGGGACAGAGAGAAGAGCCCTTGGGGGCTCTGTTCTTGAGGACAGGGAACAAGGATGCAGCCTGGAGCTGCAGCAGGACAGGCGAGGCACATCTGCAGAGCCCACAGCACAGATATGTGCCTTTGTCCAGCCTGGGCCCTGGGCCTTGGGGGTCGTCCTCACCAAGCACTCTCCAATCCTCCATTTCTGCTGTGTCTGCACCAGGTGTTCGAGCTGTTTCCACTTGAGGAGCTCTGCTGCAGCAAGGAGGCCTTCCCTGGCGACCTACGGAACAGCAGAAGCTGGGAGATGGCAGCATGGTCTGGAGAAGGAGATCTGGCATCACCCTCCTCTGGGCTCCGTTCCTGGGATGATTCTGCCCTTAGGGAGCTGAGACATGCCCTGGCCCAATCATCCAGGGGTCTCTTCCCTGCGTCACTGCTCAGCTTTGAAATCTGTACCTTGGCCACGCTCTGCGTTTGGTCACTCATGTGGAAGAAGAGTGGGAGCAGGCCAAGTCGCACCCTGTTCTTCGTCTTTCTCTTGTTGTTACCCACCAACACCTTCATCAGGTCTCTGAAGAGGCTGATGGACATCTCTCTCAGCTGGCTCAGCTCCTGGAAGGGAGAAGCACAGTAGGACCTGAACACCAGCAGCTCTCTGCCCACAGTGAGCAGAAGCTCCGGCATGGCTGATGTGAGGGGAGGTGCTCCAGGGCAGCATTCTGCACACTGCAGTTGTGGGCCAGATCTGCGGCCCTGCGTACAGGAAAGACCACTCAAGAGACTTGTTCAGGCAGTGCCTGTGCCTCAAAGTGCTCTCCCAGCCACCCAGCGACCCCCACCAGCTTCAGCAGCCATGGTGGGGAGGAGCTGTGGGAGCAGCTGGCAGGGAGAAGCTGGGCTGGGCTGCAGAACACAGAAACCATCCCACAAGAGCCTCAGGGAGAAAGCAGAGAAGAAGCCCCTGCTCCGCGTGGCTGGGCTGAAGGGCAGCTCTCATTGTCCAGTTCTCATCCACAAGGCTCAGGCTTATATATCAGCCTTACATGATCGAAAAAGGGCGGGAGAAATTCTGCCAGCAGCACAGCCATGGGGGTGGCCTCCTTCCTCTCCAGCTGAGCCATCACGTTTCTGAAGACCACCAGAGCCTTGATCTTGATAGCCTTATTGCCGTACTGCAGGACCCACAGCAGGTCTGGCAGCATGACCTTCATTTTTCTTGCCTGTATGAAAAAGAGAGTTGCCCTCTTGGGACCAGGTCGATGCCTGGAGAGCTCCCCAGGCAGCCACCAGGCCCCACCATGGCAGGGAGGGCCTTTGGAGCAGTCACCCCTGCTCCTGACTGCCAGCCAAGGCCAAGCCCGAACCCACTGCCCCGGCCCTTGGCTGCCAACATGGCTGCCCTTGGTGACGCCCTACTCACCATCTCGTGTCTCTCTGACAGCGTCATCATGCCCCTGAGCAACAGGGAGAGCAGCGTTGGTCTTCGTTGCCTCAGAAACCTACTGACTTGGTACATTGGAGCAAACGCCTCATCTTGCAGGTCACTGCTGGCCAGCATCTGAAAGCAAGCCAGCAGTGAGCAACTGGCAGAGCTGGTGGGGCTCCTTGCACCGTGCAGCTCCTGGGGCACCAGGAGCTTTTTCCAGTAACTCACAGCCAAGCGAAGGATGGAGGCGTCGTCCCGGTGTGTATATAAGATCCTACGGTGCCGGTCCTGCAGTTGGATGTGCAGCTCCTTCAAGACGTTCTGCAAGGTCTGGGGCACGGAGAACATCACCTCCCACAGTGCCAGGGCAGTCCTGCAAGAGAGCGCTGTCAGCAGGGCAGCCTGGGCCACAGCAGCGTGTCCAGGCTCAGCGCTGCAGGACGCTTGGGATGCCCTGGGCAGCAGCAGAGGGCTGAGCTGCTGCTCCCGTGGGGCTGGCAGGAGTGCAGTGGGGGGCTCTGGGCTGTCTTGCTCAGCTGTGCCTGGTGCGGGCCTGGCTGAGCCCCAGCGCTGGCAAATGTGGTGGGATGGAGGGTCCTGCTCCTCGGGGGTGTCCTGCAGGATTCCTTGGCGCTGGCAGCCAGAGCGTCTCCAGGCCCCTCTCCCCACAGGGAACAAGCCCTCATGGCTTTTGGGGCCAGTACCTGTCTCCTGGTGGTGCGATTGTCAGCAGCGTCGAGACCACCTCCCCAGGGCATTTGTCAGCCATCTCGACAATGAGGGACTCCACACTCTGCCGGGCTGCTGTCGTGTTTATGCTCTCCAGGTTTCTGTGGATGCAGCTCGTGATCTTTGGTACCTGGAGGGGACAAAGGTGAGGATGGCGCTGCCACTGGAGTGCAGCCATTTTTTCAGCTGTCCTTCCCATCCCTCTCTGCCGCCTTCACGTGGCTTCACTGTTCCGAGACACCGGGATTTGAGAGGAAAAGACGGATGGAGGGAGGAACAAGGCCTGACAGGGCCAAAGGGCAATCCAGCCAAAGGCCACTTACATCCACCAGCCAGAAATCACAGTTTCTCTTCACCGTGTTCAGCATGTTTCTGGCCGCCTCCTTGTCAAAGGTGCTGGAGTCTCTCATTGCCTCGATTAACACCAGGACCATGTCTGTTTTCTCACAAGGCTGGAGGTCTTCTGCAAAGAACTATGGGAAGAAAGGAGGCAGCGAAGCCAAGTCACACCCGGTGCCCTGATGCTGCTGCTTAGCCGGGCAGTGCCAGCAGCCCTGCAGAGGCACCCGGCGGTGCTGCAACAGTGCCTGCAGCCAAACTGGGAGCAGGGGTGGCAGTGACTGCTGGGGAGGATGAGAAGAGAGGCCCCAGGTTGAGGGAGAAGGTTTGGGCTCATGGGCACAGGGTGCTGGCCCTGCCGTGAACCAGGGCTTGCTGGTGGCCAGGAGGACTGGGGCTGCTGCTGGGACACTGGAGCACACCCTCGCATTGTCCCTGCTTGGGGACAGCAGGAACCCTCTCAGCAGGGACCATGCCAGCCCCGCTGATTGTGGAGGCCTTTGCTCACACAAGGCCCCTGCTGATGCCACAGCCAAGGATGCCAGCCAGAGCCGGGAGCTCGTTACCTCGATAATGTGAGCAGCACTCGGCGAAGAACGCAAGGAGGTGGTCTTGGCTTCACAGTCCTCCTGGAGATGTGCGTTCTCCTCTGGCAGTGTCGTGCCTAAAAAGCGGGCAAACACAGAACAGTTGGTAAGACACAGCAGCTTCCCCAGTACCGGAAAGAGCTTTGAACTTGGAGTGGCCGAGGAGAGAGGTCATGTCAGTGCAGGAGGTGGTGGAGAGTGGTGCCATGGAAAGCCTGACCTGCCTCCAGTGTACGTGTGTGAATGCTCCTGGCTGTGGAAACTGCAAGGCCCTAGAGCTCTGTGTGCAGTCCCACAGCTCAGTCCCCATGGCTGGAGTAACGTGGGAGATGTGGGGGAGGGCTCGCATGGCTGGAGTGCTGCGGGGCAGGGATACAGGACCCCCGGGAGAGATGGGAAGATGCAGCACAACTGTGTCCTGCTCTCCTAAGGAGCAGCTCAGCTACACGTGAGCATCACGGTCTGGGAGAGAGCGTGGGGGTCAGGAGCAGAGGAGGGGCAGTGCTGGTGACACGGAGGTCCATCACAATGCCAAGGAAGATGAGAGTCCATGTGTTCCGGTTCCACCTCAGACGTGGGCAACCAGCCAGCGTCTGCTAAAGGAGGAGAGCAGGAAGGGCTGCAGAGAGGGTTTGCAGGCAGGACAGAGCAGAGGAAGGAGCTCTGCCCCATGTCCATCCCAGTGCCTGCTGCCCTGGCACGGTCGTCCCATGCGTGTCACGGCTGAAGGGCGCCTGGCAGACGGGCTGAGATGCTGGAGCCAGGCAGGACAGGGAAAGCCCCCAGTGCAGCGGGTGAGGAACTCGCTTCAGACGGGCAGGAAAGGTCCCCGTCCCACAGCACGGCTGCCTCCTGCCCACCCAGCTGCCTCTCGCTGCCAGTGCCCTGGAGCAGGATCTGGGTCCCCTCTGCCTGCAGAAGCTGTGCTGGCGCCAGCTCACAGCTCAGAGCAGCCCTGGACTTCAGGCAGCATAATCACCACCCATGGGAACCCCCTGCCAGCCTGTGGGGAAACGTGATGCTGGTGTGGAGCAGAGAGCCATAGCTGGGCCCCACCCTGGCCAGACAGTCAGGGCCTCTCACTCACCGATCTGCAGTGGCTGGACCACATCCACCTGGTTGGGGTCCAGTGGAGATCTGAGCTCCTGGGGAGCCCCAACCTCCTCCTGCCAGGCCACCCTGGGGTGGCTGGGGGGTCTCTCCTGCCAGGCCAGCCTAGGTCGGATCGGGGGTCTCTCCGCCATTCTGCAGACAAAGGCTACGACTAAGGATGGGGAAGGCGGATGCTTCGGAAAAATGCCTTGGTGCTGCAGCTCTGCCAGAGGCAGCGACGAAAGGTGTGGGCTGCGCTCGTGTGCTCCTCGTTGGGGAAAGACGTGAGCTGCGCTCAGGAGCTCCTTGCTCCAAGTCTGCCAGGGGCAGCAGAGAGTCTGCCGGAGGCAGGTAGAGCTAGGTTGTGGTTGGACTCGACGATCTTAAGTGTGTCTTCCAACCAAAAAGATTCTCCGATTCTCTGAAAGACGTGGGCTACGCGCGGGGGCTCTCGCCAGCTCCGTGCTCACACCCTGTCTCCTCACCGTCCTGTCGGACAGTGTGGGCTGGGCCCGCAGCTGCGCTGAGCACGTGCAGGGCAGTGGGTGTCACCAAGTGAGGTCACAAAGGGCCCCACTGTGACCCTGCGCCTGGGGAGGGAGGCCAGGCTGTGCCCTTGGGAGGCACAGGCCAGCTCAGCCCTGGGCACCTGGGTTCTCTCAGGGTGGCCATGGCTAAATTTCAATGCCAATTTCTAAACCCATTGCTCTGAGCATAGTCTTTAACAGTCCGTTGCACCGCTCCATTTTCCTGGTGGCTGGTGCATGATGGGGATGTCACAGACCCACTCAATGCCACGGTCCTTGGTCCAGACGTCTATGAGGATGTTCTGGAAATGAGTCCTGTTGTCTGGCTCAGCTCTCTCTGGGCTACCGCGTCACCACAGGACTTGCTTTTCAAGGCCCAGGACAGTGTTGCGGGCAGTGCCGTGGGACACGGTGCATGTTTCCAGCCAATGGCTGCCCCATTGTAAGCACAGAGCTCGTGCCGTGGCGGGTTTGTGTCAGTGTGATATATTCAATTTGCCAGGCCTCCCCATGTTTACACTTTAGTCATCGCCCCCCATACCACACAGGCTTTGCCTGCTTGGCTTGTTTGATCGTAGCACATGTTTCACAACGGTGAATAACCTGTGCAAGAGCGTGCATGGTCAAGTCCACCCCTCGACTGTGAGTCCATTCATACGTTGCATCCCTTCCTCGATGACCTGAGGCATCGTGGGCCCAATGGGGCATCAATAATTCACCTTCATCTTGCCAGTGCAAATCTATTTCAGCCACTTTAATCTTGGCAGCTCGATCCCCCTGCTGGTTGTTCTTATCAGATTCTTCAGTGGACCGACACTTGGGCACATGGGCTTCTACGTGGTAAACTCTCACAGGCAGGTTCTCCAGCCGGGCAGCAATATCTCGCCATGATTCAGCAGCCCAGATGGGTTGGGCTCTGCGCTGCCAGCGGCTCCGCTTCCATTGCTGGAACCAGCGCCACGGGGCATTTCCACCATCCATGAGAGAGCAGAGGTGAAGCTGCTTAGATGCTGGGGCCTCTTCAGCCCCTGTCAGGATGGCGGGTGCTGGGTCTCGTGGGGCCTCTGCCCCACAGCATGGGCTGTGGCCCAGCGTACAGCAGGGGCCACAATGGTCGGACGCTGTTGGCGGTGGCGGCGAGAAGCCAGATGGCCCATGGCTGCGTTCCAGCGGCACAGCCCGCGATACTGACTGTGTGAGCGGGTGGTGCCACGGACACGCGGGGTCTGGAACATGGGGGTGGCCGGGAGATGGGAGGGACAGGGAGGGTGGCAGAGAGGAAGGGGCCCCGGGCCTGGGCCGGGGCTGCTCGAGCTCGGGGCAGCCTGAGCACTCTGCTCTGGTTTGGGTGCCACACTGCCATGTGGCGCTGTGTCCTCTGATTGGCAGTCTGGGATTTCCCTCTGGCTCCTCCCATCAAATGATTGGTCAGACTGTTTGTCAATGATCCATGTGCTGCACTCCCACCAGGTGTGACTGGTGCAGCTAGCACAGCCCGGCCCTGAATGCTGCCCAGTTTGTTCAACTCTCGTCACCTTTTTGCAGGTCTCAAAGCTTGATTGGCTGGTTACCTCTCAGTCACATGGCTCGCCCCGCCTCCTCAAATGTGATTTGCTCTCCTCGGTCCACTGACTCTCTAGAGACTTCGGCTTGGTTGTTGCCAGGCAACGAGCTCCACCTAAAAATGGAGCTGTGCGGCCTGAGCAAAGGCCATGGGTGATAAACGACACGTTGGGACTCTGAACATGAGGATTTGGCCCCAAGAAGGAGGCTCTGGGCACTCAAAAGGACGGGCAGATGCTACAGATGGCGCTTTGGGCCCTGAACATGAGGGGACCCTCTTGGTTCCCACCCGAGCTGGGTTTGGTGCCCAAAGAGTGGGAAGAGGAGCAGTGGTTGGTGAGGACGTATTGGATCATGTGGGACCTGAGCCCGACGTCCATGGGGTGGAACAAGGGGTGGAGAAAGAACTGTTGGGGTGGCGACACTGCTCCTGCGTGGAGCTCCAGAGGCTGCAGGAGGATTTCTGCTCCACAAGGGACCAGCACAAGCCAGTGGCCCGTTCCTGTCTGTCACTGCTCTGGGGTTGTGACCTCGGCAGCACCTGCACAGCAGGAGTGTCCTCACTGCCAGCACCGGCTCTTTCCTCTGTCTGCACCTCTGTCCCCATCTCCCCGTGCTCTCCTCCCTCCCAGGCACCTTTTCCGCCTCCTCCAGGACCCACCAAGGCCTCTGTCTGTCTCTAAAAGGAAAGAAAAACTTTCCACTCTGACGCCATCAAATAAGCGCATGAAATGAAAACATTTTTAATGGGAAGGGTAACCCTAACGTTTCCCTGTCTGAATGGTTTTAATAATTGTACTGCAGTTTTTAAAAAATCGTGTAGCTTTAGTTTCTACTGGGAGGTTGTCTTCCGTGTGCCGTTGAGATTTCACACATATTATACCAATTTCTTTATTCTCCCTGTTCAGTTGCCTTCGACACGTATCATGTTATGTCCATAGGCAGCCATCCAGAATTTGTGTTTAGTTTTGATATTGTTAGGTATTGCAGTTGAGACGGACAAATGAGGTAGACCAAGTTCTTAGGTAAAAGCAGCAGTCTCCATTTATTGCCACAAACATCTTTTTATGTATTTTTCCAGCTCAAGTGTCTTTTTGCTATTGGTTACAAGTTGCGGCAGTAGCATCTCATTGGCTAATTTTGCTGTCATCAGTGTCACTCTTTTACTCCCTTCTCTCTCATGGCTACACCTCAATATCTCTGGATACTCCTTTAGTTCCATCTTTCTCACAGGTAGGCCTTAGTATCTTCAAGGCTAATTTCTGTTCCCATGTCCTCCCTTAGGGAATCCACAGACTCACCATAGTCCCCCACGAGATACCAAACTGAGGGTGTCAGTTCATCCCCGGGGCCACACACACGTGCCACACGCATTTCCTCCATCGCCTCCTCCTCTGGTGACACACAAGAGTTGACAGCACATGAGGTTTTGATAAGAATCTCTCCAAGCACTTCAGTTTCTCCCTGGATATTCCAAAGGCACCAGTGTCACATTTGGACAGGGACAGCCATAGCCCACTCCATGAGGCTCTGTATGGGGATAGAGGGGAAGATTTGGGGAGGAGGTTAGTGAAATGTAAATACGCTCAAGTGACTTGCACTTGTCTGTAGAAAAAGCACATGCATCACACTAATTGTTCTACTGACCTTGTGTGCTTGATGAGTAGAACCTCTGCGTTAGATAACATAGGCCTGTGAGAAACTGCAGGCACCTCATCACTATGTCTGAGGTTCCTGCTTGGTTGTGAGGAAGAGCGGGAAGCTGCGCCTGCCTGAAGCCTTGAAATACAGGCGAGCTCAGCAGTTCCGGTGATCTTCCAGCAGGGTGAACTGACCAGCGCCTGCGTCCCCGCTTCTGTCACCTCTGCCTGGGAGCTCCGGTGTGGCTTCGGAGATCCCCCAGTAGAGAGGGAACTAAAATAAAACTTGCTCTTTGCAAATGCATTTGTGGCCTCTGGCTCTTCTTGCGATGTGCCTGCGTATGTGTACACAGGCTCTGCAAACAAAACATTGCTCTTGTCCATGGCACTGTGTCAACAGAGCCTGATAGAGCCCAACAGCACCTGACAAAGTCTGACAGGGCCAGACAGAGCCCGACAAAGCGTGAAAGAGCCCATATGACCCCAAGAGAGTCCAAGAGGGCATGAAAGAGCCCTACAGAGCTTGACAGAGTCCGACAGGGCCCAAGAGAGACCAACAGAGGGTCCAGAGAAGAGCAACAAGACTGGTGAAGGGACTTGAGCACAAGACCTGTGGGGAGAGGCTGAGGGAGCTGGGCTTGTTTAGTCCGGAGAAGAGGAGGCTTAGAGGTGAGCTCATCACTCTCTAGAACTACCTGAAGGGAAGTTGTGGCCAGCTGGGACTGGGTGCCATGATCTAGCAAATGGGCTGGAGTTGGACCAAGGGTTGGACTTGATGACCTCTGCGGTCTTTTCCAACCCAGTCGATTCTGTGATTCTGCGAACAGAGCCTGACAGAGTTTCACAGAGCCTGACAGGGCCCAAAGAACATGATCATGACTTGCAGGGTACAGTCACGCTTGATTTTAAAATGCCAGTCTAGTCTATTTTTCTTCACTGCTTATTTGGCTATTTGTAGAGGACACAAAGCACTTGTACTGCAATCCTATATGCTATGCTATGTAGTCCTGTGTACTATTTGTTCCTCCATACTGTTTAATCAACACTTGCAGCCAGATGTCCTAGCAAAATCTTGCACATACCTCGAGAACTGACCAGGAACAGTGGCCACATGTTGCTAAAATCATCTCTAAAAGCTTCTAAACTCAGTTTCTAGAAATAGGACAGATCCTGGCACCGTGACTGATAGAGAGCTCTTCAGACTCCTGCCCAAGCGATTTTGGGGGATAGAAAATATCAGCTGCACTGAGTTTTTTCTTCACAAGCTTTTCCTTCATCATTTTTTAAAGAATCATTTCACATTATTCCCCGTATGTTCATTAGCATCAAGTCTGATCTTTTATTTCCCAAGAAAAATTTAACCATGTCAACAAAAGACTAGTGGAAACCACCAGTCTGCAGTCCAGGTTAAAATCTCTCTGAGTATCCACATGAGAGAAACAAAACATGAAATGAAGACAGAGACGTGGAGTGGAACTCCTCCAGCTTCTTCTAGAAAGTCTACTTCTCCATTACAGACATATAAAGCAGTTACCTGGAATATGGAGGTGTATGCTTTTACATTCCATCAAATCCTTCACAAAATCGTTTGTAAACGATTGTTTGCTGAATGCCTGGCTGACTTCCAGGTAACAGACCACCGCTGCTCTGCCCACGGCCAGCAACCCCGTCCTTTCCTCACAGAGAACAAAGAGGATGGACAGACACAACCTGCCCTGGGTAAAACCCATCACCTTCTCTTTCAGACACCCAGAAATGGGGTTCCAGTGGACATGTTCTGGGGCACAGCCCTTGGTTCCCCTGCTCACCCACCTGCCATTTTTGAGAAGTGCACACACTGTGTGAGAGCTGCCAGTGGTCAGGGAGTCCCCCCAGTCTCCATGAGCTTTCCAAGATGGTGGAGAGTGGCCTCACTGTGACGTCGTCCTGCTGTCTCAGCTCCTGGGGTGCTGCCCCTCCTGTCCCATAGACTGGAAAGGATTGTGTTAGTTCCAGTGATCCCTGACTTGATCCCCATCCACTGCTGCTTGTTCTGCCTCCAGTCACAGAGGCCTGAGAGACCTTGCTGGTGAAGATGGAGAGCAAGACACACAGGGAATGTCACTTCCTTCCCTTATTAAATTCGTCAGTGGCCACATGTTGTCTTTGTTTCTCCTTTAGCTGTTCCTCCAGTAGTAACAGCTCATTATGGGGACCTTCAATTGCCTTACAGGTCTAGACTGAGTTCTGATCTGGACTGCTGCTGTGCTTGGAGGCTGCTGTCATTGAGCACCAGATGAACTCACTCCTGCCACCCTGCCTGGCAGTTTATTCCATCCGTGTCACAGCTCTGTCTGCAGCACTGACAGCTCCAGCCCACCCCGTCAGGTCCCTGGCTGAGGACATTACCTCACATCTGGGCTGAACCACCCCAGCTGTGGCACCAGCCCGGCTCTGACCTGCCACAGGAAACCTGGTACCAAGTGTCCAAGACCGCATGTGTGCAAAGGCTTTGCCTCAGAGCACAGACATGACATGGCCACAGATTGTTGAATGTCTCTCTACACCTAGGACTATAAAACCAGAATAAAATGCCTGAATTCATTCAACTGAAGATGCTCCTCCCCCAGCGTGGAGGAATTAGATCCTTTGCTGTAACATTCCTGGTGTCCTGTCTAACGATGGGGCAAGAAAATCTGTTTCTCATGCCAAAATTATTTCTTAATATGAAAAAAACTACTGCAGGAAAGAATTGTCTCTGTAGTGGTGAGAGAAGAAACATCACTGATTATTTCAGACTTTTTCATGGGCCATTCCCCTGGAGATCCAGGAAGAACACAAGGGAGCCCAGAGGGGACAGAGAAAGGGACCTCATGGGCTGCTGCTGTGCTGCTGAGCTGGACTGGGCTCCTGGGACAGAGGGAGCTCATGGCAAGCGGCAGCGCTGCAGAGAGACAGCTCTGCCCAGGAGCAGCTCCTCTGCAAAGCGCAGCAGGGCTGAGGTTTCTGCCTGGGCATCTCAGGGAGACGAGCCAGGCAGAGAGAGATTAAAGGTGGTCAGGACTGGGAGGATGACTGAGAGCTCACTGGAGGAGAAATCTTTGCAGCCCTTGCCATGGTAAGTCTCTGGCTGCAGGGCAATGCAGCTGTAGCTCCTGACATTATCTCCTAAAACTGGCACAGGCACAGCTTGTGGGATCTGTACAGAGGGGGCTCTTGTTCAAGCAGTTTTGAACAGCTGTGAAGCCAGGTGAGCACCCAGGGGTGCCCAGGGCTGTCCTGCAGAGCAGGGTCCCTGCACCCCAGGGCTGTGACAGGGCAGGGACTCTGCCGCCTGCCAGGGTCAGCGCTCAGCCTGCCCGGGGAGATCCCCTTGCGCTGCAGGGAGAAGCTCTGCATGAAAGGAGCAACCCCAGCAATGCAGGGTCCTTCTGCTGTACAGAGGGTGCTGTCTGGGTGTCACGGCCCATTCGATGATGGACTCGTGATGGTTCTTTTAACCTTGATCTCAGAGTGCAAAATTAAGGCGACCAAAATGCCCAGGGGTAATAATTCAATCAAGCAGCATTACTTTATTAATTTCCCCTTAAATGGGCACGTGATAGAGAGAAAGAGGAAGAAAAAGAAAAGGGAAAAGAAACGGGGAGAAGTAAAAGTAAAGATGAGAAATGAGGTTGTGTTTGTCACCAGTTGAGTTCCTGATGGCGATGGTCAGGCAAATCGTCAGACCGACTCTTACAGATGGTCACCATCAGGGGACACCACAGGGACCAGGGGACACCAGGGCCTCTGAAGGGACAGCCAGGGCCACCGGTGTCACCACAGGGGTGGCCGGGACCCTTGGGAAAATGAGCAGGGTCACCATGGGGTCAGCGCCACCACAGGGATGGTCGAGGCCACCGTGGGGTCAAGGCCATTGGGGGGTCAGGGTCACCACGGGGTCAAGGCCACTGAGACAAAGGTCGCGGACAGGAACCAATAAAAGTGACACCAGATCTTGGAACCGCGTCGGAGCGGTTCTTGATGGCGATGTTCAGGCAAATACTGCTCCATCTTCGGACCGACTCTTACATTGGGTCAGAGCTATTCACATCTCAAGATCACTACAGGGCACTCCCAGGCGACTTTTAAACTAGTACAGCAAGTCAGTTGGTACCTGACAGGGAGGGATCCTGGTATTGAAATCCCTTTGTCTGGGTTGACGGGGTGGGCACTGGGACATAGAAACTAATTTCTTGGTTCAGGATGCGGCCCTGAAATTTCAGATCCATTTCTCTTAGAGTTGTATAAACCTGGGAGTATCAGAAATTAACACACTGTGCCTTACAGACAGCTTTACGGTGACTTTTCCAGGCTCATTATTGCTGGTTTGATGTTCCCATCAGAGCCAGCACATACAGAGCTGCCCCTGGGCTGTGCCCGGCTGCTGGGAGGGGTCTGCAGGGCAGAGCTGAGCACACAGCGGGTGGGATGGGGTCTGTGACACTGACAGGAGGAGACCTGGGGACACAGACACAGCTGCAGGCAGGGACAGCTCCAGGCAGCAGAGCAGGGGGTGTTCAGGAGCTCTTTTGGTCCTTCTCTGCAGATGATGCTGGGTGTTGTCTGCTGGGCAATGATCTGACTGTCCTTTGAGCACATCCCACCTTCAGCAGCCCTGACTCTGCTCTGCCTGTCCTGCTGGGCTCACGAGCTGCCCCCAGAAAGGCCCAGCTCTGCCGTAGGATCCCAGGAGTGCTGAGCCTTTCCTTGGGGTCTGCACTCTCCTCTCAGAGCCCTTTGCTTCTCTCAGTGAGCGGTTGTGTCCTGCTCTCTCCATCACATCTCCACCTCTGGGCTGAGGCAGCGAAAGGGCAGATCTGCCCTTTCAAACAGGGCTCTCCTGCTCCACTGTGAGTTCAGTTTAGGGTTTTCTTTTAAAGAGAGATTTGTTCATGAAGTGGTTTTCAAGGCAGCACAAGTGAAAAGACAGGGCAAATGGGTAAAAGCTGCTCTCCTAACTCTGCACTGAGCCACACAGAGATGAGCTGTTTTGCCTGTCTTGAGACTCTTCTTCATATATTCAGTCATATAAATGAGGATTTCAACCCCTGCAAAAATCCACTCATGAGATGTGATGATGGAAAATTCAAAACATAGACAAAATCATTGTAATGACATGCTAAGCCTCTACTTTGCAGCCCACGCTCGGAAGTGTATCAAGTACTGATCTTGAACTTTTCCACTAATGGAACGTCAAATCTGACATTGCTTGTGAACGTCAAGGCTGTCACAAACCAGCTCCCATGTCCCCAGCACAGCAGAGCAAAGCTGGTTGCTTGGCCCCAGACGGGCAGAGGTCCTGCTCCTCACAGCACACTCAGCCAGCACACAGCGGAGGAAGGAAATGCATTTCAACTGGGCTTATTTATATGAAAAATGCAGTGGCTTTGCTCAGAGGAGTGTGTCCTGATTTTAAGTTGTCATTTTCTTTTTTGGAACAGAGCCCCCATGGCAAGAAACAGCAAATGTCCAACTGCAGCTCCATCACCCAGTTGCTCCCCCTGGCGTTCACAGACACACGGGAGCTGTGGCTCTTGCACTTCTGGCTCTTCCTGGGCATCTACCTGGCTGCCCTCCTGGGCAATGGCCTCACCATCACCACCATAGCCTGGGACCAGCACCTCCACACCCCCAGAGCCCGCCAGAGCCCGACAAGGCCCGACAGAGCCCGCCAGAGCCTGACAGAGCCCGCCAGAGTCCGTCAAGGCCCGACAGAGCCTGACAGAGCCCGCCAGAGCCCGACAAGGCCCGACAGAGCCTGACAGAGCTTCTTCCTGCTCAACCTCTCCCTCCTCGAGCTGGGCTCCATCTCCACCACTGTCCCCAAGTCCATGGCCAATTCATTCTGGGACACCAGGAGCATTTCTTACACAGGATGTGCTGCTCGAGTCTTTCTGTTTGTCTTTTTCATTTCAGCAGAGTATTTTCTTCCCACCATCATGTCCTATGACCGCTACGTTGCCATCTGCAAACCCCTGCACTACGGGACCCTCCTGGGCAGCAGAGCTTGTGTCCACATGGCAGCAGCTGCCTGGGCCACTGGGTTTCTCAGTGCTCTGCGCCATTTTCACTGCCACTGTGCAAGGGCACTGCTGTGGACCAGTTCTTCTGTGAAATTCCCCCGATCCTCAAGCTCTCCTGCTCAGACACCTACCTCGGGGAAATCTGGCTTCTTGTGGCCAGTGTCTTGGTATTACTTGGGTGTTTTTTCTTTATTGGGCTGTCCTATGTGCAGATCTTGAGGGCCGTGCTGAGGATCCCCTCTGAGCAGGGAGGGCACAAAGCCTTTTCCACATGCCTCCCTCACCTGGCCGTGGTCTCCCTGTTTGTCAGCATTGGCATGTTTACCTACCTGAAAACGCCCTTCATCTCCTCCCCATCCTTGGGCCTGGCTTTGTCATTTCTGTACTCAGTGTTGCCTCCAGCAGTGAACCCCCTCATCTACAGCAGGAGGAACCAGGAGCTCAAGGATGCCCTGTGGAAACTCATTTCTTATTGTTTTCTGAAGCAATAAACTCCCACCTGCTTCTACACAGGAGTTTTAATGCAGCTAATTACAGGACCAGCCTGTCATCTGGATTTTCTGTTGTTATTAGGTGTTTTTTTAATGTGATCCTGTTGTCATGCCCTTTCTAATTCTCTGTCTGATTTTCTTTTATAACTACTGGCTGTGTAAATGAAGAGCTATGCTCTCCTTGTCTCTTAAACAAAATAAACATTCCTGTAGTAACTTGTTTTTCACTATATCCTTCCTCCAAGGCCTTTTTGGAGGTTCAGGGACAATTCCTGTGTGCGCGGGAGGAGGGGAAAAGAGTCCAGCACGGCAGCACTGCCAGGGAGCAGCTGCGCTTGGTCGTCCAGAGCTGTTCTCATTCCACTCCCACACTCTCCTTCTGATCCCTTGTACTGGTGCAAGGTCTGAGTGCTCTGGCAGCTTGGTCACCGTCCCGCTGTGTGTCAGTCCTGTGAGCGCAGGCAGGGACAGGCAATGGTCACTTGTGTGACCGAGCTGGACTCAGAACAGCCTTTCCAGATAGAAAGGTGATCTCCTCAGGGCAGTGCATGATGCTTTAGGTCTTCTTCCAAAGATTCTCTCAAGAATATGCCCATGAAATTGGCCACGGATGCAAACCCCAGGGTACAGCTGAACAGTGTGTGTGTGCGGGGCTGGCACACAGCAGTGTCCTCTCACAGCCAGGCCTCCTGCCAGAGACCTGCAGGACCAGCAGAGCAGGGGCTGGGCTGTGCCCGTGTGCACCGGACACCCCACAGAAGCTGCCCCAGGACATCCTCACGAACTGCCCCTTATAACCACCATTTCCAGCACTGGCCTCTCTCCCCACCTCACAGATGTTGCTCTTCCCCCCATGGAGGGACACTGAATGAGCAGGTCAGAAACCCATGTTTGCTTTGTACAGATGAGATGTGAGCACGCACATCACGGATGTGAGGTGAGATGTACCCAAGTAAGCACAAGCAACATCAGCTATTCCTGGGAGTTCCATGAAGGCCTGTGGGACAGACAGTGCCTTGAGGTCACTTCATGTTGGCAGAAACATCCTATGGGAAACCACCTGAATGCAGCACTGGGTTGTGCTTCCTTGAACTGTGATCCCCGTGTCCATTCCTCATGGCGTGGGACATCTCAGATGAGTGCAGAGCAGGGTGACATGCCACAGGGCTGGGGTGCCTCCCATCCTTTGGGAGTGGCAACAGGAGGCCAGAGGGAAACAAAGACTACGGCCTCTATGTGCAACAGGGAAAGATTCTGTCTCTGAACATCCCACTCAGAGAGGTTCTGGGGTCCTTGGAAAAGGCAGACATCCAACCGAACTTCAAGAAGGGCTCTTTATTAAAACCCAGCCATTTTCCTCAAGAAGAGCTGCTCCTCCACCTGGTTTAGCGCCAGCAGCACAGGGCTCTCAGGATCCATCGTGATCTTGGCCGCTTCCATGAAGAGCGCACGATGACAATGGTCTGAGTTGCCAGGAAGCAGATGGAAGGCTCACTGTCATTCTCCAAGGGTTGAATGGCTGCCAGAGAAAGAAGCAGAGCCCAGGTGACCTCTCAAGTCTGGCCCCCAGGAATCCCCTCCTGACCACGCTCCCTACTCACCTCTGCAGATCACAGGCAGCTTCTCGTTGCATGTGCCCCTCAGGTGCCACACAGCCAGCCCTGGGCACAGAGCTCCATCAGCCCCTGCTCCCTCCCCTCACCAGGGCTGAGCCCAGGGGAGAGCAGGAGCTGAGATGGTGGGACCAAGCAAGGCAGCCACCAAGCCCACCTGTGTGGGCAGGGCTGGGAGGGGAGGCCAAGGCCCTGCACGGGGCAGCAGGGGCTCTGGCAGGCACAGGGCTGCTCCTTGTGCCAGGGCAGCGGTGGGGACCGGGGCCAAGCTGCCAAGAGAGGGACCCTGGGGACTGTGACTCACCGATGAACCTCAAGGCCGCCTCTCGCAAGCTGGCCTGAGCATCCATCAGGTATGGCAGGCTCTGAATCAAGAACTCTTGAGCTCTGCTTCTGTCCTGCTCCAGCTGGAGAGAGCACAAGGGTGTGAGCACGTCAGTGTCCCTCCCCACTTGGCTGGATCAGTCTCTCCTCCCAGGAATCCCCGTTCCCCTTCCCCTCCGGCCATTCCCGTGTTCCAGCCAGGAGCCCTGTGGGGCTGAGGCTGAGAGAGAGACACAGGCTGAGGAGTGCCAGGGCTGCTGAGAGCCCTCCATCCCAGTGGGTGCAGGGAGGGCAGCGGGACAGAGAGAAGAGCCCTTGGGGGCTCTGTTCTTGAGGACAGGGAACAAGGATGCAGCCTGGAGCTGCAGCAGGACAGGCGAGGCACATCTGCAGAGCCCACAGCACAGATATGTGCCTTTGTCCAGCCTGGGCCCTGGGCCTTGGGGGTCGTCCTCACCAAGCACTCTCCAATCCTCCATTTCTGCTGTGTCTGCACCAGGTGTTCGAGCTGTTTCCACTTGAGGAGCTCTGCTGCAGCAAGGAGGCCTTCCCTGGCGACCTACGGAACAGCAGAAGCTGGGAGATGGCAGCATGGTCTGGAGAAGGAGATCTGGCATCACCCTCCTCTGGGCTCCGTTCCTGGGATGATTCTGCCCTTAGGGAGCTGAGACATGCCCTGGCCCAATCATCCAGGGGTCTCTTCCCTGCGTCACTGCTCAGCTTTGAAATCTGTACCTTGGCCACGCTCTGCGTTTGGTCACTCATGTGGAAGAAGAGTGGGAGCAGGCCAAGTCGTACCCTGTTCTTCGTCTTTCTCTTGTTGTTACCCACCAACACCTTCATCAGGTCTCTGAAGAGGCTGATGGACATCTCTCTCAGCTGGCTCAGCTCCTGGAAGGGAGAAGCACAGTAGGACCTGAACACCAGCAGCTCTCTGCCCACAGTGAGCAGAAGCTCCTGCATGGCTGATGTGAGGGGAGATGCTCCAGGGCAGCATTCTGCACACTGCAGTTGTGGGCCAGATCTGCGGCCCTGCGTACAGGAAAGGCCACTCAAGAGACTTGTTCAGGCAGTGCCTGTGCCTCAAAGTGCTCTCCCAGCCACCCAGCGACCCCCACCAGCTTCAGCAGCCATGGTGGGGAGGAGCTGTGGGAGCAGCTGGCAGGGAGAAGCTGGGCTGGGCTGCAGAACACAGAAACCATCCCACAAGAGCCTCAGGGAGAAAGCAGAGAAGAAGCCCCTGCTCCGCGTGGCTGGGCTGAAGGGCAGCTCTCATTGTCCAGTTCTCATCCACAAGGCTCAGGCTTATATATCAGCCTTACATCATCGAAAAAGGGCGGGAGAAATTCTGCCAGCAGCACAGCCATGGGGGTGGCCTCCTTCCTCTCCAGCTGAGCCATCACGTTTCTGAAGACCACCAGAGCCTTGATCTTGATAGCCTTATTGCCGTACTGCAGGACCCACAATAGGTCTGGCAGCATGACCTTCATTTTTCTTGCCTGTATGAAAAAGAGAGTTGCCCTCTTGGGACCAGGTCGATGCCTGGAGAGCTCCCCAGGCAGCCACCAGGCCCCACCATGGCAGGGAGGGCCTTTGGAGCAGTCACCCCTGCTCCTGACTGCCAGCCAAGGCCAAGCCCGAACCCACTGCCCCGGCCCTTGGCTGCCAACATGGCTGCCCTTGGTGACGCCCTACTCACCATCTCGTGTCTCTCTGACAGCGTCATCATGCCCCTGAGCAACAGGGAGAGCAGCGTTGGTCTTCGTTGCCTCAGAAACCTACTGACTTGGTACATTGGAGCAAACGCCTCATCTTGCAGGTCACTGCTGGCCAGCATCTGAAAGCAAGCCAGCAGTGAGCAACTGGCAGAGCTGGTGGGGCTCCTTGCACCGTGCAGCTCCTGGGGCACCAGGAGCTTTATCCAGTAACTCACAGCCAAGCGAAGGATGGAGGCGTCGTCCCGGTGTGTATATAAGATCCTACGGTGCCGGTCCTGCAGTTGGATGTGCAGCTCCTTCAAGACGTTCTGCAAGGTCTGGGGCACAGAGAACATCACCTCCCACAGTGCCAGGGCAGTCCTGCAAGAGAGCGCTCTGTCAGCAGGGCAGCCTGGGCCACAGCAGCGTGTCCAGGCTCAGCGCTGCAGGACGCTTGGGATGCCCTGGGCAGCAGCAGAGGGCTGAGCTGCTGCTCCCGTGGGGCTGGCAGGAGTGCAGTGGGGGGCTCTGGGCTGTCTTGCTCAGCTGTGCCTGGTGCGGGCCTGGCTGAGCCCCAGCGCTGGCAAATGTGGTGGGATGGAGGGTCCTGCTCCTCGGGGGTGTCCTGCAGGATTCCTTGGCGCTGGCAGCCAGAGCGTCTCCAGGCCCCTCTCCCCACAGGGAACAAGCCCTCATGGCTTTTGGGGCCAGTACCTGTCTCCTGGTGGTGCGATTGTCAGCAGTGTCGAGACCACCTCCCCAGGGCATTTGTCAGCCATCTCGACAATGAGGGACTCCACACTCTGCCGGGCTGCTGTCGTGTTTATGCTCTCCAGGTTTCTGTGGATGCAGCTCGTGATCTTTGGTACCTGGAGGGGACAAAGGTGAGGATGGCGCTGCCACTGGAGTGCAGCCATTTTTTCAGCTGTCCTTCCCATCCCTCTCTGCCGCCTTCACGTGGCTTCACTGTTCCGAGACACCGGGATTTGAGAGGAAAAGACAGATGGAGGGAGGAACAAGGCCTGACAGGGCCAAAGGGCAATCCAGCCAAAGGCCACTTACATCCACCAGCCAGAAATCACAGTTTCTCTTCACCGTGTTCAGCATGTTTCTGGCCGCCTCCTTGTCAAAGGTGCTGGAGTCTCTCATTGCCTCGATTAACACCAGGACCACGTCTGTTTTCTCACAAGGCTGGAGGTCTTCTGCAAAGAACTATGGGAAGAAGGGAGGCAGCGAAGCCAAGTCACACCCGGTGCCCTGATGCTGCTGCTTAGCCGGGCAGTGCCAGCAGCCCTGCAGAGGCACCCGGCGGTGCTGCAACAGTGCCTGCAGCCAAACTGGGAGCAGGGGCGGCAGTGACTGCTGGGGAGGATGAGAAGAGAGGCCCCAGGTTGAGGGAGAAGGTTTGGGCTCATGGGCACAGGGTGCTGGCCCTGCCGTGAACCAGGGCTTGCTGGTGGCCAGGAGGACTGGGGCTGCTGCTGGGACACTGGAGCACACCCTCGCATTGTCCCTGCTTGGGGACAGCAGGAACCCTCTCAGCAGGGACCATGCCAGCCCCGCTGATTGTGGAGGCCTTTGCTCACACAAGGCCCCTGCTGATGCCACAGCCAAGGATGCCAGCCAGAGCCGGGAGCTCGTTACCTCGATAATGTGAGCAGCACTCGGCGAAGAACGCAAGGAGGTGGTCTTGGCTTCACAGTCCTCCTGGAGATGTGCGTTCTCCTCTGGCAGTGTCGTGCCTAAAAAGCGGGCAAACACAGAACAGTTGGTAAGACACAGCAGCTTCCCCAGTACCGGAAAGAGCTTTGAACTTGGAGTGGCCGAGGAGAGAGGTCATGTCAGTGCAGGAGGTGGTGGAGAGTGGTGCCATGGAAAGCCTGACCTGCCTCCAGTGTACGTGTGTGAATGCTCCTGGCTGTGGAAACTGCAAGGCCCTAGAGCTCTGTGTGCAGTCCCACAGCTCAGTCCCCATGGCTGGAGTAACGTGGGAGATGTGGGGGAGGGCTCGCATGGCTGGAGTGCTGCGGGGCAGGGATACAGGACCCCCGGGAGAGATGGGAAGATGCAGCACAACTGTGTCCTGCTCTCCTAAGGAGCAGCTCAGCTACACGTGAGCATCACGGTCTGGGAGAGAGCGTGGGGGTCAGGAGCAGAGGAGGGGCAGTGCTGGTGACACGGAGGTCCATCACAATGCCAAGGAAGATGAGAGTCCATGTGTTCCGGTTCCACCTCAGACGTGGGCAACCAGCCAGCGTCTGCTAAAGGAGGAGAGCAGGAAGGGCTGCAGAGAGGGTTTGCAGGCAGGACAGAGCAGAGGAAGGAGCTCTGCCCCATGTCCATCCCAGTGCCTGCTGCCCTGGCACGGTTGTCCCATGCGTGTCACGGCTGGAGGGTGCCTGGCAGACGGGCTGAGATGCTGGAGCCAGGCAGGACAGGGAAAGCCCCCAGTGCAGCGGGTGAGGAACTCGCTTCAGACGGGCAGGAAAGGTCCCCGTCCCACAGCACGGCTGCCTCCTGCCCACCCAGCTGCCTCTCGCTGCCAGTGCCCTGGAGCAGGAGCTGGGTCCCCTCTGCCTGCAGAAGCTGTGCTGGCGCCAGCTCCCAGCTCAGAGCAGCCCTGGACTTCAGGCAGCATAATCACCACCCATGGGAACCCCCTGCCAGCCTGTGGGGAAACGTGATGCTGGTGTGGAGCAGAGAGCCATAGCTGGGCCCCGCCCTGGCCAGACAGTCAGGGCCTCTCACTCACCGATCTGCAGTGGCTGGACCACATCCACCTGGTTGGGGTCCAGTGTAGATCTGAGCTCCTGGGGAGCCCCAACCTCCTCCTGCCAGGCCACCCTGGGGTGGCTGGGGGGTCTCTCCTGCCAGGCCAGCCTAGGTCGGATCGGGGGTCTCTCCGCCATTCTGCAGACAAAGGCTACGACTAAGGATGGGGAAGGCGGATGCTTCGGAAAAATGCCTTGGTGCTGCAGCTCTGCCAGAGGCAGCGACGAAAGGTGTGGGCTGCGCTCGTGTGCTCCTCGTTGGGGAAAGACGTGAGCTGCGCTCAGGAGCTCCTTGCTCCAAGTCTGCCAGGGGCAGCAGAGAGTCTGCCGGAGGCAGGTAGAGCTAGGTTGTGGTTGGACTCGACGATCTTAAGTGTGTCTTCCAACCAAAAAGATTCTCCGATTCTCTGAAAGACGTGGGCTACGCGCGGGGGCTCTCGCCAGCTCCGTGCTCACACCCTGTCTCCTCACCGTCCTGTCGGACAGTGTGGGCTGGGCCCGCAGCTGCGCTGAGCACGTGCAGGGCAGTGGGTGTCACCAAGTGAGGTCACAAAGGGCCCCACTGTGACCCTGCGCCTGGGGAGGGAGGCCAGGCTGTGCCCTTGGGAGGCACAGGCCAGCTCAGCCCTGGGCACCTGGGTTCTCTCAGGGTGGCCATGGCTAAATTTCAATGCCAATTTCTAAACCCATTGCTCTGAGCATAGTCTTTAACAGTCCGTTGCACCGCTCCATTTTCCTGGTGGCTGGTGCATGATGGGGATGTCACAGACCCACTCAATGCCACGGTCCTTGGTCCAGACGTCTATGAGGATGTTCTGGAAATGAGTCCTGTTGTCTGGCTCAGCTCTCTCTGGGCTACCGCGTCACCACAGGACTTGCTTTTCAAGGCCCAGGACAGTGTTGCGGGCAGTGCCGTGGGACACGGTGCATGTTTCCAGCCAATGGCTGCCCCATTGTAAGCACAGAGCTCGTGCCGTGGCGGGTTTGTGTCAGTGTGATATATTCAATTTGCCAGGCCTCCCCATGTTTACACTTTAGTCATCGCCCCCCATACCACACAGGCTTGTTTGATCGTAGCACATGTTTCACAACGGTGAATAACCTGTGCAAGAGCGTGCATGGTCAAGTCCACCCCTCGACTGTGAGTCCATTCATATGTTGCATCCCTTCCTCGATGACCTGAGGCATCGTGGGCCCAATGGGGCATCAATAATTCACCTTCATCTTGCCAGTGCAAATCTATTTCAGCCACTTTAATCTTGGCAGCTTGATCCCCCTGCTGGTTGTTCTTATCAGATTCTTCAGTGGACCGACACTTGGGCACATGGGCTTCTACGTGGCAAACTCTCACAGGCAGGTTCTCCAGCCGGGCAGCAATATCTCGCCATGATTCAGCAGCCCAGAATGGTTGGGCTCTGCGCTGCCAGCGGCTCCGCTTCCATTGCTGGAACCAGCGCCACGGGGCATTTCCACCATCCATGAGAGAGCAGAGGTGAAGCTGCTTAGATGCTGGGGCCTCTTCAGCCCCTGTCAGGATGGCGGGTACTGGGTCTCGTGGGGCCTCTGCCCCACAGCATGGGCTGTGGCCCAGCGTACAGCAGGGGCCACAATGGTCGGACGCTGTTGGCGGTGGCGGCGAGAAGCCAGATGGCCCATGGCTGCGTTCCAGCGGCACAGCCCGCGATACTGACTGTGTGAGCGGGTGGTGCCACGGACACGCGGGGTCTGGAACATGGGGGTGGCCGGGAGATGGGAGGGACAGGGAGGGTGGCAGAGAGGAAGGGGCCCCGGGCCTGGGCCGGGGCTGCTCGAGCTCGGGGCAGCCCAAGCACTCTGCCCTGGTTTGGGTGCCACACTGCCATGTGGCGCTGTGTCCTCTGATTGGCAGTCTGGGATTTCCCTCTGGCTCCTCCCATCAAATGATTGGTCAGACTGTTTGTCAATGATCCATGTGCTGCACTCCCACCAGGTGTGACTGGTGCAGCTAGCACAGCCCGGCCCTGAATGCTGCCCAGTTTGTTCAACTCTCGTCACCTTTTTGCAGGTCTCAAAGCTTGATTGGCTGGTTACCTCTCAGTCACATGGCTCGCCCCGCCTCCTCAAATGTGATTTGCTCTCCTCGGTCCACTGACTCTCTAGAGACTTCGGCTTGGTTGTTGCCAGGCAACGAGCTCCACCTAAAAATGGAGCTGTGCGGCCTGAGCAAAGGCCATGGGTGATAAACGACACGTTGGGACTCTGAACATGAGGATTTGGCCCCAAGAAGGAGGCTCTGGGCACTCAAAAGGACGGGCAGATGCTACAGATGGCGCTTTGGGCCCTGAACATGAGGGGACCCTCTTGGTTCCCACCCGAGCTGGGTTTGGTGCCCAAAGAGTGGGAAGAGGAGCAGTGGTTGGTGAGGACGTATTGGATCATGTGGGACCTGAGCCCGACGTCCATGGGGTGGAACAAGGGGTGGAGAAAGAACTGTTGGGGTGGCGACACTGCTCCTGCGTGGAGCTCCAGAGGCTGCAGGAGGATTTCTGCTCCACAAGGGACCAGCACAAGCCAGTGGCCCGTTCCTGTCTGTCACTGCTCTGGGGTTGTGACCTCGGCAGCACCTGCACAGCAGGAGTGTCCTCACTGCCAGCACCGGCTCTTTCCTCTGTCTGCACCTCTGTCCCCATCTCCCCGTGCTCTCCTCCCTCCCAGGCACCTTTTCCGCCTCCTCCAGGACCCACCAAGGCCTCTGTCTGTCTCTAAAAGGAAAGAAAAACTTTCCACTCTGACGCCATCAAATAAGCGCATGAAATGAAAACATTTTTAATGGGAAGGGTAACCCTAACGTTTCCCTGTCTGAATGGTTTTAATAATTGTACTGCAGTTTTTAAAAAATCGTGTAGCTTTAGTTTCTACTGGGAGGTTGTCTTCCGTGTGCCGTTGAGATTTCACACATATTATACCAATTTCTTTATTCTCCCTGTTCAGTTGCTTTCGACACGTATCATGTTATGTCCATAGGCAGCCATCCAGAATTTGTGTTTAGTTTTGATATTGTTAGGTATTGCAGTTGAGACGGACAAATGAGGTAGACCAAGTTCTTAGGTAAAAGCAGCAGTCTCCATTTATTGCCACAAACATCTTTTTATGTATTTTTCCAGCTCAAGTGTCTTTTTGCTATTGGTTACAAGTTGCGGCAGTAGCATCTCATTGGCTAATTTTGCTGTCATCAGTGTCACTCTTTTACTCCCTTCTCTCTCATGGCTACACCTCAATATCTCTGGATACTCCTTTAGTTCCATCTTTCTCACAGGTAGGCCTTAGTATCTTCAAGGCTAATTTCTGTTCCCATGTCCTCCCTTAGGGAATCAACAGACTCACCATAGTCCCCCACGAGATACCAAACTGAGGGTGTCAGTTCATCCCCGGGGCCACACACACGTGCCACACGCATTTCCTCCATCGCCTCCTCCTCTGGTGACACACAAGAGTTGACAGCACATGAGGTTTTGATAAGAATCTCTCCAAGCACTTCAGTTTCTCCCTGGATATTCCAAAGGCACCAGTGTCACATTTGGACAGGGACAGCCATAGCCCACTCCATGAGGCTCTGTATGGGGATAGAGGGGAAGATTTGGGGAGGAGGTTAGTGAAATATAAATACGCTCAAGTGACTTGCACTTGTCTGTAGAAAAAGCACATGCATCACACTAATTGTTCTACTGACCTTGTGTGCTTGATGAGTAGAACCTCTGTGTTAGATAACAGATAGGCCTGTGAGAAACTGCAGGCACCTCATCACTATGTCTGAGGTTCCTGCTTGGTTGTGAGGAAGAGCGGGAAGCTGCGCCTGCCTGAAGCCTTGAAATACAGGCGAGCTCAGCAGTTCCGGTGATCTTCCAGCAGGGTGAACTGACCAGCGCCTGCGTCCCCGCTTCTGTCACCTCTGCCTGGGAGCTCCGGTGTGGCTTCGGAGATCCCCCAGTAGAGAGGGAACTAAAATAAAACTTGCTCTTTGCAAATGCATTTGTGGCCTCTGGCTCTTCTTGCGATGTGCCTGCGTATGTGTACACAGGCTCTGCAAACAAAACATTGCTCTTGTCCATGGCACTGTGTCAACAGAGCCTGATAGAGCCCAACAGCACCTGACAAAGTCTGACAGGGCCAGACAGAGCCCGACAAAGCGTGAAAGAGCCCATATGACCCCAAGAGAGTCCAAGAGGGCATGAAAGAGCCCTACAGAGCTTGACAGAGTCCGACAGGGCCCAAGAGAGACCAACAGAGGGTCCAGAGAAGAGCAACAAGACTGGTGAAGGGACTTGAGCACAAGACCTATGGGGAGAGGCTGAGGGAGCTGGGCTTGTTTAGTCTGGAGAAGAGGAGGCTTAGAGGTGAGCTCATCACTCTCTAGAACTACCTGAAGGGAAGTTGTGGCCAGCTGGGACTGGGTGCCATGATCTAGCAAATGGGCTGGAGTTGGACCAAGGGTTGGACTTGATGATCTCTGCGGTCTTTTCCAACCCAGTCGATTCTGTGATTCTGCGAACAGAGCCTGACAGAGTTTCACAGAGCCTGACAGGGCCCAAAGAACATGATCATGACTTGCAGGGTACAGTCACGCTTGATTTTAAAATGCCAGTCTAGTCTATTTTTCTTCACTGCTTATTTGGCTATTTGTAGAGGACACAAAGCACTTGTACTGCAATCCTATATGCTATGCTATGTAGTCCTGTGTACTATTTGTTCCTCCATACTGTTTAATCAACACTTGCAGCCAGATGTCCGAGCAAAATCTTGCACATACCTCGAGAACTGACCAGGAACAGTGGCCACATGTTGCTAAAATCATCTCTAAAAGCTTCTAAACTCAGTTTCTAGAAATAGGACAGATCCTGGCACCGTGACTGATAGAGAGCTCTTCAGACTCCTGCCCAAGCGATTTTGGGGGATAGAAAATATCAGCTGCACTGAGTTTTTTCTTCACAAGCTTTTCCTTCATCATTTTTTAAAGAATCATTTCACATTATTCCCCGTATGTTCATTAGCATCAAGTCTGATCTTTTATTTCCCAAGAAAAATTTAACCATGTCAACAAAAGACTAGTGGAAACCACCAGTCTGCAGTCCAGGTTAAAATCTCTCTGAGTATCCACATGAGAGAAACAAAACATGAAATGAAGACAGAGACGTGGAGTGGAACTCCTCCAGCTTCTTCTAGAAAGTCTACTTCTCCATTACAGACATATAAAGCAGTTACCTGGAATATGGAGGCGTATGCTTTTACATTCCATCAAATCCTTCACAAAATCGTTTGTAAACGATTGTTTGCTGAATGCCTTGCTGACTTCCAGGTAACAGACCACCGCTGCTCTGCCCACGGCCAGCAACCCCGTCCTTTCCTCACAGAGAACAAAGAGGATGGACAGACACAACCTGCCCTGGGTAAAACCCATCACCTTCTCTTTCAGACACCCAGAAATGGGGTTCCAGTGGACATGTTCTGGGGCACAGCCCTTGGTTCCCCTGCTCACCCACCTGCCATTTTTGAGAAGTGCACACACTGTGTGAGAGCTGCCAGTGGTCAGGGAGTCCCCCCAGTCTCCATGAGCTTTCCAAGATGGTGGAGAGTGGCCTCACTGTGACGTCGTCCTGCTGTCTCAGCTCCTGGGGTGCTGCCCCTCCTGTCCCATAGACTGGAAAGGATTGTGTTAGTTCCAGTGATCCCTGACTTGATCCCCATCCACTGCTGCTTGTTCTGCCTCCAGTCACAGAGGCCTGAGAGACCTTGCTGGTGAAGATGGAGAGCAAGACACACAGGGAATGTCACTTCCTTCCCTTATTAAATTCGTCAGTGGCCACATGTTGTCTTTGTTTCTCCTTTAACTGTTCCTGCAGTAGTAACAGCTCATTATGGGGACCTTCAATTGCCTTACAGGTCTAGACTGAGTTCTGATCTGGACTGCTGCTGTGCTTGGAGGCTGCTGTCATTGAGCACCAGATGAACTCACTCCTGCCACCCTGCCTGGCAGTTTATTCCATCCGTGTCACAGCTCTGTCTGCAGCACTGACAGCTCTAGCCCACCCCGTCAGGTCCCTGGCTGAGGACATTGCCTCACATCTGGGCTGAACCACCCCAGCTGTGGCACCAGCCCGGCTCTGACCTGCCACAGGAAACCTGGTACCAAGTGTCCAAGACCGCATGTGTGCAAAGGCTTTGCCTCAGAGCACAGACATGACATGGCCACAGATTGTTGAATGTCTCTCTACACCTAGGAGTATAAAACCAGAATAAAATGCCTGAATGCATTCAACTGAAGATGCTCCTCCCTCAGCGTGGAGGAATTAGATCCTTTGCTGTAACATTCCTGGTGTCCTGTCTAACGATGGGGCAAGAAAATATGTTTCTCATGCCAAAATTATTTCTTAATATGAAAAAAACTACTGCAGGAAAGAATTGTCTCTGTAGTGGTGAGAGAAGAAACATCACTGATTATTTCAGACTTTTTCATGGGCCATTCCCCTGGAGATCCAGGAAGAACACAAGGGAGCCCAGAGGGGACAGAGAAAGGGACCTCATGGGCTGCTGCTGTGCTGCTGAGCTGGGCTGGGCTCCTGGGACAGAGGGAGCTCATGGCAAGCGGCAGCGCTGCAGAGAGACAGCTCTGCCCAGGAGCAGCTCCTCTGCAAAGCGCAGCAGGGCTGAGGTTTCTGCCTGGGCATCTCAGGGAGACGAGCCAGGCAGAGAGAGATTAAAGGTGGTCAGGACTGGGAGGATGACTGAGAGCTCACTGGAGGAGAAATCTTTGCAGCCCTTGCCATGGTAAGTCTCTGGCTGCAGGGCAATGCAGCTGTAGCTCCTGGCATTATCTCCTAAAACTGGCACAGGCACAGCTTGTGGGATCTGTACAGAGGGGGCTCTTGTTCAAGCAGTTTTGAACAGCTGTGAAGCCAGGTGAGCACCCAGGGGTGCCCAGGGCTGTCCTGCAGAGCAGGGTCCCTGCGCCCCAGGGCTGTGACAGGGCAGGGACTCTGCCGCCTGCCAGGGTCAGCGCTCAGCCTGCCCGGGGACATCCCCTTGCGCTGCAGGGAGAAGCTCTGCATGAAAGGAGCAACCCCAGCAATGCAGGGTCCTTCTGCTGTACAGAGGGTGCTGTCTGGGTGTCACGGCCCATTCGATGATGGACTCGTGATGGTTCTTTTAACCTTGATCTCAGAGTGCAAAATTAAGGCGACCAAAATGCCCAGGGGTAATAATTCAATCAAGCAGCATTACTTTATTAATTTCCCCTTAAATGGGCACGCGATAGAGAGAAAGAGGAAGAAAAAGAAAAGGGAAAAGAAACGGGGAGAAGAAAAATTAAAGATGAGAAATGAGGTTGTGTTTGTCACCAGTTGAGTTCCTGATGGCAATGGTCAGGCAAATCGTCAGACCGACTCTTACAGACGGTCACCATCAGGGGACACCACAGGGACCAGGGGACACCAGGGCCTCTGAAGGGACAGCCAGGGCCACCGGTGTCACCACAGGGGTGGCCGGGACCCTTGGGAAAATGAGCAGGGTCACCATGGGGTCAGCGCCACCACAGGGATGGTCGAGGCCACCGTGGGGTCAAGGCCATTGGGGGGTCCGGGTCACCACGGGGTCAAGGCCACTGTGACGAAGGTCGCGGACAGGAACCAATATAAGTGACACCAGATCTTGGAACCGCGTCGGAGCGGTTCTTGATGGCGATGTTCAGGCAAATACTGCTCCATCTTCGGACCGACTCTTACATTGGGTCAGAGCTATTCACATCTCAAGATCACTACAGGGCACTCCCAGGCGACTTTTAAACTAGTACAGCAAGTCGGTTGGTACCTGACAGGGAGGGATCCTGGTATTGAAATCCCTTTGTCTGGGTTGACGGGGTGGGCACTGGGACATAGAAACTAATTTCTTGGTTCAGGATGCGGCCCTGAAATTTCAGATCCATTTCTCTTAGAGTTGTATAAACCTGGGAGTATCAGAAATTAACACACTGTGCCTTACAGACAGCTTTACGGTGACTTTTCCAGGCTCATTATTGCTGGTTTGATGTTCCCATCAGAGCCAGCACATACAGAGCTGCCCCTGGGCTGTGCCCGGCTGCTGGGAGGGGTCTGCAGGGCAGAGCTGAGCACACAGCGGGTGGGATGGGGTCTGTGACACTGACAGGAGGAGACCTGGGGACACAGACACAGCTGCAGGCAGGGACAGCTCCAGGCAGCAGAGCAGGGGATGTTCAGGAGCTCTTTTGGTCCTTCTCTGCAGATGATGCTGGGTGTTGTCTGCTGGGCAATGATCTGACTGTCCTTTGAGCACATCCCACCTTCAGCAGCCCTGACTCTGCTCTGCCTGTCCTGCTGGGCTCACGAGCTGCCCCCAGAAAGGCCCAGCTCTGCCGTAGGATCCCAGGAGTGCTGAGCCTTTCCTTGGGGTCTGCACTCTCCTCTCAGAGCCCTTTGCTTCCCTCAGTGAGCGGTTGTGTCCTGCTCTCTCCATCACATCTCCACCTCTGGGCTGAGGCAGCGAAAGGGCAGATCTGCCCTTTCAAACAGGGCTCTCCTGCTCCACTGTGAGTTCAGTTTTGGGTTTTCTTTTAAAGAGAGATTTGTTCATGAAGTGGTTTTCAAGGCGGCACAAGTGAAAAGACAGGGCAAATGGGTAAAAGCTGCTCTCCTAACTCTGCACTGAGCCACACAGAGATGAGCTGTTTTGCCTGTCTTGAGACTCTTCTTCATATTTTCAGTCATATAAATGAGGATTTCAACCCCTGCAAAAATCCACTCATGAGATGTGATGATGGAAAATTCAAAACATAGACAAAATCATTATAATGACATGCTAAGCCTCTACTTTGCAGCCCACGCTCGGAAGTGTATCAAGTACTGATCTTGAACTTTTCCACTAATGGAACGTCAAATCTGACATTGCTTGTGAACGTCAAGGCTGTCACAAACCAGCTCCCATGTCCCCAGCACAGCAGAGCAAAGCTGGTTGCTTGGCCCCAGACGGGCAGAGGTCCTGCTCCTCACAGCACACTCAGCCAGCACACAGCGGAGGAAGGAAATGCATTTCAACTGGGCTTATTTATATGAAAAATGCAGTGGCTTTGCTCAGAGGAGTGTGTCCTGATTTTAAGTTGTCATTTTCTTTTTTGGAACAGAGCCCCCATGGCAAGAAACAGCAAATGTCCAACTGCAGCTCCATCACCCAGTTGCTCCCCCTGGCGTTCACAGACACACGGGAGCTGTGGCTCTTGCACTTCTGGCTCTTCCTGGGCATCTACCTGGCTGCCCTCCTGGGCAATGGCCTCACCATCACCACCATAGCCTGGGACCAGCACCTCCACAACCCCAGAGCCCGCCAGAGCCCGACAAGGCCCGACAGAGCCCGCCAGAGCCTGACAGAGCCCGCCAGAGCCTGACAGAGCCTGCCAGAGCCTGACAGAGCCTGACAGAGCCCGACAAGGTCCGACAGAGCCTGACAGAGCCCGCCAGAGCCCGACAAGGCCCGCCAGAGCCCGCCAGAGCACGACAGAGCCCGACAAGGCCCGCCAGAGCCCGACAAGGCCCAACAGAGCCTGACAGAGCTTCTTCCTGCTCAACCTCTCCCTCCTCGAGCTGGGCTCCATCTCCACCACTGTCCCCAAGTCCATGGCCAATTCATTCTGGGACACCAGGAGCATTTCTTACACAGGATGTGCTGCTCGAGTCTTTCTGTTTGTCTTTTTCATTTCAGCAGAGTATTTTCTTCCCACCATCATGTCCTATGACCGCTACGTTGCCATCTGCAAACCCCTGCACTACGGGACCCTCCTGGGCAGCAGAGCTTGTGTCCACATGGCAGCAGCTGCCTGGGCCACTGGGTTTCTCAGTGCTCTGCGCCATTTTCACTGCCACTGTGCAAGGGCACTGCTGTGGACCAGTTCTTCTGTGAAATTCCCCCGATCCTCAAGCTCTCCTGCTCAGACACCTACCTCGGGGAAATCTGGCTTCTTGTGGCCAGTGTCTTGGTATTACTTGGGTGTTTTTTCTTTATTGGGCTGTCCTATGTGCAGATCTTGAGGGCCGTGCTGAGGATCCCCTCTGAGCAGGGAGGGCACAAAGCCTTTTCCACATGCCTCCCTCACCTGGCCGTGGTCTCCCTGTTTGTCAGCATTGGCATGTTTACCTACCTGAAAACGCCCTTCATCTCCTCCCCATCCTTGGGCCTGGCTTTGTCATTTCTGTACTCAGTGTTGCCTCCAGCAGTGAACCCCCTCATCTACAGCAGGAGGAACCAGGAGCTCAAGGATGCCCTGTGGAAACTCATTTCTTATTGTTTTCTGAAGCAATAAACTCCCACCTGCTTCTACACAGGAGTTTTAATGCAGCTAATTACAGGACCAGCCTGTCATCTGGATTTTCTGTTGTTATTAGGTGTTTTTTTAATGTGATCCTGTTGTCATGCCCTTTCTAATTCTCTGTCTGATTTTCTTTTATAACTACTGGCTGTGTAAATGAAGAGCTGTGCTCTCCTTGTCTCTTAAACAAAATAAACATTCCTGTAGTAACTTGTTTTTCACTATATCCTTCCTCCAAGGCCTTTTTGGAGGTTCAGGGACAATTCCTGTGTGCGCGGGAGGAGGGGAAAAGAGTCCAGCACGGCAGCACTGCCAGGGAGCAGCTGCGCTTGGTCTTCCAGAGCTGTTCTCATTCCACTCCCACACTCTCCTTCTGATCCCTTGTGCTGGTGCAAGGCCTGAGTGCTCTGGCAGCTTGGTCACCGTCCTGCTGTGTGTCAGTCCTGTGAGCGCAGGCAGGGACAGGCAATGGGCACTTGTGTGACAGATCTGGACCCAGAACAGCCTTTCCAGATAGAAAGGTGATCTCCTCAGGGCAGTGCATGATGCTTTAGGTCTTCTTCCAAAGATTCTCTCAAGAATATGCCCATGAAATTGGCCACGGATGCAAACCCCAGGGTACAGATGAACAGTGTGTGTGTGCGGGGCTGGCACACAGCAGTGTCCTCTCACAGCCAGGCCTCCTGCCAGAGACCTGCAGGACCAGCAGAGCAGGGGCTGGGCTGTGCCCGTGTGCACCGGACACCCCACAGAAGCTGCCCCAGGACATCGTCACGAACTGCCCCTCATAACCACCATTTCCAGCACTGGCCTCTCTCCCCACCCCACAGATGTTGCTCTTCCCCCCATGGAGGGACACTGAATGAGCAGGTCAGAAATCCATGTTTGCTTTGTACAGATGAGATGTGAGCACGCACATCACGGATGTGAGGTGAGATGTACCCAAGTAAGCACAAACAACATCAACTATTCCTGGGAGTTCCATGAAGGCCTGTGGGACAGACAGTGCCTTGACGTCACTTCATGTTGGCAGAAACATCCTATGGGAAACCACCTGAATGCAGCACTGGGTTGTGCTTCCTTGAACTGTGATCCCCGTGTCCATTCCTCATGTCGTGGGACATCTCAGATGAGTGCAGAGCAGGGTGACATGCCACAAGGCTGGGGTGCCTCCCATCCTTTGGGAGTGGCAACAGGAGGCCAGAGGGAAACCAAGACTATGGCCTCTATGTGCAACAGGGAAAGATTCTGTCTCTGAACATCCCACTCAGAGAGGTTCTGGGGTCCTTGGAAAAGGCAGACATCCAACCGAACTTCAAGAAGGGCTCTTTATTAAAACCCAGCCATTTTCCTCAAGAAGAGCTGCTCCTCCACCTGGTTTAGCGCCAGCAGCACAGGGCTCTCAGGAACCATCTTGATCTTGGCCGCTTCCATGAAGAGCGCACGATGACAATGGTCTGAGTTGCCAGGAAGCAGATGGAAGGCTCACTGTCATTCTCCAAGGGTTGAATGGCTGCCAGAGAAAGAAGCAGAGCCCAGGTGACCTCTCATGTCTGGCCCCCAGGAATCCCCTCCCGACCACGCTCCCTACTCACCTCTGCAGATCACAGGCAGCTTCTCGTTGCATGTGCCCCTCAGGTGCCACACAGCCAGCCCTGGGCACAGAGCTCCATCAGCCCCTGCTCCCTCCCCTCACCAGGGCTGAGCCCAGGGGAGAGCAGGAGCTGAGATGGTGGGACCAAGCAAGGCAGCCACCAAGCCCACCTGTGTGGGCAGGGCTGGGAGGGGAGGCCAAGGCCCTGCACGGGGCAGCAGGGGCTCTGGCAGGCACAGGGCTGCTCCTTGTGCCAGGGCAGCGGTGGGGACCGGGGCCAGGCTGCCAAGAGAGGGACCCTGGGGACTGTGACTCACCGATGAACCTCAAGGCCGCCTCTCGCAAGCTGGACTGAGCATCCATCAGGTATGGCAGGCTCTGAATCAAGAACTCTTGAGCTCTGCTTCTGTCCTGCTCCAGCTGGAGAGAGCACAAGGGTGTGAGCACGTCAGTGTCCCTCCCCACTTGGCTGGATCAGTCTCTCCTCCCAGGAACCCCCGTTCCCCTTCCCCTCCGGCCATTCCCGTGTTCCAGCCAGGAGCCCTGTGGGGCTGAGGCTGAGAGAGAGACACAGGCTGAGGAGTGCCAGGGCTGCTGAGAGCCCTCCATCCCAGTGGGTGCAGGGAGGGCAGCGGGACAGAGAGAAGAGCCCTTGGGGGCTCTGTTCTTGAGGACAGGGAACAAGGATGCAGCCTGGAGCTGCAGCAGGACAGGCGAGGCACATCTGCAGAGCCCACAGCACAGATATGTGCCTTTGTCCAGCCTGGGCCCTGGGCCTTGGGGGTCGTCCTCACCAAGCACTCTCCAATCCTCCATTTCTGCTGTGTCTGCACCAGGTGTTTGAGCTGTTTCCACTTGAGGAGCTCTGCTGCAGCAAGGAGGCCTTCCCTGGCGACCTACGGAACAGCAGAAGCTGGGAGATGGCAGCATGGTCTGGAGAAGGAGATCTGGCATCACCCTCCTCTGGGCTCCGTTCCTGGGATGATTCTGCCCTTAGGGAGCTGAGACATGCCCTGGCCCAATCATCCAGGGGTCTCTTCCCTGCGTCACTGCTCAGCTTTGAAATCTGTACCTTGGCCACGCTCTGCGTTTGGTCACTCATGTGGAAGAAGAGTGGGAGCAGGCCAAGTCGCACCCTGTTCTTCGTCTTTCTCTTGTTGTTACCCACCAACACCTTCATCAGGTCTCTGAAGAGGCTGATGGACATCTCTCTCAGCTGGCTCAGCTCCTGGAAGGGAGAAGCACAGTAGGACCTGAACACCAGCAGCTCTCTGCCCACAGTGAGCAGAAGCTCCTGCATGGCTGATGTGAGGGGAGATGCTCCAGGGCAGCATTCTGCACACTGCAGTTGTGGGCCAGATCTGCGGCCCTGCGTACAGGAAAGGCCACTCAAGAGACTTGTTCAGGCAGTGCCTGTGCCTCAAAGTGCTCTCCCAGCCACCCAGCGACCCCCACCAGCTTCAGCAGCCATGGTGGGGAGGAGCTGTGGGAGCAGCTGGCAGGGAGAAGCTGGGCGGGGCTGCAGAACACAGAAACCATCCCACAAGAGCCTCAGGGAGAAAGCAGAGAAGAAGCCCCTGCTCCGCCTGGCTGGGCTGAAGGGCAGCTCTCATTGTCCAGTTCTCATCCACAAGGCTCAGGCTTATATATCAGCCTTACATCATCGAAAAAGGGCGGGAGAAATTCTGCCAGCAGCACAGCCATGGGGGTGGCCTCCTTCCTCTCCAGCTGAGCCATCACGTTTCTGAAGACCACCAGAGCCTTGATCTTGATAGCCTTATTGCCGTACTGCAGGACCCACAATAGGTCTGGCAGCATGACCTTCATTTTTCTTGCCTGTATGAAAAAGAGAGTTGCCCTCTTGGGACCAGGTCGATGCCTGGAGAGCTCCCCAGGCAGCCACCAGGCCCCACCATGGCAGGGAGGGCCTTTGGAGCAGTCACCCCTGCTCCTGACTGCCAGCCAAGGCCAAGCCCGAACCCACTGCCCCGGCCCTTGGCTGCCAACATGGCTGCCCTTGGTGACGCCCTACTCACCATCTCGTGTCTCTCTGACAGCGTCATCATGCCCCTGAGCAACAGGGAGAGCAGCGTTGGTCTTCGTTGCCTCAGAAACCTACTGACTTGGTACATTGGAGCAAACGCCTCATCTTGCAGGTCACTGCTGGCCAGCATCTGAAAGCAAGCCAGCAGTGAGCAACTGGCAGAGCTGGTGGGGCTCCTTGCACCGTGCAGCTCCTGGGGCACCAGGAGCTTTTTCCAGTAACTCACAGCCAAGCGAAGGATGGAGGCGTCGTCCCGGTGTGTATATAAGATCCTACGGTGCCGGTCCTGCAGTTGGATGTGCAGCTCCTTCAAGACGTTCTGCAAGGTCTGGGGCACGGAGAACATCACCTCCCACAGTGCCAGGGCAGTCCTGCAAGAGAGCGCTCTGTCAGCAGGGCAGCCTGGGCCACAGCAGCGTGTCCAGGCTCAGCGCTGCAGGACGCTTGGGATGCCCTGGGCAGCAGCAGAGGGCTGAGCTGCTGCTCCCGTGGGGCTGGCAGGAGTGCAGTGGGGGGCTCTGGGCTGTCTTGCTCAGCTGTGCCTGCTGCGGGCCTGGCTGAGCCCCAGCGCTGGCAAATGTGGTGGGATGGAGGGTCCTGCTCCTCGGGGGTGTCCTGCAGGATTCCTTGGCGCTGGCAGCCAGAGCGTCTCCAGGCCCCTCTCCCCACAGGGAACAAGCCCTCATGGCTTTTGGGGCCAGTACCTGTCTCCTGGTGGTGCGATTGTCAGCAGCGTCGAGACCACCTCCGCAGGGCATTTGTCAGCCATCTCGACAATGAGGGACTCCACACTCTGCCGGGCTGCTGTCGTGTTTATGCTCTCCAGGTTTCTGTGGATGCAGCTCGTGATCTTTGGTACCTGGAGGGGACAAAGGTGAGGATGGCGCTGCCACTGGAGTGCAGCCATTTTTTCAGCTGTCCTTCCCATCCCTCTCTGCCGCCTTCACGTGGCTTCACTGTTCCGAGACACCGGGATTTGAGAGGAAAAGACGGATGGAGGGAGGAACAAGGCCTGACAGGGCCAAAGGGCAATCCAGCCAAAGGCCACTTACATCCACCAGCCAGAAATCACAGTTTCTCTTCACCGTGTTCAGCATGTTTCTGGCCGCCTCCTTGTCAAAGGTGCTGGAGTCTCTCATTGCCTCGATTAACACCAGGACCACGTCTGTTTTCTCACAAGGCTGGAGGTCTTCTGCAAAGAACTATGGGAAGAAGGGAGGCAGCGAAGCCAAGTCACACCCGGTGCCCTGATGCTGCTGCTTAGCCGGGCAGTGCCAGCAGCCCTGCAGAGGCACCCGGCGGTGCTGCAACAGTGCCTGCAGCCAAACTGGGAGCAGGGGCGGCAGTGACTGCTGGGGAGGATGAGAAGAGAGGCCCCAGGTTGAGGGAGAAGGTTTGGGCTCATGGGCACAGGGTGCTGGCCCTGCCGTGAACCAGGGCTTGCTGGTGGCCAGGAGGACTGGGGCTGCTGCTGGGACACTGGAGCACACCCTCGCATTGTCCCTGCTTGGGGACAGCAGGAACCCTCTCAGCAGGGACCATGCCAGCCCCGCTGATTGTGGAGGCCTTTGCTCACACAAGGCCCCTGCTGATGCCACAGCCAAGGATGCCAGCCAGAGCCGGGAGCTCGTTACCTCGATAATGTGAGCAGCACTCGGCGAAGAACGCAAGGAGGTGGTCTTGGCTTCACAGTCCTCCTGGAGATGTGCGTTCTCCTCTGGCAGTGTCGTGCCTAAAAAGCGGGCAAACACAGAACAGTTGGTAAGACACAGCAGCTTCCCCAGTACCGGAAAGAGCTTTGAACTTGGAGTGGCCGAGGAGAGAGGTCATGTCAGTGCAGGAGGTGGTGGAGAGTGGTGCCATGGAAAGCCTGACCTGCCTCCAGTGTACGTGTGTGAATGCTCCTGGCTGTGGAAACTGCAAGGCCCTAGAGCTCTGTGTGCAGTCCCACAGCTCAGTCCCCATGGCTGGAGTAACGTGGGAGATGTGGGGGAGGGCTCGCATGGCTGGAGTGCTGCGGGGCAGGGATACAGGACCCCCGGGAGAGATGGGAAGATGCAGCACAACTGTGTCCTGCTCTCCTAAGGAGCAGCTCAGCTACACGTGAGCATCACGGTCTGGGAGAGAGCGTGGGGGTCAGGAGCAGAGGAGGGGCAGTGCTGGTGACACGGAGGTCCATCACAATGCCAAGGAAGATGAGAGTCCATGTGTTCCGGTTCCACCTCAGACGTGGGCAACCAGCCAGCGTCTGCTAAAGGAGGAGAGCAGGAAGGGCTGCAGAGAGGGTTTGCAGGCAGGACAGAGCAGAGGAAGGAGCTCTGCCCCATGTCCATCCCAGTGCCTGCTGCCCTGGCACGGTTGTCCCATGCGTGTCACGGCTGGAGGGTGCCTGGCAGACGGGCTGAGATGCTGGAGCCAGGCAGGACAGGGAAAGCCCCCAGTGCAGCGGGTGAGGAACTCGCTTCAGACGGGCAGGAAAGGTCCCCGTCCCACAGCACGGCTGCCTCCTGCCCACCCAGCTGCCTCTCGCTGCCAGTGCCCCGGAGCAGGAGCTGGGTCCCCTCTGCCTGCAGAAGCTGTGCTGGCGCCAGCTCCCAGCTCAGAGCAGCCCTGGACTTCAGGCAGCATAATCACCACCCATGGGAACCCCCTGCCAGCCTGTGGGGAAACGTGATGCTGGTGTGGAGCAGAGAGCCATAGCTGGGCCCCGCCCTGGCCAGACAGTCAGGGCCTCTCACTCACCGATCTGCAGTGGCTGGACCACATCCACCTGGTTGGGGTCCAGTGGAGATCTGAGCTCCTGGGGAGCCCCAACCTCCTCCTGCCAGGCCACCCTGGGGTGGCTGGGGGGTCTCTCCTGCCAGGCCAGCCTAGGTCGGATCGGGGGTCTCTCCGCCATTCTGCAGACAAAGGCTACGACTAAGGATGGGGAAGGCGGATGCTTCGGAAAAATGCCTTGGTGCTGCAGCTCTGCCAGAGGCAGCGACGAAAGGTGTGGGCTGCGCTCGTGTGCTCCTCGTTGGGGAAAGACGTGAGCTGCGCTCAGGAGCTCCTTGCTCCAAGTCTGCCAGGGGCAGCAGAGAGTCTGCCGGAGGCAGGTAGAGCTAGGTTGTGGTTGGACTCGACGATCTTAAGTGTGTCTTCCAACCAAAAAGATTCTCCGATTCTCTGAAAGACGTGGGCTACGCGCGGGGGCTCTCGCCAGCTCCGTGCTCACACCCTGTCTCCTCACCGTCCTGTCGGACAGTGTGGGCTGGGCCCGCAGCTGCGCTGAGCACGTGCAGGGCAGTGGGTGTCACCAAGTGAGGTCACAAAGGGCCCCACTGTGACCCTGCGCCTGGGGAGGGAGGCCAGGGTGTGCCCTTGGGAGGCACAGGCCAGCTCAGCCCTGGGCACCTGGGTTCTCTCAGGGTGGCCATGGCTAAATTTCAATGCCAATTTCTAAACCCATTGCTCTGAGCATAGTCTTTAACAGTCCGTTGCACCGCTCCATTTTCCTGGTGGCTGGTGCATGATGGGGATGTCACAGACCCACTCAATGCCACGGTCCTTGGTCCAGACGTCTATGAGGATGTTCTGGAAATGAGTCCTGTTGTCTGGCTCAGCTCTCTCTGGGCTACCGCGTCACCACAGGACTTGCTTTTCAAGGCCCAGGACAGTGTTGCGGGCAGTGCCGTGGGACACGGTGCATGTTTCCAGCCAATGGCTGCCCCATTGTAAGCACAGAGCTCGTGCCGTGGCGGGTTTGTGTCAGTGTGATATATTCAATTTGCCAGGCCTCCCCATGTTTACACTTTAGTCATCGCCCCCCATACCACACAGGCTTTGCCTGCTTGGCTTGTTTGATCGTAGCACATGTTTCACAACGGTGAATAACCTGTGCAAGAGCGTGCATGGTCAAGTCCACCCCTCGACTGTGAGTCCATTCATATGTTGCATCCCTTCCTCGATGACCTGAGGCATCGTGGGCCCAATGGGGCATCAATAATTCACCTTCATCTTGCCAGTGCAAATCTATTTCAGCCACTTTAATCTTGGCAGCTCGATCCCCCTGCTGGTTGTTCTTATCAGATTCTTCAGTGGACCGACACTTGGGCACATGGGCTTCTACGTGGTAAACTCTCACAGGCAGGTTCTCCAGCCGGGCAGCAATATCTCGCCATGATTCAGCAGCCCAGAATGGTTGGGCTCTGCGCTGCCAGCGGCTCCGCTTCCATTGCTGGAACCAGCGCCACGGGGCATTTCCACCATCCATGAGAGAGCAGAGGTGAAGCTGCTTAGATGCTGGGGCCTCTTCAGCCCCTGTCAGGATGGCGGGTACTGGGTCTCGTGGGGCCTCTGCCCCACAGCATGGGCTGTGGCCCAGCGTACAGCAGGGGCCACAATGGTCGGACGCTGTTGGCGGTGGCGGCGAGAAGCCAGATGGCCCATGGCTGCGTTCCAGCGGCACAGCCCGCGATACTGACTGTGTGAGCGGGTGGTGCCACGGACACGCGGGGTCTGGAACATGGGGGTGGCCGGGAGATGGGGGGGACAGGGAGGGTGGCAGAGAGGAAGGGGCCCCGGGCCTGGGCCGGGGCTGCTCGAGCTCGGGGCAGCCTGAGCACTCTGCCCTGGTTTGGGTGCCACACTGCCATGTGGCACTGTGTCCTCTGATTGGCAGTCTGGGATTTCCCTCTGGCTCCTCCCATCAAATGATTGGTCAGACTGTTTGTCAATGATCCATGTGCTGCACTCCCACCAGGTGTGACTGGTGCAGCTAGCACAGCCCGGCCCTGAATGCTGCCCAGTTTGTTCAACTCTCGTCACCTTTTTGCAGGTCTCAAAGCTTGATTGGCTGGTTACCTCTCAGTCACATGGCTCGCCCCGCCTCCTCAAATGTGGTTTGCTCTCCTCGGTCCACTGACTCTCTAGAGACTTCGGCTTGGTTGTTGCCAGGCAACGAGCTCCACCTAAAAATGGAGCTGTGCGGCCTGAGCAAAGGCCATGGGTGATAAACGACCCGTTGGGACTCTGAACATGAGGATTTGGCCCCATGAAGGAGGCTCTGGGCACTCAAAAGGACAGGCAGATGCTACAGATGGCGCTTTGGGCCCTGAACATGAGGGGACCCTCTTGGTTCCCACCCGAGCTGGGTTTGGTGCCCAAAGAGTGGGAAGAGGAGCAGTGGTTGGTGAGGACGTATTGGATCATGTGGGACCTGAGCCCGACGTCCATGGGGTGGAACAAGGGGTGGAGAAAGAACTGTTGGGGTGGCGACACTGCTCCTGCGTGGAGCTCCAGAGGCTGCAGGAGGATTTCTGCTCCACAAGGGACCAGCACAAGCCAGTGGCCCGTTCCTGTCTGTCACTGCTCTGGGGTTGTGACCTCGGCAGCACCTGCACAGCAGGAGTGTCCTCACTGCCAGCACCGGCTCTTTCCTCTGTCTGCACCTCTGTCCCCATCTCCCCGTGCTCTCCTCCCTCCCAGGCACCTTTTCCGCCTCCTCCAGGACCCACCAAGGCCTCTGTCTGTCTCTAAAAGGAAAGAAAAACTTTCCACTCTGACGCCATCAAATAAGCGCATGAAATGAAAACATTTTTAATGGGAAGGGTAACCCTAACGTTTCCCTGTCTGAATGGTTTTAATAATTGTACTGCAGTTTTTAAAAAATCGTGTAGCTTTAGTTTCTACTGGGAGGTTGTCTTCCGTGTGCCGTTGAGATTTCACACATATTATACCACTTTCTTTATTCTCCCTGTTCAGTTGCCTTCGACACGTATCATGTTATGTCCATAGGCAGCCATCCAGAATTTGTGTTTAGTTTTGATATTGTTAGGTATTGCAGTTGAGACGGACAAATGAGGTAGACCAAGTTCTTAGGTAAAAGCAGCAGTCTCCATTTATTGCCACAAACATCTTTTTATGTATTTTTCCAGCTCAAGTGTCTTTTTGCTATTGGTTACAAGTTGCGGCAGTAGCATCTCATTGGCTAATTTTGCTGTCATCAGTGTCACTCTTTTACTCCCTTCTCTCTCATGGCTACACCTCAATATCTCTGGATACTCCTTTAGTTCCATCTTTCTCACAGGTAGGCCTTAGTATCTTCAAGGCTAATTTCTGTTCCCATGTCCTCCCTTAGGGAATCAACAGACTCACCATAGTCCCCCACGAGATACCAAACTGAGGGTGTCAGTTCATCCCCGGGGCCACACACACGTGCCACACGCATTTCCTCCATCGCCTCCTCCTCTGGTGACACACAAGAGTTGACAGCACATGAGGTTTTGATAAGAATCTCTCCAAGCACTTCAGTTTCTCCCTGGATATTCCAAAGGCACCAGTGTCACATTTGGACAGGGACAGCCATAGCCCACTCCATGAGGCTCTGTATGGGGATAGAGGGGAAGATTTGGGGAGGAGGTTAGTGAAATGTAAATACGCTCAAGTGACTTGCACTTGTCTGTAGAAAAAGCACATGCATCACACTAATTGTTCTACTGACCTTGTGTGCTTGATGAGTAGAACCTCTGCGTTAGATAACATAGGCCTGTGAGAAACTGCAGGCACCTCATCACTATGTCTGAGGTTCCTGCTTGGTTGTGAGGAAGAGCGGGAAGCTGCGCCTGCCTGAAGCCTTGAAATACAGGCGAGCTCAGCAGTTCCGGTGATCTTCCAGCAGGGTGAACTGACCAGCGCCTGCGTCCCCGCTTCTGTCACCTCTGCCTGGGAGCTCCGGTGTGGCTTCGGAGATCCCCCAGTAGAGAGGGAACTAAAATAAAACTTGCTCTTTGCAAATGCATTTGTGGCCTCTGGCTCTTCTTGCGATGTGCCTGCGTATGTGTACACAGGCTCTGCAAACAAAACATTGCTCTTGTCCATTGCACTGTGTCAACAGAGCCTGATAGAGCCCAACAGCACCTGACAAAGTCTGACAGGGCCAGACAGAGCCCGACAAAGCGTGAAAGAGCCCATATGACCCCAAGAGAGTCCAAGAGGGCATGAAAGAGCCCTACAGAGCTTGACAGAGTCCGACAGGGCCCAAGAGAGACCAACAGAGGGTCCAGAGAAGAGCAACAAGACTGGTGAAGGGACTTGAGCACAAGACCTGTGGGGAGAGGCTGAGGGAGCTGGGCTTGTTTAGTCCGGAGAAGAGGAGGCTTAGAGGTGAGCTCATCACTCTCTAGAACTACCTGAAGGGAAGTTGTGGCCAGCTGGGACTGGGTGCCATGATCTAGCAAATGGGCTGGAGTTGGACCAAGGGTTGGACTTGATGATCTCTGCGGTCTTTTCCAACCCAGTCGATTCTGTGATTCTGCGAACAGAGCCTGACAGAGTTTCACAGAGCCTGACAGGGCCCAAAGAACATGATCATGACTTGCAGGGTACAGTCACGCTTGATTTTAAAATGCCAGTCTAGTCTATTTTTCTTCACTGCTTATTTGGCTATTTGTAGAGGACACAAAGCACTTGTACTGCAATCCTATATGCTATGCTATGTAGTCCTGTGTACTATTTGTTCCTCCATACTGTTTAATCAACACTTGCAGCCAGATGTCCTAGCAAAATCTTGCACATACCTCGAGAACTGACCAGGAACAGTGGCCACATGTTGCTAAAATCATCTCTAAAAGCTTCTAAACTCAGTTTCTAGAAATAGGACAGATCCTGGCACCGTGACTGATAGAGAGCTCTTCAGACTCCAGCCCAAGCGATTTTGGGGGATAGAAAATATCAGCTGCACTGAGTTTTTTCTTCACAAGCTTTTCCTTCATCATTTTTTAAAGAATCATTTCACATTATTCCCCGTATGTTCATTAGCACCATTCCTCCTCTCAAAGTCCTTCACCAATTGAAGATTTCTTTACAAACAAGTCTGATCTTTTATTTCCTAAGAAAAATTTAACCATGTCAACAAAAGACTAGTGGAAACCACCAGTCTGCAGTCCAGGTTAAAATCTCTCTGAGTATCCACATGAGAGAAACAAAACATGAAATGAAGACAGAGACGTGGAGTGGAACTCCTCCAGCTTCTTCTAGAAAGTCTACTTCTCCATTACAGACATATAAAGCAGTTACCTGGAATATGGAGGCGTATGCTTTTACATTCCATCAAATCCTTCACAAAATCGTTTGTAAACGATTGTTTGCTGAATGCCTGGCTGACTTCCAGGTAACAGACCACCACTGCTCTTCCCACGGCCAGCAAACCCGTCCTTTCCTCACAGAGAACAAAGAGGATGGACAGACACAACCTGCCCTGGGTAAAACCCATCACCTTCTCTTTCAGACACCCAGAAATGGGGTTCCAGTGGACATGTTCTGGGGCACAGCCCTTGGTTCCCCTGCTCACCCACTGGCCATTTTTGAGAAGTGCACACACTGTGTGAGAGCTGCCAGTGGTCAGGGAGTCCCCCCAGTCTCCATGAGCTTTCCAAGATGGTGGAGAGTGGCCTCACTGTGACGTCGTCCTGCTGTCTCAGCTCCTGGGGTGCTGCCCCTCCTGTCCCATAGACTGGAAAGGATTGTGTTAGTTCCAGTGATCCCTGACTTGATCCCCATCCACTGCTGCTTGTTCTGCCTCCAGTCACAGAGGCCTGAGAGACCTTGCTGGTGAAGATGGAGAGCAAGACACACAGGGAATGTCACTTCCTTCCCTTATTAAATTCGTCAGTGGCCACATGTTGTCTTTGTTTCTCCTTTAACTGTTCCTGCAGTAGTAACAGCTCATTATGGGGACCTTCAATTGCCTTACAGGTCTAGACTGAGTTCTGATCTGGACTGCTGCTGTGCTTGGAGGCTGCTGTCATTGAGCACCAGATGAACTCACTCCTGCCACCCTGCCTGGCAGTTTATTCCATCCGTGTCACAGCTCTGTCTGCAGCACTGACAGCTCTAGCCCACCCCGTCAGGTCCCTGGCTGAGGACATTGCCTCACATCTGGGCTGAACCACCCCAGCTGTGGCACCAGCCCGGCTCTGACCTGCCACAGGAAACCTGGTACCAAGTGTCCAAGACCGCATGTGTGCAAAGGCTTTGCCTCAGAGCACAGACATGACATGGCCACAGATTGTTGAATGTCTCTCTACACCTAGGAGTATAAAACCAGAATAAAATGCCTGAATTCATTCAACTGAAGATGCTCCTCCCTCAGCGTGGAGGAATTAGATCCTTTGCTGTAACATTCCTGGTGTCCTGTCTAACGATGGGGCAAGAAAATATGTTTCTCATGCCAAAATTATTTCTTAATATGAAAAAAACTACTGCAGGAAAGAATTGTCTCTGTAGTGGTGAGAGAAGAAACATCACTGATTATTTCAGACTTTTTCATGGGCCATTCCCCTGGAGATCCAGGAAGAACACAAGGGAGCCCAGAGGGGACAGAGAAAGGGACCTCATGGGCTGCTGCTGTGCTGCTGAGCTGGGCTGGGCTCCTGGGACAGAGGGAGCTCATGGCAAGCGGCAGCGCTGCAGAGAGACAGCTCTGCCCAGGAGCAGCTCCTCTGCAAAGCGCAGCAGGGCTGAGGTTTCTGCCTGGGCATCTCAGGGAGACGAGCCAGGCAGAGAGAGATTAAAGGTGGTCAGGACTGGGAGGATGACTGAGAGCTCACTGGAGGAGAAATCTTTGCAGCCCTTGCCATGGTAAGTCTCTGGCTGCAGGGCAATGCAGCTGTAGCTCCTGACATTATCTCCTAAAACTGGCACAGGCACAGCTTGTGGGATCTGTACAGAGGGGGCTCTTGTTCAAGCAGTTTTGAACAGCTGTGAAGCCGGGTGAGCACCCAGGGGTGCCCAGGGCTGTCCTGCAGAGCAGGGTCCCTGCACCCCAGGGCTGTGACAAGGCAGGGACTCTGCCGCCTGCCAGGGTCAGCGCTCAGCCTGCCCGGGGAGATCCCCTTGCGCTGCAGGGAGAAGCTCTGCATGAAAGGAGCAACCCCAGCAATGCAGGGTCCTTCTGCTGTACAGAGGGTGCTGTCTGGGTGTCACGGCCCATTCGATGATGGACTCGTGATGGTTCTTTTAACCTTGATCTCAGAGTGCAAAATTAAGGCGACCAAAATGCCCAGGGGTAATAATTCAATCAAGCAGCATTACTTTATTAATTTCCCCATAAAGGGGTACGCGATAGAGAGAAAGAGGAAGAAAAAGAAAAGGGAAAAGAAAGGGGGAGAAGTAAAAGTAAAGATGAGAAATGAGGTTGTGTTTGTCACCAGTTGAGTTCCTGATGGCGATGGTCAGGCAAATCGTCAGACCGACTCTTACAGACGGTCACCATCAGGGGACACCACAGGGACCAGGGGACACCAGGGCCTCTGAAGGGACAGCCAGGGCCACCGGTGTCACCACAGGGGTGGCCGTGACCCCTGGGAAAATGAGCAGGGTCACCATGGGGTCAGCGCCACCACAGGGATGGTCGGGGCCACCGTGGGGTCAAGGCCATTGCGGGGTCAGGGTCACCACGGGGTCAAGGCCACTGAGACGAAGGTCGCGGACAGGAACCAATAAAAGTGACACCAGATCTTGGAACCGCGTCGGAGCGGTTCTTGATGGCGATGTTCAGGCAAATACTGCTCCATCTTCGGACCGACTCTTACATTGGGTCAGAGCTATTCACATCTCAAGATCACTACAGGGCACTCCCAGGCGACTTTTAAACTAGTACAGCAAGTCGGTTGGTACCTGACAGGGAGGGATCCTGGTATTGAAATCCCTTTGTCTGGGTTGACGGGGTGGGCACTGGGACATAGAAACTAATTTCTTGGTTCAGGATGCGGCCCTGAAATTTCAGATCCATTTCTCTTAGAGTTGTATAAACCTGGGAGTATCAGAAATTAACACACTGTGCCTTACAGACAGCTTTACGGTGACTTTTCCAGGCTCATTATTGCTGGTTTGATGTTCCCATCAGAGCCAGCACATACAGAGCTGCCCCTGGGCTGTGCCCGGCTGCTGGGAGGGGTCTGCAGGGCAGAGCTGAGCACACAGCGGGTGGGATGGGGTCTGTGACACTGACAGGAGGAGACCTGGGGACACAGACACAGCTGCAGGCAGGGACAGCTCCAGGCAGCAGAGCAGGGGGTGTTCAGGAGCTCTTTTGGTCCTTCTCTGCAGATGATGCTGGGTGTTGTCTGCTGGGCAATGATCTGACTGTCCTTTGAGCACATCCCACCTTCAGCAGCCCTGACTCTGCTCTGCCTGTCCTGCTGGGCTCACGAGCTGCCCCCAGAAAGGCCCAGCTCTGCCGTAGGATCCCAGGAGTGCTGAGCCTTTCCTTGGGGTCTGCACTCTCCTCTCAGAGCCCTTTGCTTCCCTCAGTGAGCGGTTGTGTCCTGCTCTCTCCATCACATCTCCACCTCTGGGCTGAGGCAGCGAAAGGGCAGATCTGCCCTTTCAAACAGGGCTCTCCTGCTCCACTGTGAGTTCAGTTTTGGGTTTTCTTTTAAAGAGAGATTTGTTCATGAAGTGGTTTTCAAGGCAGCACAAGTGAAAAGACAGGGCAAATGGGTAAAAGCTGCTCTCCTAACTCTGCACTGAGCCACACAGAGATGAGCTGTTTTGCCTGTCTTGAGACTCTTCTTCATATATTCAGTCATATAAATGAGGATTTCAACCCCTGCAAAAATCCACTCATGAGATGTGATGATGGAAAATTCAAAACATAGACAAAATCATTGTAATGACATGCTAAGCCTCTACTTTGCAGCCCACGCTTGGAAGTGTATCAAGTACTGATCTTGAACTTTTCCACTAATGGAACGTCAAATCTGACATTGCTTGTGAACGTCAAGGCTGTCACAAACCAGCTCCCATGTCCCCAGCGCAGCAGAGCAAAGCTGGTTGCTTGGCCCCAGACGGGCAGAGGTCCTTCTCCTCACAGCACACTCAGCCAGCACACAGCGGAGGAAGGAAATGCATTTCAACTGGGCTTATTTATATGAAAAATGCAGTGGCTTTGCTCAGAGGAGTGTGTCCTGATTTTAAGTTGTCATTTTCTTTTTTGGAACAGAGCCCCCATGGCAAGAAACAGCAAATGTCCAACTGCAGCTCCATCACCCAGTTGCTCCCCCTGGCGTTCACAGACACACGGGAGCTGTGGCTCTTGCACTTCTGGCTCTTCCTGGGCATCTACCTGGCTGCCCTCCTGGGCAATGGCCTCACCATCACCACCATAGCCTGGGACCAGCACCTCCACACCCCCAGAGCCCGCCAGAGCCCGACAAGGCCCGACAGAGCCCGCCAGAGTTTGACAGAGCCCGCCAGAGTCCGTCAAGGCCCAACAGAACCCGCTAGAGCCCGCCAGAGCCCAACAAGGCCCCCCAGAGCCCGCCAGAGCCCGACAAGGCCCGACAGAGCCCGACAAGGCACGCCAGAGCCTGACAGAGCCTGCCAGAGCCCTCCAGAGCCCAACAAGGCACGCCAGAGCCTGACAGAGCCCGCCAGAGCCCGCCAGAGCCCGACAAGGCCCGCCAGAGCCCGCCAGAGCCTGACAAGGCCCGCCAGAGCCCGCCAGAGCCCGCCAGAGCCCGCCAAGGCCCGCCAGAGCCTGACAGAGCCCGACAAGGCCCGCCAGAGCCCGCCAGAGCCCGACAAGGCCCGACAGAGCCTGACAGAGCTTCTTCCTGCTCAACCTCTCCTTCCTCGAGCTGGGCTCCATCTCCACCACTGTCCCCAAGTCCATGGCCAATTCATTCTGGGACACCAGGAGCATTTCTTACACAGGATGTGCTGCTCGAGTCTTTCTGTTTGTCTTTTTCATTTCAGCAGAGTATTTTCTTCCCATCATCATGTCCTATGACCGCTACGTTGCCATCTGTAAACCCCTGCACTACGGGACCCTCCTGGGCAGCAGAGCTTGTGTCCACATGGCAGCAGCTGCCTGGGCCACTGGGTTTCTCAGTGCTCTGCGCCATTTTCACTGCCACTGTGCAAGGGCACTGCTGTGGACCAGTTCTTCTGTGAAATTCCCCCGATCCTCAAGCTCTCCTGCTCAGACACCTACCTCGGGGAAATCTGGCTTCTTGTGGCCAGTGTCTTGGTATTACTTGGGTGTTTTTTCTTTATTGGGCTGTCCTATGTGCAGATCTTGAGGGCCGTGCTGAGGATCCCCTCTGAGCAGGGAGGGCACAAAGCCTTTTCCACATGCCTCCCTCACCTGGCCGTGGTCTCCCTGTTTGTCAGCATTGGCATGTTTACCTACCTGAAAACGCCCTTCATCTCCTCCCCATCCTTGGGCCTGGTTTTGTCATTTCTGTACTCAGTGTTGCCTCCAGCAGTGAACCCCCTCATCTACAGCAGGAGGAACCAGGAGCTCAAGGATGCCCTGTGGAAACTCATTTCTTATTGTTTTCTGAAGCAATAAACTCCCACCTGCTTCTACACAGGAGTTTTAATGCAGCTAATTACAGGACCAGCCTGTCATCTGGATTTTCTGTTGTTATTAGGTGTTTTTTTAATGTGATCCTGTTGTCATGCCCTTTCTAATTCTCTGTCTGATTTTCTTTTATAACTACTGGCTGTGTAAATGAAGAGCTGTGCTCTCCTTGTCTCTTAAACAAAATAAACATTCCTGTAGTAACTTGTTTTTCACTATATCCTTCCTCCAAGGCCTTTTTGGAGGTTCAGGGACAATTCCTGTGTGCGCGGGAGGAGGGGAAAAGAGTCCAGCACGGCAGCACTGCCAGGGAGCAGCTGCGCTTGGTCTTCCAGAGCTGTTCTCATTCCACTCCCACACTCTCCTTCTGATCCCTTGTGCTGGTGCAAGGCCTGAGTGCTCTGGCAGCTTGGTCACCGTCCTGCTGTGTGTCAGTCCTGTGAGCGCAGGCAGGGACAGGCAATGGGCACTTGTGTGACAGATCTGGACCCAGAACAGCCTTTCCAGATAGAAAGGTGATCTCCTCAGGGCAGTGCATGATGCTTTAGGTCTTCTTCCAAAGATTCTCTCAAGAATATGCCCATGAAATTGGCCACGGATGCAAACCCCAGGGTACAGATGAACAGTGTGTGTGTGCGGGGCTGGCACACAGCAGTGTCCTCTCACAGCCAGGCCTCCTGCCAGAGACCTGCAGGACCAGCAGAGCAGGGGCTGGGCTGTGCCCGTGTGCACCGGACACCCCACAGAAGCTGCCCCAGGACATCGTCACGAACTGCCCCTCATAACCACCATTTCCAGCACTGGCCTCTCTCCCCACCTCACAGATGTTGCTCTTCCCCCCATGGAGGGACACTGAATGAGCAGGTCAGAAATCCATGTTTGCTTTGTACAGATGAGATGTGAGCACGCACATCACGGATGTGAGGTGAGATGTACCCAAGTAAGCACAAACAACATCAACTATTCCTGGGAGTTCCATGAAGGCCTGTGGGACAGACAGTGCCTTGACGTCACTTCATGTTGGCAGAAACATCCTATGGGAAACCACCTGAATGCAGCACTGGGTTGTGCTTCCTTGAACTGTGATCCCCGTGTCCATTCCTCATGTCGTGGGACATCTCAGATGAGTGCAGAGCAGGGTGACATGCCACAAGGCTGGGGTGCCTCCCATCCTTTGGGAGTGGCAACAGGAGGCCAGAGGGAAACCAAGACTATGGCCTCTATGTGCAACAGGGAAAGATTCTGTCTCTGAACATCCCACTCAGAGAGGTTCTGGGGTCCTTGGAAAAGGCAGACATCCAACCGAACTTCAAGAAGGGCTCTTTATTAAAACCCAGCCATTTTCCTCAAGAAGAGCTGCTCCTCCACCTGGTTTAGCGCCAGCAGCACAGGGCTCTCAGGAACCATCGTGATCTTGGCCGCTTCCATGAAGAGCGCACGATGACAATGGTCTGAGTTGCCAGGAAGCAGATGGAAGGCTCACTGTCATTCTCCAAGGGTTGAATGGCTGCCAGAGAAAGAAGCAGAGCCCAGGTGACCTCTCATGTCTGGCCCCCAGGAATCCCCTCCCGACCACGCTCCCTACTCACCTCTGCAGATCACAGGCAGCTTCTCGTTGCATGTGCCCCTCGGGTGCCACACAGCCAGCCCTGGGCACAGAGCTCCATCAGCCCCTGCTCCCTCCCCTCACCAGGGCTGAGCCCAGGGGAGAGCAGGAGCTGAGATGGTGGGACCAAGCAAGGCAGCCACCAAGCCCACCTGTGTGGGCAGGGCTGGGAGGGGAGGCCAAGGCCCTGCACGGGGCAGCAGGGGCTCTGGCAGGCACAGGGCTGCTCCTTGTGCCAGGGCAGCGGTGGGGACCGGGGCCAGGCTGCCAAGAGAGGGACCCTGGGGACTGTGACTCACCGATGAACCTCAAGGCCGCCTCTCGCAAGCTGGCCTGAGCATCCATCAGGTATGGCAGGCTCTGAATCAAGAACTCTTGAGCTCTGCTTCTGTCCTGCTCCAGCTGGAGAGAGCACAAGGGTGTGAGCACGTCAGTGTCCCTCCCCACTTGGCTGGATCAGTCTCTCCTCCCAGGAACCCCCGTTCCCCTTCCCCTCCGGCCATTCCCGTGTTCCAGCCAGGAGCCCTGTGGGGCTGAGGCTGAGAGAGAGACACAGGCTGAGGAGTGCCAGGGCTGCTGAGAGCCCTCCATCCCAGTGGGTGCAGGGAGGGCAGCGGGACAGAGAGAAGAGCCCTTGGGGGCTCTGTTCTTGAGGACAGGGAACAAGGATGCAGCCTGGAGCTGCAGCAGGACAGGCGAGGCACATCTGCAGAGCCCACAGCACAGATATGTGCCTTTGTCCAGCCTGGGCCCTGGGCCTTGGGGGTCGTCCTCACCAAGCACTCTCCAATCCTCCATTTCTGCTGTGTCTGCACCAGGTGTTCGAGCTGTTTCCACTTGAGGAGCTCTGCTGCACCAAGGAGGCCTTCCCTGGCGACCTACGGAACAGCAGAAGCTGGGAGATGGCAGCATGGTCTGGAGAAGGAGATCTGGCATCACCCTCCTCTGGGCTCCGTTCCTGGGATGATTCTGCCCTTAGGGAGCTGAGACATGCCCTGGCCCAATCATCCAGGGGTCTCTTCCCTGCGTCACTGCTCAGCTTTGAAATCTGTACCTTGGCCACGCTCTGCGTTTGGTCACTCATGTGGAAGAAGAGTGGGAGCAGGCCAAGTCGCACCCTGTTCTTCGTCTTTCTCTTGTTGTTACCCACCAACACCTTCATCAGGTCTCTGAAGAGGCTGATGGACATCTCTCTCAGCTGGCTCAGCTCCTGGAAGGGAGAAGCACAGTAGGACCTGAACACCAGCAGCTCTCTGCCCACAGTGAGCAGAAGCTCCTGCATGGCTAATGTGAGGGGAGATGCTCCAGGGCAGCATTCTGCACACTGCAGTTGTGGGCCAGATCTGCGGCCCTGCCTCCATGAAAGGCCACTCAAGAGACTTGTTCAGGCAGTGCCTGTGCCTCAAAGTGCTCTCCCAGCCACCCAGCGACCCCCACCAGCTTCAGCAGCCATGGTGCGGAGGAGCTGTGGGAGCAGCTGGCAGGGAGAAGCTGGGCGGGGCTGCAGAACACAGAAACCATCCCACAAGAGCCTCAGGGAGAAAGCAGAGAAGAAGCCCCTGCTCCGCCTGGCTGGGCTGAAGGGCAGCTCTCATTGTCCAGTTCTCATCCACAAGGCTCAGGCTTATATATCAGCCTTACATCATCGAAAAAGGGCGGGAGAAATTCTGCCAGCAGCACAGCCATGGGGGTGGCCTCCTTCCTCTCCAGCTGAGCCATCACGTTTCTGAAGACCACCAGAGCCTTGATCTTGATAGCCTTATTGCCGTACTGCAGGACCCACAATAGGTCTGGCAGCATGACCTTCATTTTTCTTGCCTGTATGAAAAAGAGAGTTGCCCTCTTGGGACCAGGTCGATGCCTGGAGAGCTCCCCAGGCAGCCACCAGGCCCCACCATGGCAGGGAGGGCCTTTGGAGCAGTCACCCCTGCTCCTGACTGCCAGCCAAGGCCAAGCCCGAACCCACTGCCCCGGCCCTTGGCTGCCAACATGGCTGCCCTTGGTGACGCCCTACTCACCATCTCGTGTCTCTCTGACAGCGTCATCATGCCCCTGAGCAACAGGGAGAGCAGCGTTGGTCTTCGTTGCCTCAGAAACCTACTGACTTGGTACATTGGAGCAAACGCCTCATCTTGCAGGTCACTGCTGGCCAGCATCTGAAAGCAAGCCAGCAGTGAGCAACTGGCAGAGCTGGTGGGGCTCCTTGCACCGTGCAGCTCCTGGGGCACCAGGAGCTTTTTCCAGTAACTCACAGCCAAGCGAAGGATGGAGGCGTCGTCCCGGTGTGTATATAAGATCCTACGGTGCCGGTCCTGCAGTTGGATGTGCAGCTCCTTCAAGACGTTCTGCAAGGTCTGGGGCACGGAGAACATCACCTCCCACAGTGCCAGGGCAGTCCTGCAAGAGAGCGCTCTGTCATCAGGGCAGCCTGGGCCACAGCAGCGTGTCCAGGCTCAGCGCTGCAGGACGCTTGGGATGCCCTGGGCAGCAGCAGAGGGCTGAGCTGCTGCTCCCGTGGGGCTGGCAGGAGTGCAGTGGGGGGCTCTGGGCTGTCTTGCTCAGCTGTGCCTGCTGCGGGCCTGGCTGAGCCCCAGCGCTGGCAAATGTGGTGGGATGGAGGGTCCTGCTCCTCGGGGGTGTCCTGCAGGATTCCTTGGCGCTGGCAGCCAGAGCGTCTCCAGGCCCCTCTCCCCACAGGGAACAAGCCCTCATGGCTTTTGGGGCCAGTACCTGTCTCCTGGTGGTGCGATTGTCAGCAGCGTCGAGACCACCTCCGCAGGGCATTTGTCAGCCATCTCGACAATGAGGGACTCCACACTCTGCCGGGCTGCTGTCGTGTTTATGCTCTCCAGGTTTCTGTGGATGCAGCTCGTGATCTTTGGTACCTGGAGGGGACAAAGGTGAGGATGGCGCTGCCACTGGAGTGCAGCCATTTTTTCAGCTGTCCTTCCCATCCCTCTCTGCCGCCTTCACGTGGCTTCACTGTTCCGAGACACCGGGATTTGAGAGGAAAAGACGGATGGAGGGAGGAACAAGGCCTGACAGGGCCAAAGGGCAATCCAGCCAAAGGCCACTTACATCCACCAGCCAGAAATCACAGTTTCTCTTCACCGTGTTCAGCATGTTTCTGGCCGCCTCCTTGTCAAAGGTGCTGGAGTCTCTCATTGCCTCGATTAACACCAGGACCACGTCTGTTTTCTCACAAGGCTGGAGGTCTTCTGCAAAGAACTATGGGAAGAAGGGAGGCAGCGAAGCCAAGTCACACCCGGTGCCCTGATGCTGCTGCTTAGCCGGGCAGTGCCAGCAGCCCTGCAGAGGCACCCGGCGGTGCTGCAACAGTGCCTGCAGCCAAACTGGGAGCAGGGGCGGCAGTGACTGCTGGGGAGGATGAGAAGAGAGGCCCCAGGTTGAGGGAGAAGGTTTGGGCTCATGGGCACAGGGTGCTGGCCCTGCCGTGAACCAGGGCTTGCTGGTGGCCAGGAGGACTGGGGCTGCTGCTGGGACACTGGAGCACACCCTCGCATTGTCCCTGCTTGGGGACAGCAGGAACCCTCTCAGCAGGGACCATGCCAGCCCCGCTGATTGTGGAGGCCTTTGCTCACACAAGGCCCCTGCTGATGCCACAGCCAAGGATGCCAGCCAGAGCCGGGAGCTCGTTACCTCGATAATGTGAGCAGCACTCGGCGAAGAACGCAAGGAGGTGGTCTTGGCTTCACAGTCCTCCTGGAGATGTGCGTTCTCCTCTGGCAGTGTCGTGCCTAAAAAGCGGGCAAACACAGAACAGTTGGTAAGACACAGCAGCTTCCCCAGTACCGGAAAGAGCTTTGAACTTGGAGTGGCCGAGGAGAGAGGTCATGTCAGTGCAGGAGGTGGTGGAGAGTGGTGCCATGGAAAGCCTGACCTGCCTCCAGTGTACGTGTGTGAATGCTCCTGGCTGTGGAAACTGCAAGGCCCTAGAGCTCTGTGTGCAGTCCCACAGCTCAGTCCCCATGGCTGGAGTAACGTGGGAGATGTGGGGGAGGGCTCGCATGGCTGGAGTGCTGCGGGGCAGGGATACAGGACCCCCGGGAGAGATGGGAAGATGCAGCACAACTGTGTCCTGCTCTCCTAAGGAGCAGCTCAGCTACACGTGAGCATCACGGTCTGGGAGAGAGCGTGGGGGTCAGGAGCAGAGGAGGGGCAGTGCTGGTGACACGGAGGTCCATCACAATGCCAAGGAAGATGAGAGTCCATGTGTTCCGGTTCCACCTCAGACGTGGGCAACCAGCCAGCGTCTGCTAAAGGAGGAGAGCAGGAAGGGCTGCAGAGAGGGTTTGCAGGCAGGACAGAGCAGAGGAAGGAGCTCTGCCCCATGTCCATCCCAGTGCCTGCTGCCCTGGCACGGTTGTCCCATGCGTGTCACGGCTGGAGGGTGCCTGGCAGACGGGCTGAGATGCTGGAGCCAGGCAGGACAGGGAAAGCCCCCAGTGCAGCGGGTGAGGAACTCGCTTCAGACGGGCAGGAAAGGTCCCCGTCCCACAGCACGGCTGCCTCCTGCCCACCCAGCTGCCTCTCGCTGCCAGTGCCCCGGAGCAGGAGCTGGGTCCCCTCTGCCTGCAGAAGCTGTGCTGGCGCCAGCTCCCAGCTCAGAGCAGCCCTGCACTTCAGGCAGCATAATCACCACCCATGGGAACCCCCTGCCAGCCTGTGGGGAAACGTGATGCTGGTGTGGAGCAGAGAGCCATAGCTGGGCCCCGCCCTGGCCAGACAGTCAGGGCCTCTCACTCACCGATCTGCAGTGGCTGGACCACATCCACCTGGTTGGGGTCCAGTGTAGATCTGAGCTCCTGGGGAGCCCCAACCTCCTCCTGCCAGGCCACCCTGGGGTGGCTGGGGGGTCTCTCCTGCCAGGCCAGCCTAGGTCGGATCGGGGGTCTCTCCGCCATTCTGCAGACAAAGGCTACGACTAAGGATGGGGAAGGCGGATGCTTCGGAAAAATGCCTTGGTGCTGCAGCTCTGCCAGAGGCAGCGACGAAAGGTGTGGGCTGCGCTCGTGTGCTCCTCGTTGGGGAAAGACGTGAGCTGCGCTCAGGAGCTCCTTGCTCCAAGTCTGCCAGGGGCAGCAGAGAGTCTGCCGGAGGCAGGTAGAGCTAGGTTGTGGTTGGACTCGACGATCTTAAGTGTGTCTTCCAACCAAAAAGATTCTCCGATTCTCTGAAAGACGTGGGCTACGCGCGGGGGCTCTCGCCAGCTCCGTGCTCACACCCTGTCTCCTCACCGTCCTGTCGGACAGTGTGGGCTGGGCCCGCAGCTGCGCTGAGCACGTGCAGGGCAGTGGGTGTCACCAAGTGAGGTCACAAAGGGCCCCACTGTGACCCTGCGCCTGGGGAGGGAGGCCAGGCTGTGCCCTTGGGAGGCACAGGCCAGCTCAGCCCTGGGCACCTGGGTTCTCTCAGGGTGGCCATGGCTAAATTTCAATGCCAATTTCTAAACCCATTGCTCTGAGCATAGTCTTTAACAGTCCGTTGCACCGCTCCATTTTCCCGGTGGCTGGTGCATGATGGGGATGTCACAGACCCACTCAATGCCACGGTCCTTGGTCCAGACGTCTATGAGGATGTTCTGGAAATGAGTCCTGTTGTCTGGCTCAGCTCTCTCTGGGCTACCGCGTCACCACAGGACTTGCTTTTCAAGGCCCAGGACAGTGTTGCGGGCAGTGCCGTGGGACACGGTGCATGTTTCCAGCCAATGGCTGCCCCATTGTAAGCACAGAGCTCGTGCCGTGGCGGGTTTGTGTCAGTGTGATATATTCAATTTGCCAGGCCTCCCCATGTTTACACTTTAGTCATCGCCCCCCATACCACACAGGCTTTGCCTGCTTGGCTTGTTTGATCGTAGCACATGTTTCACAACGGTGAATAACCTGTGCAAGAGCGTGCATGGTCAAGTCCACCCCTCGACTGTGAGTCCATTCATATGTTGCATCCCTTCCTCGATGACCTGAGGCATCGTGGGCCCAATGGGGCATCAATAATTCACCTTCATCTTGCCAGTGCAAATCTATTTCAGCCACTTTAATCTTGGCAGCTCGATCCCCCTGCTGGTTGTTCTTATCAGATTCTTCAGTGGACCGACACTTGGGCACATGGGCTTCTACGTGGTAAACTCTCACAGGCAGGTTCTCCAGCCGGGCAGCAATATCTCGCCATGATTCAGCAGCCCAGAATGGTTGGGCTCTGCGCTGCCAGCGGCTCCGCTTCCATTGCTGGAACCAGCGCCACGGGGCATTTCCACCATCCATGAGAGAGCAGAGGTGAAGCTGCTTAGATGCTGGGGCCTCTTCAGCCCCTGTCAGGATGGCGGGTACTGGGTCTCGTGGGGCCTCTGCCCCACAGCATGGGCTGTGGCCCAGCGTACAGCAGGGGCCACAATGGTCGGACGCTGTTGGCGGTGGCGGCGAGAAGCCAGATGGCCCATGGCTGCGTTCCAGCGGCACAGCCCGCGATACTGACTGTGTGAGCGGGTGGTGCCACGGACACGCGGGGTCTGGAACATGGGGGTGGCCGGGAGATGGGGGGGACAGGGAGGGTGGCAGAGAGGAAGGGGCCCCGGGCCTGGGCCGGGGCTGCTCGAGCTCGGGGCAGCCTGAGCACTCTGCCCTGGTTTGGGTGCCACACTGCCATGTGGCACTGTGTCCTCTGATTGGCAGTCTGGGATTTCCCTCTGGCTCCTCCCATCAAATGATTGGTCAGACTGTTTGTCAATGATCCATGTGCTGCACTCCCACCAGGTGTGACTGGTGCAGCTAGCACAGCCCGGCCCTGAATGCTGCCCAGTTTGTTCAACTCTCGTCACCTTTTTGCAGGTCTCAAAGCTTGATTGGCTGGTTACCTCTCAGTCACATGGCTCGCCCCGCCTCCTCAAATGTGGTTTGCTCTCCTCGGTCCACTGACTCTCTAGAGACTTCGGCTTGGTTGTTGCCAGGCAACGAGCTCCACCTAAAAATGGAGCTGTGCGGCCTGAGCAAAGGCCATGGGTGATAAACGACCCGTTGGGACTCTGAACATGAGGATTTGGCCCCATGAAGGAGGCTCTGGGCACTCAAAAGGACGGGCAGATGCTACAGATGGCGCTTTGGGCCCTGAACATGAGGGGACCCTCTTGGTTCCCACCCGAGCTGGGTTTGGTGCCCAAAGAGTGGGAAGAGGAGCAGTGGTTGGTGAGGACGTATTGGATCATGTGGGACCTGAGCCTGACGTCCATGGGGTGGAACAAGGGGTGGAGAAAGAACTGTTGGGGTGGCGACACTGCTCCTGCGTGGAGCTCCAGAGGCTGCAGGAGGATTTCTGCTCCACAAGGGACCAGCACAAGCCAGTGGCCCGTTCCTGTCTGTCACTGCTCTGGGGTTGTGACCTCGGCAGCACCTGCACAGCAGGAGTGTCCTCACTGCCAGCACCGGCTCTTTCCTCTGTCTGCACCTCTGTCCCCATCTCCCTGTGCTCTCCTCCCTCCCAGGCACCTTTTCCGCCTCCTCCAGGACCCACCAAGGCCTCTGTCTGTCTCTAAAAGGAAAGAAAAACTTTCCACTCTGACGCCATCAAATAAGCGCATGAAATGAAAACATTTTTAATGGGAAGGGTAACCCTAACGTTTCCCTGTCTGAATGGTTTTAATAATTGTACTGCAGTTTTTAAAAAATCGTGTAGCTTTAGTTTCTACTGGGAGGTTGTCTTCCGTGTGCCGTTGAGATTTCACACATATTATACCACTTTCTTTATTCTCCCTGTTCAGTTGCCTTCGACACGTATCATGTTATGTCCATAGGCAGCCATCCAGAATTTGTGTTTAGTTTTGATATTGTTAGGTATTGCAGTTGAGACGGACAAATGAGGTAGACCAAGTTCTTAGGTAAAAGCAGCAGTCTCCATTTATTGCCACAAACATCTTTTTATGTATTTTTCCAGCTCAAGTGTCTTTTTGCTATTGGTTACAAGTTGCGGCAGTAGCATCTCATTGGCTAATTTTGCTGTCATCAGTGTCACTCTTTTACTCCCTTCTCTCTCATGGCTACACCTCAATATCTCTGGATACTCCTTTAGTTCCATCTTTCTCACAGGTAGGCCTTAGTATCTTCAAGGCTAATTTCTGTTCCCATGTCCTCCCTTAGGGAATCAACAGACTCACCATAGTCCCCCACGAGATACCAAACTGAGGGTGTCAGTTCATCCCCGGGGCCACACACACGTGCCACACGCATTTCCTCCATCGCCTCCTCCTCTGGTGACACACAAGAGTTGACAGCACATGAGGTTTTGATAAGAATCTCTCCAAGCACTTCAGTTTCTCCCTGGATATTCCAAAGGCACCAGTGTCACATTTGGACAGGGACAGCCATAGCCCACTCCATGAGGCTCTGTATGGGGATAGAGGGGAAGATTTGGGGAGGAGGTTAGTGAAATGTAAATACGCTCAAGTGACTTGCACTTGTCTGTAGAAAAAGCACATGCATCACACTAATTGTTCTACTGACCTTGTGTGCTTGATGAGTAGAACCTCTGCGTTAGATAACATAGGCCTGTGAGAAACTGCAGGCACCTCATCACTATGTCTGAGGTTCCTGCTTGGTTGTGAGGAAGAGCGGGAAGCTGCGCCTGCCTGAAGCCTTGAAATACAGGCGAGCTCAGCAGTTCCGGTGATCTTCCAGCAGGGTGAACTGACCAGCGCCTGCGTCCCCGCTTCTGTCACCTCTGCCTGGGAGCTCCGGTGTGGCTTCGGAGATCCCCCAGTAGAGAGGGAACTAAAATAAAACTTGCTCTTTGCAAATGCATTTGTGGCCTCTGGCTCTTCTTGCGATGTGCCTGCGTATGTGTACACAGGCTCTGCAAACAAAACATTGCTCTTGTCCATTGCACTGTGTCAACAGAGCCTGATAGAGCCCAACAGCACCTGACAAAGTCTGACAGGGCCAGACAGAGCCCGACAAAGCGTGAAAGAGCCCATATGACCCCAAGAGAGTCCAAGAGGGCATGAAAGAGCCCTACAGAGCTTGACAGAGTCCGACAGGGCCCAAGAGAGACCAACAGAGGGTCCAGAGAAGAGCAACAAGACTGGTGAAGGGACTTGAGCACAAGACCTGTGGGGAGAGGCTGAGGGAGCTGGGCTTGTTTAGTCCGGAGAAGAGGAGGCTTAGAGGTGAGCTCATCACTCTCTAGAACTACCTGAAGGGAAGTTGTGGCCAGCTGGGACTGGGTGCCATGATCTAGCAAATGGGCTGGAGTTGGACCAAGGGTTGGACTTGATGATCTCTGCGGTCTTTTCCAACCCAGTCGATTCTGTGATTCTGCGAACAGAGCCTGACAGAGTTTCACAGAGCCTGACAGGGCCCAAAGAACATGATCATGACTTGCAGGGTACAGTCACGCTTGATTTTAAAATGCCAGTCTAGTCTATTTTTCTTCACTGCTTATTTGGCTATTTGTAGAGGACACAAAGCACTTGTACTGCAATCCTATATGCTATGCTATGTAGTCCTGTGTACTATTTGTTCCTCCATACTGTTTAATCAACACTTGCAGCCAGATGTCCTAGCAAAATCTTGCACATACCTCGAGAACTGACCAGGAACAGTGGCCACATGTTGCTAAAATCATCTCTAAAAGCTTCTAAACTCAGTTTCTAGAAATAGGACAGATCCTGGCACCGTGACTGATAGAGAGCTCTTCAGACTCCAGCCCAAGCGATTTTGGGGGATAGAAAATATCAGCTGCACTGAGTTTTTTCTTCACAAGCTTTTCCTTCATCATTTTTTAAAGAATCATTTCACATTATTCCCCGTATGTTCATTAGCATCAAGTCTGATCTTTTATTTCCCAAGAAAAATTTAACCATGTCAACAAAAGACTAGTGGAAACCACCAGTCTGCAGTCCAGGTTAAAATCTCTCTGAGTATCCACATGAGAGAAACAAAACATGAAATGAAGACAGAGACGTGGAGTGGAACTCCTCCAGCTTCTTCTAGAAAGTCTACTTCTCCATTACAGACATATAAAGCAGTTACCTGGAATATGGAGGTGTATGCTTTTACATTCCATCAAATCCTTCACAAAATCGTTTGTAAACGATTGTTTGCTGAATGCCTGGCTGACTTCTTGGTAACAGACCACCGCTGCTCTGCCCACGGCCAGCAACCCCGTCCTTTCCTCACAGAGAACAAAGAGGATGGACAGACACAACCTGCCCTGGGTAAAACCCATCACCTTCTCTTTCAGACACCCAGAAATGGGGTTCCAGTGGACACGTTCTGGGGCACAACCCTTGGTTCCCCTGCTCACCCACCTGCCATTTTTGAGAAGTGCACACACTGTGTGAGAGCTGCCAGTGGTCAGGGAGTCCCCCCAGTCTCCATGAGCTTTCCAAGATGGTGGAGAGTGGCCTCACTGTGACGTCGTCCTGCTGTCTCAGCTCCTGGGGTGCTGCCCCTCCTGTCCCATAGACTGGAAAGGATTGTGTTAGTTCCAGTGATCCCTGACTTGATCCCCATCCACTGCTGCTTGTTCTGCATCCAGTCACAGAGGCCTGAGAGACCTTGCTGGTGAAGATGGAGAGCAAGACACACAGGGAATGTCACTTCCTTCCCTTATTAAATTCGTCAGTGGCCACATGTTGTCTTTGTTTCTCCTTTAACTGTTCCTGCAGTAGTAACAGCTCATTATGGGGACCTTCAATTGCCTTACAGGTCTAGACTGAGTTCTGATCTGGACTGCTGCTGTGCTTGGAGGCTGCTGTCATTGAGCACCAGATGAACTCACTCCTGCCACCCTGCCTGGCAGTTTATTCCATCCGTGTCACAGCTCTGTCTGCAGCACTGACAGCTCCAGCCCACCCCGTCAGGTCCCTGGCTGAGGACATTGCCTCACATCTGGGCTGAACCACCCCAGCTGTGGCACCAGCCCGGCTCTGACCTGCCACAGGAAACCTGGTACCAAGTGTCCAAGACCGCATGTGTGCAAAGGCTTTGCCTCAGAGCACAGACATGACATGGCCACAGATTGTTGAATGTCTCTCTACACCTAGGAGTATAAAACCAGAATAAAATGCCTGAATTCATTCAACTGAAGATGCTCCTCCCCCAGCTTGGAGGAATTAGATCCTTTGCTGTAACATTCCTGGTGTCCTATCTAACGATGGGGCAAGAAAATATGTTTCTCATGCCAAAATTATTTCTTAATATGAAAAAAAACTACTGCAGGAAAGAATTGTCTCTGTAGTGGTGAGAGAAGAAACATCACTGATTATTTCAGACTTTTTCATGGGCCATTCCCCTGGAGATCCAGGAAGAACACAAGGGAGCCCAGAGGGGACAGAGAAAGGGACCTCATGGGCTGCTGCTGTGCTGCTGAGCTGGGCTGGGCTCCTGGGACAGAGGGAGCTCATGGCAAGCGGCAGCGCTGCAGAGAGACAGCTCTGCCCAGGAGCAGCTCCTCTGCAAAGCGCAGCAGGGCTGAGGTTTCTGCCTGGGCATCTCAGGGAGACGAGCCAGGCAGAGAGAGATTAAAGGTGGTCAGGACTGGGAGGATGACTGAGAGCTCACTGGAGGAGAAATCTTTGCAGCCCTTGCCATGGTTAGTCTCTGGCTGCAGGGCAATGCAGCTGTAGCTCCTGGCATTATCTCCTAAAATTGGCACAGGCACAGCTTGTGGGATCTGTACAGAGGGGGCTCTTGTTCAAGCAGTTTTGAACAGCTGTGAAACCGGGTGAGCACCCAGGGGTGCCCAGGGCTGTCCTGCAGAGCAGGGTCCCTGCACCCCAGGGCTGTGACAGGGCAGGGACTCTGCCGCCTGCCAGGGTCAGCGCTCAGCCTGCCCGGGGAGATCCCCTTGCGCTGCAGGGAGAAGCTCTGCATGAAAGGAGCAACCCCAGCAATGCAGGGGTCCTTCTGCTGTACAGAGGGTGCTGTCTGGGTGTCACGGCCCATTCGATGATGGACTCGTGATGGTTCTTTTAACCTTGATCTAAGAGTGTAAAATTAAGGCGACCAAAATGCCCAGGGGTTATAATTCAATCAAGCAGCGTTACTTCATTAATTTCCCCTTAAAGGGGCACGCGATAGAGAAAAAGATGAAGAAAAGGAAAAGGGAAAAGAAACGGGGAGAAGTAAAAGTAAAGATGAGAAATGAGGTTGTGTTTGTCACCAGTTGAGTTCCTGATGGCGATGGTCAGGCAAATCGTCAGACCGACTCTTACAGATGGTCACCATCAGGGGACACCACAGGGACCAGGGGACACCACAGCCTCTGAAGGGACAGCCAGGGCCACCGGTGTCACCACAGGGGTGGCCGTGACCCCTGGGAAAATAAGCAGGGTCACCATGGGGTCAGGGCCACCACAGGGATGGTCGGGTCCACCGTGGGGTCAAGGCCATTGCGGGGTCCGGGTTACCACGGGGTCAAGGCCACTGTGACGAAGGTCGCGGACAGGAACCAAGAAAGGTGACACCAGTTCTTGGAACCGCGTTGGAGCGGTTCTTGATGGCGATGTTCAGGCAAATACTGCTCCATCTTCGGACCGACTCTCACATTGGGTCAGAGCTATTCACATCTCAAGATCACTACAGGGCACTCCCAGGCGACTTTTAAACTAGTACAGCAAGTCAGTTGGTACCTGACAGGGAGGGATCCTGGTATTGAAATCCCTTTGTCTGGGTTGACGGGGTGGGCACTGGGACATAGAAACTAATTTCTTGGTTCAGGATGCGGCCCTGAAATTTCAGATCCATTTCTCTTAGAGTTGTATAAACCTGGGAGTATCAGAAATTAACACACTGTGCCTTACAGACAGCTTTACGGTGACTTTTCCAGGCTCATTATCGCTGGTTTGATGTTCCCATCAGAGCCAGCACATACAGAGCTGCCCCTGGGCTGTGCCTGGCTGCTGGGAGGGGTCTGCAGGGCAGAGCTGAGCACACAGCGGGTGGGATGGGGTCTGTGACACTGACAGGAGGAGACCTGGGGACACAGACACAGCTGCAGGCAGGGACAGCTCCAGGCAGCAGAGCAGGGGGTGTTCAGGAGCTCTTTTGGTCCTTCTCTGCAGATGATGCTGGGTGTTGTCTGCTGGGCAATGATCTGACTGTCCTTTGAGCACATCCCACCTTCAGCAGCCCTGACTCTGCTCTGCCTGTCCTGCTGGGCTCACGAGCTGCCCCCAGAAAGGCCCAGCTCTGCCGTAGGATCCCAGGAGTGCTGAGCCTTTCCTTGGGGTCTGCACTCTCCTCTCAGAGCCCTTTGCTTCTCTCAGTGAGCGGTTGTGTCCTGCTCTCTCCATCACATCTCCACCTCTGGGCTGAGGCAGAGAAAGGGCAGATCTGCCCTTTCAAACAGGGCTCTCCTGCTCCACTGTGAGTTCAGTTTTGGGTTTTCTTTTAAAGAGAGATTTGTTCATGAAGTGGTTTTCAAGGCAGCACAAGTGAAAGGACAGGGCAAATGGGTAAAAGCTGCTCTCCTAACTCTGCACTGAGCCACAGAGAGATGAGCTGTTTTGCCTGTCTTGAGACTCTTCTTCATATTTTCAGTCATATAAATGAGGATTTCAACCCCTGCAAAAATCCACTCATGAGATGTGATGATGGAAAATTCAAAACATAGACAAAATCATTATAATGACATGCTAAGCCTCTACTTTGCAGCCCACGCTCTGAAGTGTATCAAGTACTGATCTTGAACTTTTCCACTAATGGAACGTCAAATCTGACATTGCTTGTGAACGTCAAGGCTGTCACAAACCAGCTCCCATGTCCCCAGCGCAGCAGAGCAAAGCTGGTTGCTTGGCCCAAGACGGGCAGAGGTCCTGCTCCTCACAGCACACTCAGCCAGCACACAGCGGAGGAAGGAAATGCATTTCAAGTGGGCTTATTTATATGAAAAATGCAGTGGCTTTGCTCAGAGGAGTGTGTCCTGATTTTAAGTTGTCATTTTCTTTTTTGGAACAGCGCCCCCATGGCAAGAAACAGCAAATGTCCAACTGCAGCTCCATCACCCAGTTGCTCCCCCTGGCGTTCACAGACACACGGGAGCTGTGGCTCTTGCACTTCTGGCTCTTCCTGGGCATCTACCTGGCTGCCCTCCTGGGCAATGGCCTCACCATCACCACCATAGCCTGGAACCAGCACCTCCACACCCCCAGAGCCCGCCAGAGCCCGCCAAGGCCCGACAGAGCTCGCCAGAGCCCGACAGAGCCCGACAAGGCCCGACAGTGCCCGTTAGAGGCCGACAAGGCCCGACAGAGACTGACAGAGCTTCTTCCTGCTCAACCTCTCCCTCCTCGAGCTGGGCTCCATCTCCACCACTGTCCTCAAGTCCATGGCCAATTCATTCTGGGACACCAGGAGCATTTCTTACACAGGATGTGCTGCTCGAGTCTTTCTGTTTGTCTTTTTCATTTCAGCAGAGTATTTTCTTCCCACCATCATGTCCTATGACCGCTACGTTGCCGTCTGCAAACCCCTGCACTATGGGACCCTCCTGGGCAGCAGAGCTTGTGTCCACATGGCAGCAGCTGCCTGGGCCACTGGGTTTCTCAGTGCTCTGCGCCATTTTCATTGCCACTGTGCAAGGGCACTGCTGTGGACCAGTTCTTCTGTGAAATTCCCCCGATCCTCAAGCTCTCCTGCTCAGACACCTACCTCGGGGAAATCTGGCTTCTTGTGGCCAGTGTCTTGGTATTACTTGGGTGTTTTTTCTTTATTGGGCTGTCCTATGTGCAGATCTTGAGGGCCGTGCTGAGGATCCCCTCTGAGCAGGGAGGGCACAAAGCCTTTTCCACATGCCTCCCTCACCTGGCCGTGGTCTCCCTGTTTGTCAGCATTGGCATGTTTACCTACCTGAAAACGCCCTTCATCTCCTCCCCATCCTTGGGCCTGGCTTTGTCATTTCTGTACTCAGTGTTGCCTCCAGCAGTGAACCCCCTCATCTACAGCAGGAGGAACCAGGAGCTCAAGGATGCCCTGTGGAAACTCATTTCTTATTGTTTTCTGAAGCAATAAACTCCCACCTGCTTCTACACAGGAGTTTTAATGCAGCTAATTACAGGACCAGCCTGTCATCTGGATTTTCTGTTGTTATTAGGTGTTTTTTTAATGTGATCCTGTTGTCATGCCCTTTCTAATTCTCTGTCACTAATTCACTAATTCTAATTCACTGTGCCAAACGCTTTACTGAAGTCAAGGTAGACCACATCCACCGCTCTGCCATCATCTATCCACCTTGTTATGTTCTCATAAATGGTGATGAGGTTGGTCAAGCATGACTTCCCAATGGCGAAGCCATGTTGATTGCCCTTAATGATCTTCTTATACTTGAGATGGCACCAAGGGTATGTCGTTCCATCAGTTTCCCAAGGATGGATGTGAGGCTGACGGGTCTACAGTTACCCGGGTCCTCCTTCTTGCCCTTTTTGAAGACTGGAGTGACATTTGCTTTCCTCCAGTTCTCAGGCACCTCTCCCATTTCCCAAGACTTGGCAAAGATGATGGAGAGTGGTCCAGCAATGACCTCAGCCGGCTCCCTCAGCACCTGCGGGTGCATCCCATCCGGACCCATAGATTTATGGATGTCCAGATTGCCTAACTGGTCCCTAACCCAGTCCTCATCAGCTGAGGCAAACTCCTCATTGTCCTGCCTTCCTCTGGGGCCTCAGCGGTACGGGGCTCCTCAGGACAGCCTGCGGCAGAGTAAACAGAGACAAAGAAGGCGTTCAGTAACTCTGCCTCCTCTGTATCTTCTGTCACTAGGGCACCCACCTCGTTCATCAGTGGGCCTACATTGCTTCTGGTGTTACTTTTATCCGCAACATAGTTGAAAAAACGGGTCTTTGACCCCTCTGCTGTCACCATGACTATACCAGCTGCCTGATGTGCTTTCTGACCTCATGGATTCTCTCGTCCTGCCTCCCTCCTGCTGTTCAATCCTGTTCCTGCAAGAGAAGTGACAACCAGTCAGTCAGTTGCCAGTCAGTTACCAGTCAGTTACCAGTCAGTCAGTTGCCAACCAGTCAGTTGCCCTGTGGGGCAACTGGACCTTCCAGAGCTGGAGGGCTGGTGGGAACTGTCACCATCAGCCAAGGCTCTGTGTGAAGTCTTCTCCTGGCACAGCAACAGCTCTGGCTGTGCCTGGTGAGCACCACGCTGCCCCAAGGAGAACAGCAACACTGGCAGTGACTCCTGGGCAATGTCCAGCTGGGCAGAGATGATTTGAGGGCAGGTTGGCAGCAGACCCTGAGGCTCTGCCGGGGGTGGCCACATCTGGCTCCTCCCAGCAGCATTTTGGAAAGTCCCTTCCCAGCTGTGAGCGCCAGGCCAAGGGCATGTGGCAGAAAGATCCCCCACCTGCAAGGGTCCCAGCCCCCAACTGGCCTCTGTCCCCAAAATACTCAGACTTGTAAACAGGCTCTGCCTCTACCTGAATTATCCTCAGTTTTAAGAAAAAGAAACCAAACTAAAGTGTACTTCTGGATGAGGCTGGACCAGGTTCGGGATCAGTACCAGGGGTGCTGCAGGAGCAGGTGTCTCCCAGCACGGACAGGCCGGGGGGACCTGTCCACCCCCACCAGGGCCCAGTTCAGCAGCCCTGGGCCCGAGGGCTCAGCCCAGGGACAGCCCCACAACCAGGGTCAGAGCGGTTCCTGCTGCTGCCCCGAGGGTCACCAGCCCCAGGCAGCCCTGATCCAGAGTGCAGGCGTCTGAGCTGGGCTGAGCTGGAAGGGGCTGGAAAACAGCTCATCAGGAGGAGGCAATGGAAGAAGGTGCCGTGTGTGTGATACTGGGAATGAACCGACACCCTCAGTTTGGTATCTGGACCCGTGCTGGGCTTGTACATGGACTAAGCCCCAGCTCAGAGCACAAATTGCTGTTCCCAGCCCTGGGTGCCAAGTGCTCTTCCTGCTCTCTCCTTCCTGGTGCCAATCGAGCACACGATTGCCCTGCCTGCTCCTGCCTTGGTGCTTCGGGAATTCGGGTGAAAAAGAAAGACAGGCTCCTGTGGTTATGTGATCTCTTAAGTGTCTTGGAATTGCTTTGCTAATCACTCTGTAATGTTTCCTGGGATATAAACACGATATGTGCTCAGAGAGCCTAGTAAGTCCATGAACCAACTTTCCAGTTAAGGTTTCCATCTCACAAAAAAAACACCCTTCCATTTTCTCATTGGCAACAGACTGACAGGTGTAAGCTGAAGCAGCATCTGCCTCTTCTGAAAACACTCAGTTGATCCTTGGTTGCTTCCTGCACAGGAAACGTGTCGATTAATTTAATCTTTGGTGTACAGGCAGGGCCTTGCTGATGTTCCTGAGTAGGCAGCAAGTGTGTGGATGTCAGGCTTTCTGCAGATTTGTAACTGAGTTTTCCCATTTCTCTTAATAAGGAAAATCTTGCTGTGTACGCCTGAAGTCTCCCATAAGCTGGTGGGTTTAGAGAAGGACAGGGAGCTCCAGTGAGCTCAGGGAGGACCAGGCAGCATCACAGGCAAAGCAGACTGGAACTCAACTTGGTGAACATTAATGGAATTTATTGACAGATGAAACAAGAACGTCTCCCCCATCTTTGGGCGGATCACCGTGCACCCTGAACCGATACAGGCAGGTGTAGTCCGGGTGGCCCCAGTTGCTCAGCACTTGCAGCCTGATGTAATTCACGACCACAGGGAGCTCATTCTGCAATGACAAGAAGAAAGGAGTCGCCTTCTCCTCTCTGGCACGTGAGCACTGACAGAAGTGCCACAGCAACGGCCTCATTCAACAGCTTCCTTCCTGCTGCCCTGCGGGGACTTTTGACCTGTCATGGTCAAGATGTTCCCTCATTGGGCCATGAGAACAGCAAAGGAAGAAGCAGCTACCAGATGCCTCAGCAAATACACTGGAAAGTTCTCGCCTGCTTTGAGGCACACGTTTCCACAGTCAGAAGATCCAGTGCTGGTGTCAGTATAATGTCTCGTTCCCTTCTCTAGAAAGCCACAGAAACAGAATGGCCTCTCTGTCACTACTCACTGCCAGCACCAACAGAATCCTCAGGAAGCCCAGTATTTCTGCTCTTTAACTTGCAGAACAGCAGTCATGCATCCTACCAGATGTGGCCGCTTGTGTGCACTTGGGGTCTAGACAGTCAAGCTGATTCCAGCTTCAGCTGTGGCACTTCTAAGCACTAAGCACCCAAAATGAAAGAGAAGACCGGCAGTCCAGACATCTGCCACCAGGAAGTTAAAGCAGAAGAAAGGCCAGTGTGGCACACACTCAAGGACAGGGCTGCCTGTGCCCTTTGGCAAGGAAGCCTCTGCCCATTCAACTGCATTTCTCCTCCTCTCCTACAGTTCTCCTCCCTCTTTGTCCCCATACCTTCAGCTGGAAGGTCTGACTGGGATTCAGTGGCACCAGGAAAGTGAACTGTCCCAGGAACATTCCCTGCTCCTCGTGTTCTTCCTTGAAGCCCTACAGAAAAACAGGGGTAGAGAAAACAAGAGCGTCTGGTGCCTCATGGAAGACTGAACTTCAGTCGGTGAAGTACGGGGTTATTTCAGCTACATAGTCCAAGGACGATGACCACAAGGAAAAGACTTAAGCTGCAGCTGGGCAGCACGCTACACTTGCCTACTCAACGAGTCCAAGCTGGAAGTCCGAAAAGGAGCAGACACTCCCAGTGAGAGGGAGGTAACCTGAGGATCACAAATGCCACTGGGATTGGAAGCCAAGAAGGTTTAGGACCATGTACTGTTCAGCTCCTTTTCCTTGTGGCTCCTGGAGTAGCATCTTGCCCGAGCAGCTTTTTGTTTTTGAGTGGTACATTGAATAAAAGAGGAATAAAATGGGCAGGGAGTGACTCCAAGGACCCTGTTTCTTCTGAGAGTCAGGAGGAAGCTTCAGGCCACTGGACTCTTTGACCCATCTTCATTCCCTGCTTAGAAATTCTGTGCAACCCCCTGCCCCCAACTCCAGAGAAATCACTTACGTAGACAGCAAAGTCCTTTGGAGCTCCGGAGATACTTTCTCCGTGGAACGCTGTCCCTGAGCCATGGTCCATGGTGACTGCTCTTGGAATGACTGGCACGGGCAACTTGATGAACACATGACCCTGACTTCCTGGGAAGGGCCAGCAGTTTCCAGGATAATTTTCTGGCTGAAAGGAGAAGAAGAAACTACATTGACATGGAGAAGGTTGCCCTGGCTCTCATTCCTGCCATGAGCATTAGAGGATTAATAATCATTTGGCCAATCAGTTCTGCTCTGAACCACAGCCAGTGCCTTCAGTCAGACTCTGTGGGTACCGAACAGAGCAGCAGCTGTGAGAATTCACGTATCACAAAACCATTCCGCAGAGAAGCCCTTCGATGGCTGGGAGCTGGGTGCACTAGTTGTAGAATCTCAGTGTCCTCTCCCAGTCCAGAGCCCTCACCAAAAACAAGCCAGGGTTGGTGTGGCTCAAAGGCCCCTGCCCAGAGCAGGTGGCAGCTCCGGGCCCACCTGCATGAACCTTTCCTGTCAGAGGAAGCACTTGCTCCCTCTCATCCACTCCCACCTCCTTCCACTGGCACCAGCCAGCTCTTCAGATTGTGCAGGCAGCTCAGGAGCAGGGCCAGGACAGCTTGAGAGCCCAACATGGGACCCTCCAGCAGTGCAGACTCTCAGCACCTGCTGTTGCTCAGTAAGAATACATACCAGAGCTCTGCAGGCTCCTCTGCCATTCTCCTCCCATGCTGTGCTGACAGTTTGCACAGCGAGTGGGCAGACACAGACAGGAGCAGCCTGGCCTGGCAGAAGCTCCCGCGTAGAACCTGGGGCACTTTGGGAGAGGAAATACTCAGCAGGGAGACACAGAAGGAAAGCAGGTCCATGCAAGAAGGAGGCAGGAGAAGAAGCTTTGAGGATCAAAGATACGGGGAAAGGCAACTCTGAGCAGCAGGTGTGGTTCATTATCCCGACCTATGTTTTACTGCTTCTTGGTGCTCCTACCTCCAGAATAAGCTCAGGGGACCTCATGTAATCCATCAATGGCAGGGAATAGAAGAAGAGTTTGGCTTTGGCGTTCCGCAGGGATGGAGAAGTCCTGGAATGAATGACAGCAGCCCCTGGAAATTAAAACATGAGCAGAATCATCAGGCAGTGCCAGGAGGAATATTGCACTGTTGACTTGGAAAAGGTTTCTCAGTTATCATCTATGTCCCACAGTTGTTTCCCCTCTTTCTCACTGGCACGGCCTCTCTGGAACACACAGCAAGGTGTCACTAAAATGTTGTATGGGGCCGTGGAAAAAGACAAGAACGTGAACAAGGCTTTCTGAGCTTCCCATGGGGTCTGGCCCATTACACACTCTGTCAGTGGGTGCACTTTTAGGGCACAAATTGACCCTTGACTTCTCGTCCCTTCTCTCCCACCCCAGGGCAAGTTACAATACCCATCTTGTCAATATGGACAGGAAGAGCTTTAGAACTGGTTTGTATGTACAATGTCACGGCACCTGCTGATTTCAGGGCGTAATCCGGCATCGGGACCTGGATTTCCACCAGATTCTCCAGGGCTTGATTGATGATCTCCTGAACAGCCTGGGAAGGAACACAAAGGACAGTGCCTGTTAGAAGGAAAAGGAACGAGGCAAGCAGCTCCCCTGCAAGGCCAGCCAAGGTGAACGGGGACAAGGCCCATCTCAGATGCAAGGAACACCCAAATTGCCTGGAAGGTCTTTCTCTCCAGTCCTCCTTTGAGGAGGACTCGAGATCTCAATGCAGAGGAAGGTACAACTCAGACAGCTGTCATTCCCGTCACGCTCTCTTTTCCCCATAGGGAAGTGTGGAGCAACAGGAAAAGGAAGCGTGGCCATGACAGCACTTGTTCCAGCAGCACCAGCCTGTTGGCTGTGACAGGGAATGGAGTAGGATACGTGCCGGAGGGAGGATAAATCCCCTGAGTAGATCCTTCTGCCTTGTGCCCTTACCTGTCCGGTAAAGCCTGGAAGCTTTGCCTGCTTCAAGCCTTCCTGTAGAGCCTGCTCCGCGACATCCTTTGTGCTCCAGCGCAGATGGTAAAGCTGTTCCTGGAGCTTATGGAGCTGGTCTGGCAGGGACAGGGTTTTGCTCAGGTCTTGTAACTGTGCTGCGGCGCTCCAGAGGCTTTCTTTGCCAAGTTGGCCCAAGTCGTAAATACCTGTGGGACACACACCAGAGCTTAGAACTTGGTCTAAGGCTGGGTTATGCCCCAGGGTGCCTGCTCCCCTTTCTGTGTCTCTCTCAAGTACCCTAGTTGTCTCTCATTGTCTTTGACAGTGGCCATCATGGCATAAGGGCTTCACAACAGATGGACGTTCCCTGCCCTGGACTGTGCTCCTTGTCCTGCAGAAGATTCTCAGCTCCCTGGGGCAGAAGAGCTCAGCCACGGCCTCTCCCTTGGCTGAAGAGAACTGACTCAGCCCTCCTGGGGAAGGCGACTCAGGACTTCTTCATCCCCCACCCATCCCGCTGGAGCAGAGACTGGCATAGCTCTGTCGGGGACTTTCTGCTCTTAGCTGAGCTCCTCTGGTCACAGCGGGGGAAACGGAACATGACAGGATGGAGCCCCGAGTACCTCCTAAAGCACCGTCCTCAGGTCACAGCTCTACAGACACTCACCAAAAGAGAGCAGACCAAGAATCAACACCAGCATCGTTGCTTTCTGAGTCTTCATCTTCCTGCAGAGCAGATAAAGGAAAAGGCTGGTGAAGCTGGCGGTACCCGTGCAGATCAGCAGCAGACTGGAGAGCAGCACCAGGGACTAAGAGCAGGAAGTGCAGCAAGAGCTGTGGCCACACTTCCTGTCTGTGGGGCTGGACAGGGATTCTTTGGAAATGGAAGGGACATAACGAATGCCTGTTTCTCCTGCCCACTATCTGATGGGCACTTGTGCTGATCCTGTTCTCGACCCTCTCAAGAGAAGGTTCAGCCTGTGCCCCTACAGTTCAACAGCTGCCAGGCGGGGGGTGTGTGTCTCCCCTCTCACAGCATTTCTTTAGCAGCCGGGTTATCTCTGGCCCTTCTCTTGGCCTAACTACAGACAGATGCAGACTGGGTAAAGAGGGAGGGAGGGCTGAATGTCAGTGTGTGCTGGCAAGCAACGGGCAACCAAGGAAGTGCCAAAGAAACACTCTGGTGTCTGGGCCCTGCTGCCCTGAGCCTGATCTGCCAAGACACAGCACACACCGCTCTGCAAGGGGGAAGTTCCTCCTGCCTGTTCCAGGAGGCTCTCAAAAGGCTCACAGCGTACACTTCATCAGGAATAAACAATCCCCTTCTGTTTTCCTAGAGAACTCCTTGCACCTCTCAGAGGATCTTAAGCCCCTTTCCTAAGCCAGAGCCCTGGTGAGGAGCTGGCCAGGTTTCCCAAGGAAACCTCCTCTGTCAGGAGCACAAGTCAAATACATGGCCAAGAGAGGACATGGGGGTGTCCTCCTGGTCCAAGTGGAGAGGAAAACCAAGCAGGCTCAGGGACAGAACCCACCCTGCAGAACACAATACAGGACGGAGCTGAGCTCTCACAATTACTACGGCAGGCTGTATTTGGGTCACCCCCTGGGACACTCTCTCTCTGATCCAAAATGGAGCCGTCCCCCATTCTGCAGAGATCAAAGGCTTTCTGGGCCCAGCCCTTGCGTTCATGAAGAGACTGAAAGGCGGCTGCTGCCTTCCAGCAGCTCCAGACCCAGCTCTCAGGCTGCCCTCATGCTCCTCTCCCGTCCACCCTCCACCCACCCCAGCTGATGAGGTGGAAAACACACATGGGGAAAGGGGAGAAAGATTTTTCAAACGTACCCGTTGAGACCTTCAACCGTCTCTGTGTGTCTCCTGGTACCTGCTGAGGTGCAGGTAACAAGCATCTTGCTCGCTCAGGAGTGAGCCAAAAACTCTGCGATCTCAGTCCCGTCAAGATCGAGAGTGACAAAGGCGCATGGAGACCCCTGGTCTTATACCCTGCTGTGCCGACCTCAGCGCTGATGCTGCTTTGTGACATCAACGGCAGTGGCTGATGTCACAATGGAAGAGTCTGTGCCACGTTTGCAGGCAAAGTCCAACCTGACAGGAGCGGGTCTTGCAGTCCTGTCTGCAAGGGAAGGAATCCTTCACCATAGAAAGATGGGAAAGGTACAGGAACATGTTAGAATCACAAAACAGACTGTCGCCCACTCTTCCTTTTGCTTATTCAAGGTTCAGATGATGTAAGAAAAAAAAAAAAAACACAAAAAAAGTGAGATAGCTGTTCTTATTTTATGGAACCCATTATATCAGCCACTTAACTTTCTAGTCCAACTCCAGTCTGAACCTCAGAATAAGAAATGCCATCTTAAAATTTCCAGGAAAAGGAAGGGCTTTGAAGTGGCAAGACCAGAAAACGTTCATGAAAGCACCGCCATGCAAATACACATCTCAGATCACAGACCACCTGCCCCGTTACCTAAGGCACTGATGTTCTCAGCAGATTCGCAGACACTGACATCTTGAAAATAGCACAAAGTCTCATGTTCTTTAGCACTGAACATGTAGGTTGGAACTGGATCTGGTAAGAAAACCATCTGCAGTCAGTCTGGTTTCATTCGAGGACATCAGGACAAGTTCAGTTCACATACATGAGGAATCACAGTAGGTCCCAACTGTCCCTGCAGACCCCAGCACGGCTCCTGTGCAGGGTCCTGAGGAGCAGGAGGCACAGAACAAGAAACCTCCCTCAAAAGAAGCCCCCAGCCACCTCTTTCACCAAGTTGCACAGAGCAGCAGCTGAGAACAACCTCTGCCACAACTACACCCGGCTCTGCTGTCTGCACAAGGAGACCACTCTGTCTTGGTTTTCTTAGTGACAGACTGAATCCAGTTCTGGTTTGCTGCAGTCTCCAGCCCAGGAATTCTGGGTGTCTCCTGCTGCTGCTGGAGCAGTTGTTTGTCAGCATTTTCAAGATTGGTTTTGCATATTTTGTATTATTTTCTCTATTTTATTAGTAGCACTAGTAAAACCTTATGTTTTCTTTCCAACTCTCTCTCTCTGTGTCCTTCTTTGCCTTCCAGCCACCTGTACTGAGTGGGGAGTGGGGGGGGGGCAAGGTGTTTGGCAGGAGACAGGGCATTAACAAAGCATCTGCTACAGTGTATTGTCGCCCTGCAATCAAACCTTGACAGGTGTTTACTCCCCTTCCTCCCATTAGCCAGGGCTGATCATTAGATCTAAATCACATTTATTCTCAGGCAAATGTTTAGAACACGTCTGCCCTATACAGCAGCATTTCAGGTTCTTTCCCTGATTATACTGTTCAAGGGTCAAAACAAATGGATGTGAGGAGGATATATAAAATGCACATATAACATTATTTATTGTATAATATGCATTACATAAAAGGCAATATATTATTTAAAATATCCATCTTATGATTTATTATGCATAATGCATTTCCATGCTATACATTATCAAGTATACCCACCTAGATCTGTGCAGCAAATTAATATTATTATATATTATATGGTGGCCACCATTGATTACGATATTCAATCAGATTGTCCCTGGTTGCTGTTCCCCAGGGGGTCCAACAATCTTTTTCTAATGTCACAAAATGCATCCAAGGGGGACAATTTCTTCCGAATCCCTCCTGTCGATTGTCTGATACTCATCTCAGAATCACAATAACAGGCAATTGGAAACCCGTAAGTACTAAACAATACAATTACCCAAGACACAAGCAACAGCAACAACAATCACTAAATACACAAACGATACAATCACTAAGGGTAAGAAAAAAACAATAAGCACTAAAGTTACCTTTACCAAACTACTGTTTTTTCATTTTTCTCTTTTAATTACTGTTTTCTCGGTCTTCCTTTTTTTTTTTTTTTTTAATTTTTATTTTTATTTTTCTATTTTTCTTCTCTTTTTCTTTACTTTTTTAATTTTTGAAAGTCACCAAGGTAGCCAAGCACCCAAGCGCTGGTGTCCCCCCATGAGGCAGACAGTTCCACATGTCTCACTTGGGTCACAAGTATCGACACACCCAGTTCCAGAAACTACTACACACCCGCAGTGCTGGGGTCTCCACACATCCACGTGGGCAGCATGCAAACCAAACCAAACCAACGAAAAAGTGCCTTATCTCTATTGATGGGGTCTTACCCACATCCAGGGCTGGTCCAAGGATCTGTGGTCTCTCCCAGGAATTCCCTGGTGCTGGCGTAAGGTTCCAGAGATCCTGGGATCCATGGGACAACAGGAGATTGTCCCATCCTGAGTCGTCAGAAAATCATACCAGAAAGTCATCAAAATGACTCCTTAGCACAGTTTTGAAAGTGTTAAAAAGCAGGAATTTCTATTGCAGTGTCCCAGACGCTCGGAGGATGGTTCTTCTAACTGAGTGTGCGCAGGACTCGCACTTCTTGGTGTTTATTACACACACCTATTGCATATTCCTTTCATGCATTAAACATAAAAGATTTACATAACCCCACCCTTTGCCGGAAGTCCATCTTTGGCATTCCAGGGTCTTCATCGAGGGTCTCTGGTGTCCCCGGTGTCTTTGCAGCTGCTGCCCCCAGTGTCGGCTCCTGGGCCTGATCTCTTGAGCGTGCGTGGTGTCGTTTTGTGCTGCTACTCAGCAAAAGTCACGCAGGTCTTTCTTCATTCGGTGGAATATTCCGCTTTCCCAGCTTGCCAACCAAGGACATCCCGCTGTGCCTCACGTCCAGTCTCTACAGAGCTGGTGTTTCTCCATTCAGTTCCTGTTATGTCAGTGTGCTGGTTCGGGGCCCACACGCCCCTGGGGGTTCTCTTTGATTGGTTGCCTAAGGTGTCACTCTGCCAGGCACAGTGTCCACCCTTCCCTGAGGTGATGTTTCCTCTGATTGGCTGCCTGGGATTGCCCCCTTGCTCCTCCCATCAAATGATTGGTCAGAAATCCTGTCAATCACTCATGTCCCAATATCTTTCCAGGCATGACTGGTGGAGCCAGCATGGCCCGCCCTTCACGGTGCCCACCTGTTCAACCCTTGCCACCATCCCTGCAGCCCAAAAGCTTTATTGGTTGGATACATATCCATCACGGACCTTCTCCTGCCTCCTCAAATGTGATTGGCCGTCCTGACTCCTCTACCAGCTTCTGGGCGGTTGTTGCCAGGCAACGAGCTCCATTGAAAAATGAAACTGGAGGCTCTAAACAAAGGCCACCGGTAATGAAAGACATGTCGGGACCCTAAACATGAGGATTTGGCCCCAAGAAGGAGGCTCTGGGCACTCAAAAGGATGGGCAGATGCTACAGATGGCGCTTTGGGCCCTGAACACGAGGGGACCCTCTTGGTTCCCACCCGAGCTGGGTTTGGTGCCCATGACCCCACGGAACAGACACCTGTGCTGCCCGGAGTGGCCACGGAACAGGCGGAGCCCAAAGCCACGGACTCCGTGAGCTCAACGGGCTGTTGTGACATTTCACAGACTTAGGAGGAACATGATGGGTGTTAGGCCAAAGCAAGGTCAGGCCTTGCTGATCCCAAACTGCTGTCGGTGTGTAGAAGGAGTTGGGGAGGCTCGGGATGTTTCTGTGGGCAGGACGCAGCAGTGCTGCATGGAGGAACTCCTGGGTCCCTTCCTGTGGCTTTTGTTCCCCTGCTTTCCTCTGGGATTAAAATCCCTGCCTGAAAGGGCGAGTATGTGGGAAGGGGCTAGCAGAAATGCTGGAGGGGAAGGAGTGATTGAGGAGCAGAAGGTGTGCTAAGGAGGAGAGAAACAGTGGGGTGTTTGAATGCAGACACCTCAAGAGCAGAGATGACCATTGCATCCAGTTCTGGTCCTGGGCTGAGCTCTGCTGAGCATGGGACTGTCCTTAAAGCAGGTTTGGGTGAGGGTGCAAGGGACTGTCCCTGATGCAGACTCTCACATGCTGCCTTTTCCTTTGTCCTGGTGCAGTTCTGGAGCAATGGTCGAAAGGTATCACTATCTACTTGTGCCAGCGGGAGCAAGGGCCCTTCCCTCACAAGGGGCCAGCACAGTTCTGTGAAGCCATTTACCCCATCTTCTGCTATGCACTGACAAATTGGCTGGACTGCAAGGAGGAAGAGGTGAGAAGTGCTGCTTTCCACCCTGGGGCTGCAGCGGGAATGTTCACATTGGTGTGTTTGTCTGTTCCCAGGGGGTGCGAGCAGAGGGATGAGGGGAACGGGCTCCCTGGCGAGAAGCAGCTGAGTCCTGTGGCCCTTCTGCAGGGAGGGCTGGGGTGCCAGCGTGGGGAAATGCTCTCTGTTCTGCGGAGTGAAGGCCTCTCCTGTAGGGAAGAAGGGAAAGGGAACCCCCTCCCAGTGGGAAGGCCAGACTGGTGTCCAGGGGATGCTGAGTGCTAGGCAGACCTTCGGCCATCCAAGCAGAGCCTCTCCCTTCCCTCTCCAGGACAACCAGGCTGTGCTCAGGGCAGTGGCTGCCATGATGGGTGTCCTTCTGCATGAGGAGCAGCACCGAGAGCATGTCCAGGAGCAGCTCCTCCGGCCCCTGCACCAAGATCAGGAGGTCCCAGACACGTCCCGGGTCACCAAGGTGAGGTTTTGTGCAGAGCCTGGTGTGGTTTCTGCGCTGGGTCTGTGCCAGTGCCATGAGGTGCTGGGGAGCTGCGGGGTGCCAGGAGGAGCTGGGAAGCCCTTAGAGAAGGAAGAGGAGACCTGAGGAGACCTGAGGTGACCTGGGTTCTTTGGGCAAGAAAAGAGCAACCCAGAGGAGGCCAGGGGGAGGCAACAGCTCCTGTGCATCATCTTCTCAGGAAGGGAGGCGCTGCCACCTCCCCGGCGCTCCGTGTGTGGGAAGAGCTTTGCACTAATGCCCAGGCCCATGTCCAGTGCCGTCCAGTGAGGGACTATGTCTGATGAGTGAGAAGTGCTGGGAAATGGAGTTGTCAACAGCGTGCCCTGTTCAAAGGAAAGAGCCCCTGATGCTGCTCTGAGGAGGAGCAAATGAGGACCCCCATGCAGGAGGGTTTGGGGATTTTCCTGGCAGCCAGTGCTAGGGACTCCCCTTCTCCCAGATTGCTGGGTTTCTCCTTTCCCTCATGCCTTTCAGTGGCTTTAGCCTCCTCTTCCTGCCCCATTCTCTTGCAGATCCTCAACCATGTCCTGGAGATGCTGGAGGGAGTTCAGACACAATTACCACAGGGCATGGACCTGTTTCCTCCGCACAAGATTTGCATGGTCTGGCAGCAAACACGCAGTGTTGGAGGAGGCCTCTACAACCTGGGCAATACCTGCTTCCACAATTCCGTCCTGCAGTGTTTGATGTGCACCCCACTGCTGGCCAACTACTTGCTCTCTTGCCAGCACAGCCAGTCCTGTGAGTCCTTTCTACGCATTCTTTTATACCTCTTGGGCAGCTCTAAATGATGAAAAAAACACTGTGACTCTGGGAAGACAGCTCTGACTTTTCCTCTAGAAGCTGCCTTCAAACATCACCCTCAGAGCGGGCTCGGCACCAAGTAGGGAGCCCGTCGGTTTGATGCCAAACACCGTGCTTGTACTCCCAGGGAAGATCATTGCTCACTTCCTGTGGTTAACAAAGTGCATTCAAAAGGCGTGCCTGTAGAAAGCCTTTGGCATTTGGCGTTCCTGCTGCTGCCCAAAGATACCAAAATGGAGCATGTGGGCACCTGGGATTCTCAGAGTTGCATCACAGCTTGTTTGTGCAGTGCCCTCCTGCTGTGGTAAATGGTACGGTCACTGGTGAAGCATGAGGAGGGAACAACCCCTAGCAAGGCGAATGAGGTGGCGTTGTATGAACATGATCAGAAATGTGTGTGGGATTGTATTAGAAGTGGGAATTTTATGGGGGAGAAAAATCATTCCTTGTTTGTCAAACCCTTTGAGTCTTCTTTCTTTTCCTCCCCGCTTAGGTGTGGAGAAAGGCTTCTGCATGATGTGTACCATGGAGGAGCACAATGAGGAGGTCCTGTCTTGCTCGGGCAGTGCCATCGCACCTGTGGCTGTTGTCAGTGAGCTGCCACGTGAGTCATTTCAGATGGTTTCATTTGGAGGTATTTTACATTTCTGAAGACCCCTGTGTGTAACTGCTTTCTGTGGGTTCATGTTAAGGAGGAGAGCTTTTAGAAGGGTCCGTTTTCTGTCTTTTTTCACTGAGATGAACATAAAAACCTTCTTCTTGCTCAGGAATAGGAGAACAGTTCCAGCTTGGCGCCCAGGAAGACACACATGAAGTCTTTGGCTGTGCCGTGGGTGCCATGCAGAGAGCTTGTTTGAGCAGCAGCAGCAGCGAGTAAGCATGAGCACATGACCATGGAAATGTTCTCTAGCCCTTTTGACTCCTTCCTTTAAATCATCAGTGAAACTCTCTCTCTGGGGGTCTCCTAACAAGGAAATTCTTGGAAGACCAAACTCTCTGCCTTCCACCTTCTGAGCCGTGATTACCATTTCTTTCCAGCCAGGTCACATCTTCTCAATCCAGCACAGTCATTGATCAGGTCTTTGGAGGGTTTCTAAGATCCAGAGGTAATTTTTTTAAAATATCACTGTCCTTAGAACGGTCTGTGGCTCTTTTGCTGTTTGTGTTAAACTGCTTTTGGCACACGGCAGCATCTCCAGAGTGTATTGGTCATTGAAATGGGCAGAGTCTCCTTCCCAACCTGAGAAGCTTTTCTCTTTGCCTTCCAGTAACGTCCTTGAGCTGCAAAGCCGTTTCAGACACCTACGAGGCATTCCTTGATATTCCTTTGGATATCAAGGTAAGATATTTGGAAATGGTGGTGCAAAAGGTTTCAAGGTCCTTGCAGGGGCCTCGTTTATCTCCAGCAAACTCTTTTGAATTCAAACTGTGGGCTGTTACCAGGCAAGAGCGTGGTGGTGGATGGGAAGGGAACTGGACTTGTGTGCTCCTTCCATAAAGGCCCTGTAAATGGGACTGTGTGCTGGGTGCCAGCTGGGCAAAGAGCAAGGACGGTATCGACAGCCATGATGACGCTGTCCTACCACCCCGCTTTGGACTCCTCAGGACGCATGTGATCACTGGACAGGTGGCTTTTGCTATTTTTGACCAGGCAGAGCATGGGACACTCTGGTGCTGCCCAGGGGTAGCTGTTTATTGGGATAACACTGGCACCACACGGGAAGCTGTTTCTTGAGATTTTGGGTTTCCAGGAGCTCAGTGCTCTCCCTTCTTTCTCGTCCAGGCAGCCTCATCTGTCACCAGAGCTCTGGAAGACTTTGTCAGATCTGAGCAGCTGGATGGCCAAAACAACTATCAATATAGCAAGTGAGATCTTTACTAATGGCAACTTCACAGTAGATACCGGCTTATGGTTTTGCATGTCTGGGAGCACTAGTTAGGTTTTGACTTCACTGAGAAACCCAATTGTGACACAGCTTGGGCTTTTGTGTTTTTGTTTTTCTTCCCCGTACAACTAAACCACCTGAATCATCCACAACTTGGAAAATAATTGGGCAAAACAAGCCTTAACACAACCCTACCTGGATGGCGGGTGGAGCGTGGAGATGACAGGTCGCAAGTGTTGGGTCTGTGTTTGTTTTCAAGGTGTGAACATCTGGTCAGTGCATCCAAGAGGCTTACAGTCCATCAGTCCTCCAATGTCCTGACAGTTTGCTTGAAGAGATTTAATCCTTTCTCTGGCAGAAAGATTGGCAAAGTATGTAAACAAGTGCGCGGCCACCTTGTCTGCTTGGAAGAAGTCCTTTCCCGAAGCAGAATGCTTGTTTTGGAAGTTGTTCGTGTCTGCACACGATGGCTCTGGAGTGCAGCTGCCTGAGAAAAAGCAATGCCATAGCTCTGCCTTGCACTTTCCCTTGTGGCAAGGGGAAAGTTCCAGGGTGAAGATAAGCATCTGGGTGCTTATAAAGAGTTGGTTTGGCCAAGAAGAGTTTTCTGACACTTTGGTGATGAAATGGCAACACCTGTTTCTGATGAACTGAGAAGATCTCTTTCTATTCCTCTGGCCATTGTTTGGTGACAAGATTTTCTCAGGCTGCTTCGTAAAGACTCTCAGGATTATTTTGGAATCCTCTTGATTTCTCCTTAAGTTGTGCAGTACCCGGAATATTTGGATCTTGGCACGCACACATCTCAAGCGGCTGGAGGAGCACTCCTCTATTCCTTGTATGCCGTCCTGGTCCATGGTGGTTACAGCAGGTCAGGTCAGGTCAGGCAGGACACTATTACTGCTTCATAAAGGTAAAGGCCAACTGTGTGATTTGTGTTGGTCTATTGTGTCCTTCAGTGACATCCTGCCTGTGTTTTTGTTTTTAAAACCCTGTTGTGCATCTGAAGATAGAATTGCCAAACTTGAAAAGCAAATGCTAGAAAGGGAAGAAGATAAAGAAATCCAAAGAGAACACTGGAGAGGAGGACTACAAAGGAAGCAGCACTTGCAGCCTCCCCTGGAAATGTTGCCGACCTCTCTGCCAGGTGTTCCAGGTGCACGGCTTATGGACAGAAGCCTTGTGACTGAAATTACCATCGCAACCAGCAAGGGGCCAACAAAGGCCACAGACAAACATGCTCAAGAGAATGCTGACCACTGAACTTGACATTTATGACAGAAATAATAAAAATACTGTCATAACCAAACCCAGTCCTCAGTGGTGCATCTAATTTCTGTAGAGACTGACCATGCAGCAAAAAACAGAGCAGCTTTGGGTTTGGCTTGTGTTTGGGGTTGGTTTGTTTGTTTCTTTCTTTAATTTATTTTTAACTTCAGACTTCCTCTATGAAAGCACCCTTGTGATCCATAAGGTGGAAGCTTTCTACAGGTGCTGAGCATCTTAAATTAGCATGTAGAGATCTCAAAGCAAAAATGCCCAGGAACAGAGCATCTCCAGAGTTGCTTGATTAGAGGCTCGGGTTGCATATGTGGGATTCATCGTGTCTTCTCCCATGTGCGACATTTGATACTAGAGAGACACAGCAACTTCAGTTCAACCCATGCTGATACTTTTTCTAATTCCTTAAATCAAACATCAGGTATCTGTGGCCTCAAGGTAAGAAATGCTAAACATCTTCCAGTTTCCAGACTTGAAACATTGCAGCTGCCTTACCTGTAGAAAATTTTACTGTTAGTGTACCAGGGATCTCAGTGCTACTGTCACATGGCATTTTCACTAAGAAATACACTGATTGTCAATTCACAAAACATTGAACAACTCCCTCTCCTAAAGATCCAATTCTAAGTAATTTGCAAAATATTTTAGTTATCGTATTTTTCAATTCCTTATCTGGACACAAAATTACAGCCACAAACTATTCAGTTTTATTTTTTTAACAGCCTTAGGATTTCTCTCGACAGCTGTCAGTGACATGAGAAATCACATTATTGTCAACTTCCATTCAAGCTGTACTGGAACTATTCCTACGGATGTGCTTTGGCCTATGAGAAAGACCTACAGATGTAAACATAATGGAATAAACTAAACAATCCTGCAAAACAAATATTTAATTTCTGAATGTTAATCGTCTGATACTTATGAGCACAAGCTGTTCAAGGCTTCTGTCTTCCCTTCACCATCAGGTGCTCCCTGTGTCAACAGACCAAAGGTTTTGATTGGCACTGACCAACTGAAAGAGCTAGTACAAGGCATGTTTTATCTACCTTGCAAGTGATTGTCACACTTCCACAATTTATTGTTTCTCCTACAATTCTCTCCTATATTTGGCCAGTTTGCAAATTTCACTTTGGAAGGTAAAGTCTTGCTGGATTTTACACCCTTGTTCATCTCCCAGAGCAATATGAATTTGGCAGGCTACAATGTGTACTGCAATGAAAGCCTTCGAAGTCTCTCTGCTGTGATCGGTGAAAACACACTTGAATTTAAGAATATAAAGAATTGCGTTGAAGTCAATAGAATTGTCATGGGTCATGTCAGAGTATGTTGTGCTTGGTGCACACTCCTTTAAGGCAGTATAATATTCAAAATCTGCTCTGCAGATTCTCCTGGAGGGCAGAAGGAGTTGTGAGGATGTAAGAAGCACATTCTGTCCTTACAGTGGAAAGTCATGAATAAGCCTTCATCATGTATGAACAGCAACAACCTTTGAAGACATTGTTTTTGTCCAGAGGAAACAAACTGTGTCGTAAAAAACCCGAAGGTGCTTTTCGTGTATGTGTTCTTAAACTGAGTAAAGAGTCTTGGATGTTCACCTTACCTTCCCAAATGTCCTGTAAATTTTAATATTTAGTTCTGCCTAAGTGCCTTTTTCTTAGGAAATAAAAAGAGGAAAGA